>NC_066583.1:555111200-555422450 GCF_024323335.1 Lathyrus oleraceus | reverse complement strand
ATCGGTGTTTACTTCCCCTGCTAAGTCGTATCTCTCGCAGATTATGGTTGCCAGAACCACTATCGCTTTCCCCAACAGCAGGTTTTCAGTGCCGTTCTCTCCCCAGTCAGAGTCTCGGTATTTTGTCATTGCTAGAACACCGTGTAGCGGGTCATTTCCCCACAGAGTTCTTTGCGTTGTGCATCTCCAACAGCCTTGCCAGGGTCCAGAAGATGGTGATCATTTCCCCAGCAGATTCCCTTTCCTCGGCTTGGCATTCTACCCAGCATTTTGCATCCCTGCATGTAGAATCATATTGCATTGCATCCTCCCAAATCGCGTAGCATTTCCATTTTCATGGAGCATTACGCCATTGAAAAATTCAAACATACGCATGTAAGCATAAAACATTCTCGGTATCCCAAGTGATAAGCCAAAAGTTGTTTCTAGTACTCAGACTGAAGATTGTTTATGACTTACCTTTATTATCCCCAGCAAGTGTCATTGGCCCACGCGCCGCCTCTATTATATTTCCCTATTTCTGGCGATGCTGACAAGCATGAAGTTTTTCCGGTATTCAGACCGAAGTGGAATTCAGGCCAATTTTCGGATGTTCAGATCGAAGAAGTTTCCGACATTCAGGTCGATGCAACTTTTGGCATTCAGGCCAGTTTCCAGTATTCAGACCGAAGTGGCATTCAGGCCAGTTTCCGGTATTCAGACCGAAGTGGCGTTCAGGCCAGTTTTCCGATGTTCAGATTGAAGAAGTTTCCGACATTCAGGTCGATGCAACTTGTGGCATTTAGGCCAGTTTCCGGTATTCAGACCGAAGTGGCATTCAGGCCAGTTTCCGGTATTCAGATCGAAGTGGCCTTCAGGCCAGTTTTCCGATGTTCAGATCGAAGAAGTTTCTGACATTCAGGTCGACGCAACTTGTGGCATTCAGGCCAGCCTCTCGGTGTTCAGACCGATATTAATAATCTCATATCTTCCGATGTTCAGATCGAAGTCATTTCCAGTATTCAGACTGATGAGCGGCATTCAAGCCATGGTTATTTCTGTGTTACCATTTATTTTGGTATCCAGGTTAACATTCTTTTTCGGTATTCAGACTGACTCTCACCGTACCAGACAAATTCTTCTTTCAAGACCACCTCTTTTCCGATTCTGACAGGCCTTGTTACTTCACTTTGTCGCATCCGCGAAAAAACAACCGGCGAAGCTCAAATAAAAACACAACACAGAGCCGCCACTGCGCGTTATTTATCCCAAAATAGGGAAAGGAAACGCTCAGAGAAACCTGGAAAGGAAATGGTCTCGCGACCAAAGAGAAAGGGTAAGGGAGTCGGTTACGCAAGGGGAAGGTATTAGCACCCCTCACGTCCGTCGTACTCGACGGGATCCACGTTCTAAAATAGAGAATAGGTTGCTAATACATCACACACACACACACAGGGAACGCAGGTGGGGTTAAGAGAAGGGAGCTCGATAGGACATCGCATCCTATGCCTACATATCTCGTCGGGAACGAGAATCAGAGCCACTGTAGTTCGGCTTACGCACGCCAAACAACACAAAATGCACAGACAGATGGCAAACATGGAGCCCGACAACCACTTGATGGAATTACGTCAGCATCCGAACCAAAACGCACTCAAAAGGGCAAACGGGGAGCCCGACAGCCAATCGTTGGACTTAAGTCGGCATCCGAACCAAACACACAATCAGATAACAAGTAAACACACACAAAAAAGAAAAAGGTTGCCCGGAGTGGTCTCGCACGACCACCTGCCTACATACCTCGTCTGGAACAAGGATCAGGGCGATGTAGTTCCCCTGAAAGGGACTGAATTACTAGCCAGAAACCAGGGGAAGACACACTACCAGGGAGCTGGACTCGAGCCTAGTGTTGTCATGCATCGTTACCCTAAGTTCAGTTTTCTATCCTACTTGCATAAGCAAACTACTCCTATCCAGGAAAGAAGCAAGCATACAAGCATACAAAATAATTCAAGCATACATCAAATGAGAACAAGCACCTCAAACAGATATCCACATAGCACGCACTATAACCAAACAAGTGGGCTCACACAATAGGTTTGACTGCCTCAGCAAGTCATCTGTACGGGCTGTGTTTGCTCTTAACCTTGCCATTACGAGGCTAAGGTGAAGCAGATGAAAGGTGAAGTGAGGATCAGACCTCACAGCTCTTATCCCTGACCAGGGAGAGCTTCTGACAAATGAGCATGGGTCCAGAATGAAGGAACCCTTCTATACTCAGAGACTCTGACACAATGTGCACTGCACAAGATCTTGGGCTTGTGATCTCAATGCTACAACCATGTAATGGGAGCAAGGAGAAGACTCAACTGAGTAGTGGGGGATAGATTGCATATCCCTACCTTCCACCAATTGCCTTGATTAAGGACTTTACCTGCTTAGGCACAAAATTAAACAATCACAAACATCGCCTCTTAAGGAGGACTTCAGACAGTTTGCCCGGTCAAATAACAGACCGGGTCTCCAGACTACATGAAGTTAGGAAGTTATACCTCAATGCGAGTTGCTTAAGCAAAGCAAAGCAAAAGTTCACAAGGAACTGAGCAACTAAAAGTACCTGGAAACAGTCAAACACAGTTAGTACTCAGACAAACAAAAATAAACAGCAAATATTAATCAGTCAGACTATACAAACTAATGCACAACAAAGGCAAGCTATGAGCTCAAGCCCAAACTTCACAACCTACTGTCGCATCACGCGAAAAACCGGCGGGAAAACAAGAACAACAGAGCCACCACCGTGCGTTATTTATCCCAAAAGAGGGAAAGGAAACGCTCAGAGTAAACCTGGAAAAGACATGGTCTCGCGACCAAAGGGAATGGGTTCGGGAGTCGGTTATGCGAAGGGAAGGTATTAGCACCCCTACGCATCCGTCGTACTCGACGGGATCCACGCACAATAGGAAGGAAAATGGTTGCTAAAAACACTGCTCAAACACACACACACACTGGCTGAAAGAGATACAAGAAAACAGACTGAAACTGACTCGGCAGGACATCGTATCCTGGGCCTACTTAGTCTATCAGGCATAGACATCAGAGTCGAAGTAGTTCGGACTGGGGAAACGACACATGCTCGCTAGGATGTCGCATCCTATGCATACGTATCTTCTCGGACGAGAGAAGAATCAGAGCATTCGTAGCTCGGCTGACACACACACAAACCAACACAAACAAAGGCAAACGTGGAGCCTGAATGCCAATCACTGGACTTACATCAGCATCCGAACCAAAAAAACCACACTGGAACCCAAATGCCACTCGATGGGCTTACATCAGCTTCCAAGCACACAACAACACAACAAATTAATAGGGAGTCGGGGACTCGAGCCTATAACTGTCAAGCACACACTCAAACAAACAGACAACAAATTGCTAAGGAGTCAGACACTCGAGCCTAGCAACTGTCAAACAACACACACAAAAAGAAAAAAAAGGCGCCCGGAGAGATCAGCTCATCTCCTGCCTACGTACCTCATCTGGTATGAGGATCAGGGCGACGTAGTTCCCCTACGCAGGGAAAAAGGACTAGCCTAACCAGATAACAGAGGGAGACACAACACTAGGGAGACTACGACTCGAGCCTAGATGTTGTCATGCAAAGTCGTCCCTAAGTTAAGGTTTCTAGCTAACTTGCACAGGAAGCAAGCCTATCCTAAACATGACTTGCACAGGAAGCAAGCCACACCTAACCTAACTTGCACAGGAAGCAAGGGTCTCGATTGCAACTAGGGCAAGAGAAAGGGAAAGTCTCGATCGCAACGAGGGCGAGAGAAAGGATCACAACGAGGGCGAAAACAAGCAAAGATTAGTTGTTAGTCAAACTCGACAAGACATCGCATCTCGTGCCTACGTATCTCATCTGGACATGAGAATCAGAGTTGCCGTAGTTCGGCTAAACTATTCCTGTTGGTTGGTGTTTTTTAAGTGGACAACGTCACTACGCAATCTACCTGATGCTCGACCTTTGGAGACTTACTCACCTGTAGTAGAAGGAGTTAACGTATCCTTAAGAGGGAATAATGTTTGTTTGTGTTTTAGGAAAGCTCAAGCAAGAAAGGAAGTCCTATACGAAGGAACCGTGCTACCTTAATTGACATGCAAACGAGACTACGCGGAGTCTAGCAAACCTAGGGGATACAATCACACCACACAAGCACATACAGCATGAAATAAACACACCAACAAGGGGCTCAAACATCAAGGCTAGGTTTTAGTCGAGGGGTCATATCAACCTCAACAAACAAACCACTGGAACTGGGTAGTGTTAGCTCTTAACCTTGCCATTGAGGGGCTAAGGTGAAGCAGATGAAAGGTGAGTGAAGATGAGACTTCACAGCTCCTATCCCTGGCCTGGGAGAGCTTAAGACAAGAATGTGTGGGTTCAGAAGGTAGGAACCCTTCTACACATTTGATACTGACTCAACTGTACAATTGTACAAGATCTTGGGTTGGTATCTGCAATGCATCAACACAGTGGTGTGAGCAAAGCAGATGACACACAGAATAGCAGGGGATAGGTTGCATATCCCTTGGGTTCTGCCAATTGCCTCTTCACTTAGGAGGTCTTTGACTCTATACAAGGACAAATGTAAACAGTCACAAACATTGCCTCTTAAGGAGGACTTCAGACAGTTGCCTGGCCAAGTAACAGGCCAGGTCTTCCAGACTACATGGAGATCAGAAATATACCTCAATGCAAATTGCTTAATAAGCAAAGCAAAGCAAAAGTTCACAAAGGAACTGAGCAACTAAAAGCACCTGAAATAGTCAAGCAGACATTAGTATACAACTTCAAAACAAAGCAAAAGGAAACAGACATCAACAGTTAATCATAAGCAAGTGAATGTGCAAGGCACAAGGCTCAAGGCATGTGAGCCAAGCCACCTACAAAACAAACAAGTTAATCAATGATATTCAAGCAAACTCAATCAAAAAGAATTGGTCTCATTGGTCATTTGTTGATTAACCTGAAAAAATGAGCTCAAATGTGAGTAACAGGACCACTAGGACAAGCCTAGGGTCAAAAGAGAATGAGAAAGTCAAAACAGCAAATGGCAAGTGTCCAAAATCATGTTCAAACAATCAAGAAACAAACCCAATTGGTTTCACATTCATATCAATCATTATCATCATTTCATGAACAATTTAAGTCAAAGCAATGCAAATAGAAGCTCATGGGAGTCAACAGCAAGACTTGCATCAAAAGTAAACTCAAACATTTTCAAAAATCACCAAATAAATCATGATCAATCACAAACCGCAGCATGGCAATCATGTCAAATTTCATCTCATTTGGACAAGTGGAAGGCAGTCAATGAAAATCAGAAAGTCAAAGCAATTTTGAACATGCTCAAAGAAATCAACCAAACATGCATCAACTTAGAAAAATCATAAGTCAGAGATGGTGTATGATAAATGAATGGGACTAAAACCATGGCAAAGATGAGGATGTCTAGTTATCTCATGTAAAATTTCAAGTCCATCTAATAAAGTATGAGAATTTCACTAATGAAATGGGAACAAGTGTCACAAGAAGTCAACATTTGACTAGACAGGGGAGAAAATCTCAAACAATTAGGAAATGCCACAAATAATTCCAAGAAAATTCACATGTGAACTAGACATACAAGAGTAGGTTCATGCAAAAAATCAGATCAATTGGAGGTCAAGAAGCATGGTAATGAAAATCATGAAGTTGGACATCAATGGTGTGACACAAATTGTCACACCCTAATTCAAAAAATCATAACTCACAAACCAGCAATGATAAATTCACAAACTCTACACCAAAATCACCATGAGTGTGTCTATTTTAAGCACAAAAAATTTGGGAGCCATTGGATAAAGTATCATCATTTCACAAATGTTTTGGCAAAGTGTACAAAATATGAGCACATGTCACAAAACCCTAAGGCCATTTAAAATCAACCATCCAAAAATTCTGGAAAAAATGTGATAAAAAAGTAGAGATCATGATGAAGATAATGCCAAAATTCCCATGAAATTTGGATTTAAAATGGACGAGTTATGGATTTTACAAGATTGGTGATCAAATGAAATAAAAATTGCAAAACAACATGGATTAATGGTTTAATTAGGGCACGCTGTGGCATTTTTGTAATTCCAGAACCCACTAAACAAAACGCCGCGTTTTGGCACGGCAGATGAAATGTTCCTATTGGCTCGCGCTAACAAAAGGCCATGCAGTACGTGAAAAACACAAAAAATTCTGGGAAATGGATTTTGAAACTAGGGTTTCCACACAGTAACAGTGCCTTCATCTCCTTCAAATCGTGAAAAATCAAAACGCCCAGAAAATCGAACCGAGCACATCACTAGAACCAGCACACCACACACATTAAGAATCCATCATCCATTTTTCTTAAAACACTCTAACAATCATGAATCGAAGCTAAACATATTCACACATCAGATTTCAAGTTAACATATCTTCTAGCATACTTAACCATTTTCATTGATTCAAATTTCAAAATGATTAGCATGGTGTGATCTAACTAAAGCATATCATGGTTTTTGGAATGGTGAAAGTCGAATTTTTACCAATTTGGAAGAACAGTCGTGTTTCTGATGTTGTTTGGTCTCCAATGGCCGAAACAGGTGTGCTAGAAGGCTTCAAATGATGAATGGTGAAGTTGGCTTGGCTTGAGATAGCTTGAGATGGCTTCAAACTTGGACTGCCATTGATGATGCCTCTTTAAAACAGTAGTGGAAAAGGAGCTTCCAGTTGGGAAAACATGGTGAAAACAAGGTCACAAGGTTGCTTGGATGATGGAACAATGCTAACCAAGTCGTGCTCTTTGAAGGTTTTTGGAAGAACTTGGAAAAATGCAAAAGATGAGGTTTTGAGAAAAATGAGAGAACAATGGTTGGTCTGCTGTAGGATGGTGGTGAGAACAGGTTCAGAATGATGAATGGATGTTGCACTCAGCAAAACAAGGTTTTGTCTCTTTGGAGTTTTTGACAGATTTTGAGAAATGGCCAAAATGAAGTTTTTAGCATGAGTGAGTTCTGTTGGTTTGTGCAGCTAGTAGTGGTTTCAATATGACAGAAAATCCTCTCCAAAATCTCTGTTTTGTGGTACAAGGCATGGTTCATGAAAGTATGGAGTAGAGTGGTTGAAAGTTGTACTTTTGCCAATTTTCAAGCAACTAGGGCATGGTTGTATGTACTTGCACAAAAAGGACTTCCAACAAGTTTCAAATGCATTTTCAGATCATGTATGGATAGTAGGAATGGTGGGAAATGATTAATTTAAAACTTCACTTTTTCACCTTACTTAAAATTAATTCAAGTAGGTCCAAAAATGCCATTTTGATTGGTGAAGTTTTGGTACATGAAAGTTACATTTTTGGAAAGAGGGGATCAAATGTGACTTGTAGGAAAAAACCCCACCCAAATTGGCCAAATGGTTTGAGAGATATGGCCTTTTGAAGTTCAAGAATTTCTGAAAACGATTCGATCATAACTTGCCAACCACACATGGGAATTGAGAGTTCTTGGACTTTTTGGAAATGGGAGAACAAGATCTTCAACTTTCATGTTGGGCAAAAATTCATTTGAAGCTTGTATCATGATGTAAGTTTGAGGATCAAGACTTTCCATTTTGGGCAGGTTTCAGTTACAGGTCCAGTTTCCATTTTTGGAAATTTCTGATCTGGCTTCAAATTCTTCCATGATGATGTTTGGCATGATACATGAGGCTTATATGGACATGAATGAGACCTCTCAAACCAATTTCCATCCTCAAATCACTGATTAAATGGACAGTTGACCAACAGTTGACTTTTAGGGTTTCTGATTGACTGTGCATTGACTGATGACTTCTGAACATCCAATCCTTGACCTAAACACTTCAAATGGATCCCCAAGTCATGTGAACATGTTGGACCAACCCTAGGGCCTTGGCTCAATGGAATTTGTGCTTGCTTGCTTGACTGACTGATCTCCTGACCAATTTGACCTAATTTCTTGATTGGCTTGCACTTGAGGCAAAAGAGGCAATGCAATGCTATGCAATGGACCATGATATGCTATGACCTAATATGAAAATGTATGTACAATGATAGGTGCAAATTTGAGGTGCTACAGCTGCCCCTATTCAATCAGCTGGGAACCCGAACGGATGATAGCAACGGTTGTCAGACTTTCAGGGTAAACAGGGATTGAATACCAAAGAACCGTAGAATTTTGCACTCTGCCGGATATGATACAGGAAGAACCACGTCATTTACCGATGACTCCTGCAATTGACAACTTCAGAAAACGAAACCATTTACCGATGGTTAGAAACTGGCAACTTGATATTTACCGACATCAACTTCAGCAAGACCATTTACCGATGGCTGCTGGGAAACAACTTCTGATGTAAAAGGAAGCAAAACCATTTACCGATGGTGGCTTCAAAGAAACTTGACATTTACCGATATCAACTTCAACTCGACCATTTACCGATGGCTACTGCAACTGGGGATCTGATATTTACCGATATCGAAGAAAACGGGGCCATTTACCGATGGCGGATAAAACTGGGCATTCAATATTTACCGATATCGAAGCATACGGGGCCATTTACCGATGGCGTCTCTACTTGGGGAGGAACAAACTTTCTTTGTGGTGTAATCAGACAAGACGTTTACCGACGACTTCTGGGGATCTTGATTTTATCAACAAGGAAACAAAGCATGACCAGACATTTACTGATGACTGGGATGAGACTCGACGTTTACCGACATCGAAAGATGATGTTTACCGACATCCAAAAACGACCAGACATTTACCGACGACCGGGAACACTTCACTAAAGAAAAAAACAAATATTTGCAACTGGAAAACAGATAGGACATTTACCGATGACTCTAATGGGGATTTCTAGCTGGGGATTACCAGACATTTACCGATGACTGCAGAAAAGACTCGATGTTTACAGACATCGAAAGATGATGTTTACCGACATCAAAAAAATGACCAGACATTTACTGATGACTGGGTGAGATTCGATGTTTACCGACACCGAAACAATGGTGTTTACCGGCACCAACAATAATGATGATCAGACATTTACTGATGACTAGGGGGAATACCCGATGTTTACAGACACCGAAACAATGGTGTTTACCGACACCAAAAATGATGACCAGACATTTACTGATGACTGGGATGAAAACCCGATGTTTACAGACACCGAAACAATGGTGTTTACCGACACCAAACAAAGAGACACACGCGGGTGCTGACGGGATACTGAAATCCACAAGATGACCCGGGCAAGGCTGAACACTTGCAGGGGGGTCTCACTGGGGAGAAGCAGGTTTTCCTTTCACCAACGGATGAGGAAATAAACCTCTGTGGGGATATCAATCCTGAGTACTGTCAGGAGCAACTGTAGCAAATGTGCTGTACAGGTTGAACAAAAATCCGCCTCTGCAAGGGATACGGTCTGATGGAGTTAACACATGAATGCATATGTTTGAATTTTTCCATGGCGTAATGCTCAATTTATGGATGGAAATGCTACGCGATTTTTGAGGATGCAATGATTACTACATGCAAAATGCAAATGAACCCTGGCTAGGGAGCCGAAATGATCAGATACTCTGACTCTGTGGGGAGACTCCTCTTGGGGAAATACCCTGCGGGGAACTCTGCTTGGGGAATGGTAAACTCCGTTGGGGATATCCTTCAGTCCACAGATAGGATAAATGTTGGAGATAAATTTCAATGAAACGGCCTCACTCGGGGAGGAAATCGGCAAATACAGGCCTGCTGGGGATGGGCAATCCTTAGATCTGCTGGGGAATAGAAGGCACTATCCACAGACGTCTCCGCAGGGGAACATAGCTCTGATAGCTTCCAAACTTGCTTGGGGAGAATATCTGCTGAGGAAACGTCCTCACAGATGCCAATCTGAAAAACAGCACAACAAAATGCCCCCAGGGGATACATGGACAAGATACGCTCAAGTGTCCTCAACATTCAAAATGATTTTCAAATGTTTCATCATCCTGCAATCTATTGTTTAGCCTTCATGTTCTTATATGCAATGCTTATCAAAAATTCGGACATTTTTGCAACCAAAACAGTAAAAATAAAAACCGAAGAGCTATTTATCTGAATAACGACTTTTATTGATTGAAAATGTGCCTGAAAAGGCAAATACATTGGGAGGCAATTCCTAGAAAGAGGTAATTGCGCACAAAAGGAAAAATCTATCCTAATGGCAACGTGAACACGGCATCCACTATTTCCCAATTCTGTTATAACTCACAGATCATCAGTTTTCCTCCCAACTCCTTGCTTTCTGAGAAGAACGACTGGACGGATCACATCTATCGAGATGGCAGACGACAAAGCTTGATGAAGTACAGACAACTCAGACTGTAGTCTTCGCTTTAATCCCTCTTTTGCCTGGATCGCCCTTTCGGGTTTTCAATCCACCGGGATACCCATTTTTGCCTAAGCCGCCCTTGCGGGTTTTCGACTTACCGGGTGTACAAATTCTTTTCATTTTTATCCCTAATTTTTGCCCGAACCTTTTCTTTCTGTTTTTTGGTTCGCCGGGATGCCCTTTTTTTGCCTGGACTCTTTTTTTTTTTTTTTTTTTTTTTTTTTGTCCAGCGGGTCAATTTATGCGAAGTATTTTTTGACTACATCTGAGTTAACAGGAGACGGAAAATCTTCACCATCCATAGTTGTAAGCATCAAGGCTCCACCGGAGAATACCTTTTTCACGACATACGGACCTTCATAATTAGGAGTCCACTTGCCCCTGTTATCTGCACCGGGAGGGAGGATCCTCTTCAAAACTAGATCACCTACCTGATAGCTTCGAGGACGCACTTTCTGATCAAAGGCTCGCTTCATCCTTCGCTGATACAACTGTCCATGGCATACAGCTGCTAGCCGTCTCTCCTCGATAAGGCTCAACTCGTTAAACCTTGTTCGAATCCACTCGGCTTCGTCCAGCTTGACATCCAATAAAACTCTCAGAGAAGGAATCTCCACTTCAACAGGTAGGACAGCTTCCATACCATACACAAGGGAGTAAGGGGTTGCCCCGGTCGACGTACGTACTGAGGTACGGTACCCATGCAAAGCGAAAGGCAGCATCTCATGCCAATCCTTGTACGTAACGACCATCTTCTGCACAATTTTCTTGATATTCTTGTTCGCCGCTTCTACAGCACCATTCATCTTCGGTCTGTAAGGAGAAGAATTGTGATGTTCAATCTTGAAATCTTTACAAAGCTCTTTCATCATCTTGTTGTTGAGATTCGAACCATTGTCAGTGATGATTCTCTCAGGAACTCCATAACGACATATGATTTCTTTCTTGATGAACCGGGTAACCACTTGTTTGGTAACGTTAGCATAGGAAGCTGCTTCCACCCATTTGGTGAAATAGTCAATCGCAACCAAGATGAAGCGATGTCCATTCGAAGCAGTAGGCTCAATCTTTCCAATCATATCAATGCCCCACATGGCAAACGGCCAAGGCGAATTCATGACATTCAGAGGGCTTGGTGGTACATGCACCTTATCAGCATAAACTTGACACTTATGGCACTTCCGAGCATACTTGAAACAATCGGATTCCATAGTCATCCAGTAATAACCCGCTCTCAACAATTTCTTAGCCATTGCATGTCCGCCGGCATGAGTACCGAAGGAACCTTCATGAACTTCCTGCATTAACATGTCTGCCTCGGGTCTGTCCACGCATCTGAGCAAGACCATGTCAAAGTTTCTCTTATACAACACATCATCCTGATTCAAATAGAAGCTTCCAGCTAGCCTTCTCAGGGTTTTCTTGTCATTCTTCGACGCACCTTCAGGATACTCCTGAGTCTTGAGGAAATTCTTGATGTCATAATACCACGGCTTCTCATCAATCACAACAGACTCGGCTGCGAACACATACGCAGGCCTCTCGAGTCGATTCACCGTAACATGTGGCACATGATTCCACCAATGAACTTTGATCATAGACGACAAAGTGGCCAAAGCATCAGCCATCTGATTCTCATCCCGGGGAACATGATACAACTTCACCTTCCTGAAGAACGTCAGTATTCTTCTGGTGTAATCTCTATACGGAATCAAATGCGGCTGATTCGTATTCCAATCTCCATTGACTTGATTGACCACTAGAGCTGAATCTCCAAATATATCAAGAGTTTTGATCCTCAGATAAATGGCTTCTTCTATCCCCATGATACAAGCCTCATACTCAGCTTCGTTGTTGGTGACGTCAAACGTCAATCTGGCAGAAAAAGGTATATGAGCACCTTTAGGATTGATCAATATTTCCCCAACATCGTTACCATTCATATTCACAGCCCCATCAAACATCAGTGTCCATTTGTCATCAGGATCCGGTCCTTCCTCGACAAGAGGCTCTTCGCAATCTTTCATTTTAAGATACATGATGTCTTCATCAGGGAACTCAAACATCATAGGCTGATAATCTTCAATCGGTTGCTCGGCGAGGTAGTCTGACAGAATACTACCTTTGATGGCCTTTTGTGACGTGTACTGAATATCATATTCTGTTAGAATCATCTGCCAACGAGCAACGCGTCCGGTGAGAGCTGGTTTCTCAAAGATGTACTTCACTGGATCCATCTTAGAAATCAATAAGGTAGTATGGTTCAACATATACTGCCTCAGTCGGCGAGCAGCCCAGGCCAAAGCACAGCAAGTTTTCTCGAGCAGTGAATATCTTGTTTCACAGTCGGTAAACTTTTTGCTAAGGTAGTATATGGCATGCTCTTTTCGACCAGACTCGTCATGCTGTCCCAATACACACCCCATCGAGTTCTCAGTCACTGACAAGTACATTATCAGAGGTCTCCCTGGAACTGGAGGTATCAGAATTGGAGGTTTCTGTAAATACTCTTTAATCTTGTCAAAAGCTTTCTGACAATCATCATTCCACCTGATTGCTTGATTCTTTCTAAGCAGTTTGAAAATTGGTTCGCACGTGGCTGTTAGATGAGATATGAACCTTGCAATGTAGTTCAACCTCCCTAAAAACCCACGGACTTGCTTCTCCGTTTTCGGTTCAGGCATCTCTTGAATAGCTTTGACTTTTGCTGGATCAACCTCAATCCCTTTCTCACTGACAATGAAGCCTAAAAGCTTCCCTGATCTCACCCCAAACGTACACTTGTTCGGATTCAACCTCAGCTTGAACTTTCTCAACCGGTCAAACAGCTTCTGCAAATTAACCAGGTGCTCCTCTTCTGTCTGCGACTTCACAATCATATCATCTACGTATACTTCAATCTCTTTGTGCATCATGTCATGAAAAAGAGTCGTCATTGCCCTCTGATAGGTGGCACCAGCATTCTTTAGCCCAAATGGCATCACCTTATAGCAGAACGTGCCCCAAGGTGTAATGAATGTCGTCTTTTCCATGTCCTCTGGCGCCATCTTGATCTGGTTATAGCCTGAGAAACCGTCCATGAAAGAGAATACCGAGGATTGAGCCGTATTATCAACCAATACATCGATGTGAGGTAATGGGAAATCATCTTTCGGACTCGCTCTATTCAAATCCCGGTAATCGACACACATTCTAACTTTACCATCCTTCTTCGGCACAGGAACGATGTTGGCCACCCATGGGGGATAACTTGTAACAGCCAAAAAACCTGCATCCCACTGCTTCTGAACCTCTTCTTTGATCTTAGTTGCCATGTCAGGACTCGTTCTACGAAGTTTCTGCTTGACCGAAGGACATCCTTCTCTAAGAGGTAATCGATGCACCACAATGTCCGTATCTAACCCACGCATATCTTGATATGACCAGGCGAATACTTTCCACATATTCTCTCAGCATTTCAATCAGCCTCCTCTTGACAGAGTCCTCTAAAGCAGCCCCAATCTTGATTTCTCTTTTGGCGTCCTCCGTACCCAAATTAACAACCTCCAACTCCTCCTGATGAGGTTGGATAACCCTTTCCTCCTGCTTCAGCAATCTGACCAATTCTGCAGGGAGTTCACAGTCTTCCTCACTCTCCTCTTCAGCTTGGTAGATGGGATTGTCGAAATCATACTGAGCCATAACAGAACTGTTCATAGTGAATGCCATAAGATCGCTTCTGCATGTTTAATGCTTTGTTTTAGAAAAAGAGTTCAATAAAGTCACAAAAAAACAAAAACATTGCCATTTTTATTGTTTTGAAAAAAGATGAAAACAAAAAATAGAAAGACAGGGATCACAAAGTTTGATTTCAAAAAATGTCCTTCATTAATGATAATCATTAAAACATGATGAGGCCCTACAATGAATCACTACGCCTTGGGCAGAGCGTAGGATTTTCATGCAAAATGAAAAAACAACAGAAAATTACTCTGTCAGAAGAGTAACTTGGACCACTTCTTCAGCCGTCCAGTTGTTGATAGACCCCCCTGGTGCACACGGGCGAACCCAGTTGTCCAGATCACAATCACTGTCACAGTCTTCACTACCGGTCGCAGAGACGTCGCCATGATTCATCAGCCCAGCGCTGGTAAAGGTACTCGGACCCGCTTGACCATTCTGCTCTGCTTGGAGAGGCTCATAACCAACGCCAAATTTGTCTTCTTTGACAGGCAAATCCACCATCTTGCCCCAGCCTTCAGCTTTGCCAGAATCAACAACCTCCTTAGCCTGCTTGTAAGAAGTAATTGAAGCACCTGGCTTCCTCTGCTCAGCGTACGCCACTTTCTCAAGAGCCACAGTCTCAAACGCCTGGCATAAGGTTTCGTGGATCTCGCCATCCACCTCAACATACTTGAACGAGGATAGATGACTCACCAGAATCTCTTCTTCACCGCACACAGTCACAATCTGACCGTTCCAGACATACTTGAGTTTTTGATGGAGAGTCGACGAGACTGCCCCTGCTGCATGAATCCATGGACGCCCCAATAAACAACTATAGGCGGGCTGGATGTCCATAACATAGAAGATGATATCGAATACCTCCGGACCTATCTTCACAGGCAAGGTAACTTCCCCACACACAGAACGTTTGGATCCGTCGAAAGCACGAACGATCAGGTCACTGGGAGTAAGCACAAACCCTTCCACATCAATCTTCTTCAGAATCTGCTTAGGCAGCACATTCAGCGACGACCCGGTGTCTACCAATACGTGAGACAACACTGCCCCCTTGCACTCCATGGTGATGTGCAAGGCTTTGTTATGGTCCCGCCCTTCAGGCGGTAAGTCCAGGTTGGTGAATCCTACACCATGCCTGGTGCTCACATTGGCCATCACGCCCTCCAGTTGATTGACAGAAATCTCCTGAGGCACGTAAGCCAGATTCAACATCTTCAGCAAGGCATTACGGTGTGCCTCAGAGCACATCAACAGTGAAAGTATAGAAATCTTGGACGGAGTTTGATTCAACTGATCTACAATCTTGTAGTCACTCTTCTTGATTATCTTCATAAACTCCTCCACGTCCTTCTCAAATGTTCCCTCGGGCGCTTCCTTCTGAACAGGCTCTTCCTCAACCACAGCTTGCTTACCCTTTGCTTTGGCGAGAGCCTCAGCATTATTGTCCCTCAAAGGCTGCGGTGCAAACAGGCGACCGCTTCTGGTAAAACCTCCTGGACCCCCTACATTGTCCACAGCCGGACCGACAGTTGCAGGAACTCTATTCGGTAAACCAATTGTCACTGGAGTTTGATTCACTGGTCTCGTCTGACTTTCAGCCCTTCTGTAACTGCGGTGAGCATTATCATACTTCCACGGCACGGCTCTACTATTCTCAACAGCCCTTCTTCCAGACGCGGCGATAGTAGTTGGAGCACTGATGGTTACAGGCATGGAAATGGTAACTGGGGTACCATTTGTTGCAGGTGCACTAACGACCCTTTGTCCACGTTCTTCAGACGGTTTAAAGTAAATGGTGATAGTTGACACTGTCCCACGATCTTTTACAGCCCTACTGAATTGCAAACAACCCTCATCCATCATACCCTGGATACCGGCCCTTAACTGGTCGCAACCATTCTCAGATTCGGCACAGCCCAAACAATCCTCATCACAGCCCGAGTAAACACCCCCATTCAGCAGACGACCCTTCACAACTAGCAGAGAAGTCTGAACATCATCAACATTAACAACCAGATCTTCAGCTTCTTTCCCCTCAATATTGTTCACTCTGTGCCCACCATGCTGAGGCATAGGGTTATTTACGACATTAGGCACTGGAGCGAAGTTGATCGCCTTGGCATCGATCAAATCTTGTACCTTGTGCTGGAGAGCCCGACACTTCTCAGTATGATGCCCTGGTGCCCCAGAGTGAAAGTCACAACAGACGTTGGCGTCGTACCCGGGAGGCAATACTGTAGGCGGAGCCATTGTACGCAACTCAACCATCCCCAACCTGAGTAGTTCGGGCAGCAGTTCGGCGTACGACATGGGTAGCGAATCAAAACGTCGATCAGGCATCCTTTGTCTGGGCTGATACGGACGTTGCTGTTGTTGTTGTTGTTGTTGCGGTTGTTGAACTCTTTGTTGTTGTTGTTGACGAGGTTGAGGTGCCGGAATGGTTACTGCAGCAGCTTGACGGTATTCAATTCTGTTCTGATCTCTGCGGTGTTGAACAGCATTAGTTTCACCCTCTCTTCGACGAGGTGCCCCAGCAAACGGCTTCTTAGAAGAAGAGGAACCAGCATCTTGGATCTTCCCAGTTTTAATCAAGCTCTCAGTCCTCTCTCCACAAATGACAACATCAGAAAAACTACCGAATGGGCAGCTCCCCATCCGGTCCATAAACACACCCTGAAGAGTGCCGATAAACATATCTGTCAACTCCCTCTCCAGCATAGGGGGTTGAACTCTAGCAGCCAGTTCGCGCCACCTCTGGGCGTACTCCTTGAAGCTCTCTCCGGATTTCTGACATAGACTCTGCAGCTGAGTCCGGCTCGGTGCCATGTCCATGTTGTGTTTGTATTGCCTCAAAAAGGCCTCACCCAGATCCCTCCAACAGCGGATCGAATCTCTCTTCAATTCCATGTACCAGTCTAAAGAAGCCCCAGATAGACTATCTTGGAAAAAATACATCCACATCTTTTCATCATCGGTATACGCAGAGATTTTTCGATAATAAGCCTGCACATGGGTGCGAGGGCAAGAAGTACCGTTGTATTTATCGAAGGACGGTGCTTTGAACTTGTAAGGGATTCTTAAACCTTCCACCAACCCCATATTGGTAACATCAAAACCGAGAGAATTTTGACATTCCATAGCCCGGATCTTCTCAGCAAGGGCATCAACTTTACGATCCCTCTCATTAACCTTTCCCAGAACGTCTTCGTCTTCACTGAGCAGAGAAAACATATCCTCTTGTCTGTCAACAATCGGAGCAGGATTACGGGCCGGGGCACGGACTGCTCTGGCATTAGCGGCATCTGGAACAATAGGTTGACCGTTGATTCGAATTCCCCCCAACTCATCACCTACAGCATAGTTGTTGATGGGTACAGCAGCAGCGACATTATTATCATTGACCGGGCCTCCCTCTGGCGGGGCATGGTTGACCGGTGGAATTGCAGCCTCTTGACTCTGAACCATGGCTCGAAGTTCTTCTTGACCTTGTGCAACCCCTTGCATCATATTCATAAACTGGGCCATGTTAGCCTTCATCTCAGCCAACTCAGCTTGAACTTGATCCATACCTCTCTGTTGATTCAGTCTTGTTGAGTAGCGGTGCGGACGTTGATCAGCTATCCTGCCTGAACAGGAACCAAGAGTGAGAAGTCACGACCAAGAACACCTGTTATGCAAAATGATATGAGCATGGTGCTAATGATGCGTATGATGCACATGATATGTTCATTCCTCAGGCATTCAAAGAGCCCGAGTCATCCTCAAAAGATGGCAACCTGCAGCAAGAACAACATAGAAGCACAGAAACAACATACACAAGAGTGATGAGTACAAGGTGAAACCAACAACCTCATCTATATGAGTAACAGGATCATATAACAAAGTCGACAAAGAAAATCCAAACAATCGGAGTACAACAATGAATCCCATCCAACAAGCCTGGAGGTGATTCTCAACATACATATCAAAGATACAAGCTAAGACAAACGGCCTCCCGGAATGAGAGTCTTCAAGTACTGACACTGGTCTATCAACAGGTCACATTCTGAACATTCTGGCAAAAGAGTGATCTTCTCCTTCAGTTGTCGTCTAAGCTCTACCACTTCCCCTCCAAGGTGGTTCTCTGATGCCTGTCTCAAGTCTACTTCCTCCTTCAACTGGATGTCTTTATCTCTGAGTTGCTTCTCCAAGTCTCTGATCTTCTTCTGATAGCTGGCCTCAGCTCTCTGCAGCCTCAAGCACTCCCGGTGTTCTGCATCTAACATGCTCTCCATCTCCTTGTAGGATCTCTTCTTGTTTCTCAGTCTGCTAGCATCCTCTTCTCGCACTCCTCTGAGTTGATGAGCCAAATTCAACCTATCAGCTTTGGCTTTGTACAACTCCATCTGGGTATCTTGCTCCTTCTCTCTCAAACGGCGATTCTCCATCAGGGCTTGCTTGTAGTGCTCCGCAGGCACACTCTCAGCAAGGATCGAAGGTGGTTGCTCCTGCAACGGCTCCATCCTATCGTAGGGTACCAACAAAGTTTCTACTCTCTCCTTGACCCAATCAGTGTAATCAGGCATAGCAACAGCAAACTTCTTCCCTAAGACAGATCCATCCTTCACACCAATAGACTTCCAAGCTCTCCCTATCTGCTCCAATCTAGCCGGGTCACTCTGCTTCTCAAAATACACACTTTCAGCTACCTCAGCCTCAAGTGGTCTTCCCTTCATCACAAACCCCAACTGGCGAAGAGAAAGAACCGGGTTGTAATTGATGCAACCCCTGGTCCCTACAAGTGGCACATTACGGAATCCTCCACAGCTCATAATGACGTTACGCACATCCATCCGGTAAGATTGCCATTTGATATCATAGGAGGTAAGAGACATAACCCTCTGAGTCCACTTATGCGTGCTCTGAGCATCCACAAAAGGTCCACTGACTGGCAGGAGAGACAAGAACCATCTGAGCAAAAGCGGGAGACAACACCTAATAGCCCCACCCTTACCATGCCTACTGTGAATAGCATAGTAAGTGTCAGCTAATAGAGTAGGAACTGGATTTCCTCCAATGAAAATACTGACTGCAACATAGTCAACAAAATTGGGCATACTCGGAAACATGACGATCCCATAGATCACGACGGCCAACTGAGCATGAAAGGCTTCCCAACTTCCCTTCTCTGCTTCTTCTCTAGCTACCCTCAACAGAAACTTCAAAGGCAATCCTACAACATCCCCACTGGACTTCCAACTATCACTGACTTCCTTGATTCCCAAATGGAGAGCTCTGGCAACAACTCTGAAATCAACCTCCTTGGGCACATCCAAGAAAGGAACCTGATACCGGACCGGGACACTCAGCAGAATGGAGTACTCCTCAAGAGTAGGCGCCAACTGATAATCTTGAAAGGTGAAACAATGAAGCTCTGGGTCGTAGAACTGTAGAAGAGTCTGCAACGGCACCGGATCGACTATCATCTTCAACAGTGTCAGAATATCTCCATACTGGTCAACAAACCCCTTCTGGTTACCACTGGTCATAAGGTTGCTCAACTCAATCAGAGACGTCAAAGGTTCACGGTGAAAGCTGTAGGAACAAGTCTTCCGCTTCAACTCTAGGACTGTTGCCATCTCTATCAGTGAACAAGCTCTGGAATGTACCTAAGAAATGATATGCATGCAGGGATTAGTTTTTTTTGTTTTCTTTTTCCCCCTTTTTTTTGTATCTTTTTCTTTTTTTTATTGCGTTTCTTTTGAAAAATAAATATGCTATGATGCAAATGATGCAGACACGACTGGTTGGCTGTGTCTCTCAGAACACAGGATCAAAGCTTCGGCTTGAACTCGGAACCACAAATTCATCTGAAACCCAAAGTCATCTGAGGCCCCAAAATTCTGAACCAATAGTCACCAACAGGATCACAAGTCACCAACAAGTCACCAACAAGTCACCAACTGTACCTGTAATAATGATCATCCCCTCCCCACTCACGGGTGTCGTCTAGGCCAGGGTAAGGTCGAGAGAAACGCAGCATAAATAACCTTTCGCAGAACATCATCATATACACACCCGAAGTATGTAACGATAATGTCCCACCAGGGTCTGAACTGCTCGTGATATCAATGTTCCGCTAAGTGGCGCAATACCACCCGCTTCCCATGAATCACTCTATTCCTAAGTATCCTAGATTTCACTCATAGCCTGGGTATTGGGCCTTTTACCTCATGTAACTCCCACCCCAAGAGAGAGAGACAAACAACCAGCCAGATGAATAATGAATGAATGCAAACATTAATGCAAACAATAAATGCAAACAGTAAATGCAAATATATACAAATGAATGTAATAAATAACAGCACAAAGCACCCAAACCCTAACCTAGAGAGCGCTAGGAGAGACTCGCTTAGGGAAGATGGACCAGCATAGGTCAACTTCTCTATGTCCCCAGCAGAGTCGCCAGCTGTCGCATCACGCGAAAAACCGGCGGGAAAACAAGAACAACAGAGCCGCCACCGTGCGTTATTTATCCCAAAAGAGGGAAAGGAAACGCTCAGAGTAAACCTGGAAAAGACATGGTCTCGCGACCAAAGGGAATGGGTTCGGGAGTCGGTTATGCGAAGGGAAGGTATTAGCACCCCTACGCATCCGTCGTACTCGACGGGATCCACGCACAATAGGAAGGAAAATGGTTGCTAAAAACACTGCTCAAACACACACACACACTGGCTGAAAGAGATACAAGAAAACAGACTGAAACTGACTCGGCAGGACATCGTATCCTGGGCCTACTTAGTCTATCAGGCATAGACATCAGAGTCGAAGTAGTTCGGACTGGGGAAACGACACATGCTCGCTAGGATGTCGCATCCTATGCATACGTATCTTCTTGGACGAGAGAAGAATCAGAGCATTCGTAGCTCGGCTGACACACACACAAACCAACACAAACAAAGGCAAACGTGGAGCCTGAATGCCAATCACTGGACTTACATCAGCATCCGAACCAAAAAAACCACACTGGAACCCAAATGCCACTCGATGGGCTTACATCAGCTTCCAAGCACACAACAACACAACAAATTAATAGGGAGTCGGGGACTCGAGCCTATAACTGTCAAGCACACACTCAAACAAACAGACAACAAATTGCTAAGGAGTCAGACACTCGAGCCTAGCAACTGTCAAACAACACACACAAAAAGAAAAAAAAGGCGCCCGGAGAGATCAGCTCATCTCCTGCCTACGTACCTCATCTGGTATGAGGATCAGGGCGACGTAGTTCCCCTACGCAGGGAAAAAGGACTAGCCTAACCAGATAACAGAGGGAGACACAACACTAGGGAGACTACGACTCGAGCCTAGATGTTGTCATGCAAAGTCGTCCCTAAGTTAAGGTTTCTAGCTAACTTGCACAGGAAGCAAGCCTATCCTAAACATGACTTGCACAGGAAGCAAGCCACACCTAACCTAACTTGCACAGGAAGCAAGGGTCTCGATTGCAACTAGGGCAAGAGAAAGGGAAAGTCTCGATCGCAACGAGGGCGAGAGAAAGGATCGCAACGAGGGCGAAAACAAGCAAAGATTAGTTGTTAGTCAAACTCGACAAGACATCGCATCTCGTGCCTACGTATCTCATCTGGACATGAGAATCAGAGTTGCCGTAGTTCGGCTAAACTATTCCTGTTGGTTGGTGTTTTTTAAGTGGACAACGTCACTACGCAATCTACCTGATGCTCGACCTTTGGAGACTTACTCACCTGTAGTAGAAGGAGTTAACGTATCCTTAAGAGGGAATAATGTTTGTTTGTGTTTTAGGAAAGCTCAAGCAAGAAAGGAAGTCCTATACGAAGGAACCGTGCTACCTTAATTGACATGCAAACGAGACTACGCGGAGTCTAGCAAACCTAGGGGATACAATCACACCACACAAGCACATACAGCATGAAATAAACACACCAACAAGGGGCTCAAACATCAAGGCTAGGTTTTAGTCGAGGGGTCATATCAACCTCAACAAACAAACCACTGGAACTGGGTAGTGTTAGCTCTTAACCTTGCCATTGAGGGGCTAAGGTGAAGCAGATGAAAGGTGAGTGAAGATGAGACTTCACAGCTCCTATCCCTGGCCTGGGAGAGCTTAAGACAAGAATGTGTGGGTTCAGAAGGTAGGAACCCTTCTACACATTTGATACTGACTCAACTGTACAATTGTACAAGATCTTGGGTTGGTATCTGCAATGCATCAACACAGTGGTGTGAGCAAAGCAGATGACACACAGAATAGCAGGGGATAGGTTGCATATCCCTTGGGTTCTGCCAATTGCCTCTTCACTTAGGAGGTCTTTGACTCTATACAAGGACAAATGTAAACAGTCACAAACATTGCCTCTTAAGGAGGACTTCAGACAGTTGCCTGGCCAAGTAACAGGTCAGGTCTTCCAGACTACATGGAGATCAGAAATATACCTCAATGCAAATTGCTTAATAAGCAAAGCAAAGCAAAAGTTCACAAAGGAACTGAGCAACTAAAAGCACCTGAAATAGTCAAGCAGACATTAGTATACAACTTCAAAACAAAGCAAAAGGAAACAGACATCAACAGTTAATCATAAGCAAGTGAATGTGCAAGGCACAAGGCTCAAGGCATGTGAGCCAAGCCACCTACAAAACAAACAAGTTAATCAATGATATTCAAGCAAACTCAATCAAAAAGAATTGGTCTCATTGGTCATTTGTTGATTAACCTGAAAAAATGAGCTCAAATGTGAGTAACAGGACCACTAGGACAAGCCTAGGGTCAAAAGAGAATGAGAAAGTCAAAACAGCAAATGGCAAGTGTCCAAAATCATGTTCAAACAATCAAGAAACAAACCCAATTGGTTTCACATTCATATCAATCATTATCATCATTTCATGAACAATTTAAGTCAAAGCAATGCAAATAGAAGCTCATGGGAGTCAACAGCAAGACTTGCATCAAAAGTAAACTCAAACATTTTCAAAAATCACCAAATAAATCATGATCAATCACAAACCGCAGCATGGCAATCATGTCAAATTTCATCTCATTTGGACAAGTGGAAGGCAGTCAATGAAAATCAGAAAGTCAAAGCAATTTTGAACATGCTCAAAGAAATCAACCAAACATGCATCAACTTAGAAAAATCATAAGTCAGAGATGGTGTATGATAAATGAATGGGACTAAAACCATGGCAAAGATGAGGATGTCTAGTTATCTCATGTAAAATTTCAAGTCCATCTGATAAAGTATGAGAATTTCACTAATGAAATGGGAACAAGTGTCACAAGAAGTCAACATTTGACTAGACAGGGGAGAAAATCTCAAACAATTAGGAAATGCCACAAATAATTCCAAGAAAATTCACATGTGAACTAGACATACAAGAGTAGGTTCATGCAAAAAATCAGATCAATTGGAGGTCAAGAAGCATGGTAATGAAAATCATGAAGTTGGACATCAATGGTGTGACACAAATTGTCACACCCTAATTCAAAAAATCATAACTCACAAACCAGCAATGATAAATTCACAAACTCTACACCAAAATCACCATGAGTGTCTCTAGTTTAAGCACAAAAAATTTGGGAGCCATTGGATAAAGTATCATCATTTCACAAATGTTTTGGCAAAGTGTACAAAATATGAGCACATGTCACAAAACCCTAAGGCCATTTAAAATCAACCATCCAAAAATTCTGGAAAAAATGTGATAAAAAAGTAGAGATCATGATGAAGATAATGCCAAAATTCCCATGAAATTTGGATTTAAAATGGACGAGTTATGGATTTTACAAGATTGGTGATCAAATGAAATAAAAATTGCAAAACAACATGGATTAATGGTTTAATTAGGGCACGCTGTGGCATTTTTGTAATTCCAGAACCCACTAAACAAAACGCCGCGTTTTGGCACGGCAGATGAAATGTTCCTATTGGCTCGCGCTAACAAAAGGCCATGCAGTACGTGAAAAACACAAAAAATTCTGGGAAATGGATTTTGAAACTAGGGTTTCCACACAGTAACAGTGCCTTCATCTCCTTCAAATCGTGAAAAATCAAAACGCCCAGAAAATCGAACCGAGCACATCACTAGAACCAGCACACCACACACATTAAGAATCCATCATCCATTTTTCTTAAAACACTCTAACAATCATGAATCGAAGCTAAACATATTCACACATCAGATTTCAAGTTAACATATCTTCTAGCATACTTAACCATTTTCATTGATTCAAATTTCAAAATGATTAGCATGGTGTGATCTAACTAAAGCATATCATGGTTTTTGGAATGGTGAAAGTCGAATTTTTACCAATTTGGAAGAACAGTCGTGTTTCTGATGTTGTTTGGTCTCCAATGGCCGAAACAGGTGTGCTAGAAGGCTTCAAATGATGAATGGTGAAGTTGGCTTGGCTTGAGATAGCTTGAGATGGCTTCAAACTTGGACTGCCATTGATGATGCCTCTTTAAAACAGTAGTGGAAAAGGAGCTTCCAGTTGGGAAAACATGGTGAAAACAAGGTCACAAGGTTGCTTGGATGATGGAACAATGCTAACCAAGTCGTGCTCTTTGAAGGTTTTTGGAAGAACTTGGAAAAATGCAAAAGATGAGGTTTTGAGAAAAATGAGAGAACAATGGTTGGTCTGCTGTAGGATGGTGGTGAGAACAGGTTCAGAATGATGAATGGATGTTGCACTCAGCAAAACAAGGTTTTGTCTCTTTGGAGTTTTTGACAGATTTTGAGAAATGGCCAAAATGAAGTTTTTAGCATGAGTGAGTTCTGTTGGTTTGTGCAGCTAGTAGTGGTTTCAATATGACAGAAAATCCTCTCCAAAATCTCTGTTTTGTGGTACAAGGCATGGTTCATGAAAGTATGGAGTAGAGTGGTTGAAAGTTGTACTTTTGCCAATTTTCAAGCAACTAGGGCATGGTTGTATGTACTTGCACAAAAAGGACTTCCAACAAGTTTCAAATGCATTTTCAGATCATGTATGGATAGTAGGAATGGTGGGAAATGATTAATTTAAAACTTCACTTTTTCACCTTACTTAAAATTAATTCAAGTAGGTCCAAAAATGCCATTTTGATTGGTGAAGTTTTGGTACATGAAAGTTACATTTTTGGAAAGAGGGGATCAAATGTGACTTGTAGGAAAAAACCCCACCCAAATTGGCCAAATGGTTTGAGAGATATGGCCTTTTGAAGTTCAAGAATTTCTGAAAACGATTCGATCATAACTTGCCAACCACACATGGGAATTGAGAGTTCTTGGACTTTTTGGAAATGGGAGAACAAGATCTTCAACTTTCATGTTGGGAAAAAATTCATTTGAAGCTTGTATCATGATGTAAGTTTGAGGATCAAGACTTTCCATTTTGGGCAGGTTTCAGTTACAGGTCCAGTTTCCATTTTTGGAAATTTCTGATCTGGCTTCAAATTCTTCCATGATGATGTTTGGCATGATACATGAGGCTTATATGGACATGAATGAGACCTCTCAAACCAATTTCCATCCTCAAATCACTGATTAAATGGACAGTTGACCAACAGTTGACTTTTAGGGTTTCTGATTGACTGTGCATTGACTGATGACTTCTGAACATCCAATCCTTGACCTAAACACTTCAAATGGATCCCCAAGTCATGTGAACATGTTGGACCAACCCTAGGGCCTTGGCTCAATGGAATTTGTGCTTGCTTGCTTGACTGACTGATCTCCTGACCAGTTTGACCTAATTTCTTGATTGGCTTGCACTTGAGGCAAAAGAGGCAATGCAATGCTATGCAATGGACCATGATATGCTATGACCTAATATGAAAATGTATGTACAATGATAGGTGCAAATTTGAGGTGCTACACCTACAAAACAAAGTTTAGTGTACAAACATCAAACAACATCAATTGAATTGACTTGGATCATTCTCCATAAGCATTGCACCTTTTCATCCTGAAAAATCAATCAAATGTTAGAAACTAGACCACTAGGCCAAGCCTAGGGTCCAAAGGCAAGAAAAATTCCTAAACAGCAAGGGATATCCAACCAAAGTCAAATTAATGTCAAACACAAGCCAACACAATTAGTCCCATGTCCATATCATTCATCATGTTCCTTTTATGCACAAAACAAATCAAACTAGTTCAAATGGAACACCAAACATCCAAACAGAACTATTGCATTCAAATCCATATCAAAACAATTCCAAAAATCCTCAAATAATTTACACCTAAACAGGACATAATCAAGGTATGGCATGTCAAATTTTAGCTTAATTGGACAAAGGAAACCATGTCAATGAAAATCAACAAAAATAGACACAATTATATGAGCCAAATCACAACATCAACACATGCATTCACTTCAAAAATTCATAATTCAATGAAAACAACAAAGAAATGACTGGGACCAAAAGCATCATGTTCTATCATGTGTCTATAACCAGCAAGCCAAATTTCATGTTCATTCAATACCATATGAGCATTTCACATAAGATCTACCAACCTATGTCACACAAGCTTGCACAATTGACCAACAGAGATGAAAAATAGCAATCAATTTGAAAATGCCACATAAAATTCCACAAAAATTCACATAGCATCTTAACATGTTAATGAACATCCATGCAAAATTTCACATCATTCTAATAAGTCTAGGTCATTCAAATAAATCCAGCAAGTTGACATAATGAGGTGTGACACAAATTGTCACACCTAGGTTCCAAAATTCATAACTCAAACACCAGGAATCCAAAATTCATGAAATTTACATGTAAATAAACATTAGCCAGTCTACAATTATCACAAAAAATTTCAAGCATTTCTTTGTAAACATGAGAATTTCACAATGGATATGGCCAAAGGTATCAAAATTGCACACATGTGAAACAACCCTAGGTCAAACTAAAAATTCACCATGCACAACTTCAATCAATAGGTCAATAAAATTCTACAGTCAATTAGGAAGTCAACAAAAAAATCCACCTATTTTTCTGATTTTTGATTAATTTTTTATGAATTTTTTAATGTGTTTATGATTTTTTAAGAATTTTTAGAATTAAACTAATTAATTAAAATTAACCAATGGCACTTTCGTAAATACGCAAGCGCGGGGGCGGTAAACACTGAGTTCAAATATTCAAATGGAATTTCAGATCAAACACCATTTCATCATCGTTTTCATTCCAGATTTTCCAGAAAAAGCAAGAACACGAAGAATATGAAATCTCCACCAAAACTCACAAACGAATAGTCGTTGGAACCGTCTTAACATGAGGATCTCAAATATCATCCTAATTTAACCTAACTATTCCTAAATCTTCTGAATCGATCGAGTTAGGGTTTTGCATCGAAACTTCAAATCCAAATATCACGAGCTACAGTTCACTATAATCAAAACTAATCATATCACTGGACTCTACATTCAACACACCACGATATGCATACAACAATCAAGCAAATCTTGAGATTCGAAAAATTGGAAACCTGGAAATTGCAGTGTTGTATTGCTGTTCTTTGCGCGCTTTCTCCACAAACAGATGGACCAGAAGCTTCAAGGAGTTGAATGATGTGATTAGGTTTGAGTGAAACAGCTCCTAATGCACGAAATTCTGATTTGCCATGAATGGAGCTCCACTTGAACAGTCGTGTTTCAGTGTGAAATTGGTGATGAAATGCAAAAACAGATGGAGATGATGATGAATCAAGATCAATGCCAAAAGAATTTTCGCATTTGAGCAAGAATTGAAGAAGTTTTGGTGAATTTGGCTTTTTGGTGTTCTTGAAGAATTTGAGAGAATTCCAAGAATTTGAGATCTGATTTTGGGAAATGTGTTTTTTCTCTTATGATTAGATGATGATTATGAATATATATGATTGCTTAATCACCACTTAACCATGTTTAATTAACCAAATGGAATGATTAGTGAAATTGGTTAATTTCAAGTAAGGGCAAAATTGGAACTTCCCATGCCAGCTCATTGCCAGCTCATGGACAGCTCATACACCTTCTAAACACCTGTCATGAGCTATTGCCACTTGTTGCATGCTCATTGGAGGTGTATTTCTCATTTTCACTATGTGATGGCTTATGTGTTCATTTTCAAGTTCATTTCAAAAGCCATTTTCCAAACCATGAAGCCTTAGCATGTTATGATGATTCCAACAACTTTCAAATACCATTTGTGAAGTGTTGCAAAAATCCCCACTCAAAAATTCCAATTATTTCACAAGTTGGACAATTTTGCCCCTGGTTCATTTAACTGTCCAGTTGAAATTTGACTTTTTGCATTGACCATTTTTGAAGAAATCCAATTATGCACCATGAAAGTACATGTCAAATGGAGTTTGTGCATATAAAGAACTTCCAATTTGGATGCTCCATGTGGAAATTATGCCCTCCTGATTATGGGTCATTTTTGAAATTCACTGAGCCATAATTTTCCAACCATACATGGGATTTTCAAGTTCTTGGACTTTTTGGAAAGGTGAGAACAAGATCTACAACTTTCATGTTGAACAATTTTTCATTTGAAGCTTCCTTGGACACGTGGTCTTGAGGTCAAAAACTTTCCATTTTTGGAAACTTCCATTACAAGTCACTTTCTATTTTTGGCAGTTTTTGTTCTGACTTGATTTTCTTCATTCTTAAGCTTTGAAATGTCATATAACACTTGTTCCAACATGATTGAAGTGTATCCAACTCATTTTCACTTCCAAATCCATTAAATCATGTACAGTTGACTTTTTTACTGACAGATGAATTTGGCAATGCACTGATCAATCTGAACCCCAATCTCCTGATGAAATGGCTCAAGGGTGAAACCCTAGCCTCAATAATCTCAATAAAACCATAGAATGATCTCCATATACATCATAGACCCCATCTCCTGATCATGCCCTGATTGGCCCAATGCAACTGATTAGGGTTGACCAGTGGTCAAAACCCTAATCTCAAGGGATCCTGATCCAACACTTGATTCTGCTGATGATAACAAACCATGATGATGACAAGCCATGATTATGATGATGATGAATCAATGTAATCAAGATGAAGACCAATCTCCTTGAGAAATCAAAACCCTAATTCATAGCCCAATCCTCAGATGGCCAATGATCAATCAATAAAACCCTAGCATGCACATGACCTCTTCATCTCCTGATCAAGACTTGTGAGGATGATTTGCACAATGTAACCACATGATATGCAATATGCAATGCCTAATGACCTAAAAAATGATTTGCAATATGTTATGCTAGTCCCAAGAGAGGAGGGAAAATTTTGAGGTGTTACACACTTCACTTCAGTGCAAATTTTCGGGCTTTTATTGTATTCAATCCCTTGATACCTCGAAAGTGCGAAAGCCGCTGCTATCTTCTTTTCGGGTCTCCAGTTGATTGAATAGGGGCAACTGTAATACCTCAAAATTTGCCCCCCTCATTCATGCATTCATTTTTAGGTCATTTAACATTTCATATTGCATTTCATCATGTCAATCGGAATTAGATCCAAGAAGCTTGAATATCATCCAAAACACTTTGTGGGTCCTATCTAGATGATCAGTCAACACAAGGGAATGGCTTGAGATACTTCCAACATGTTCAAATGGGGTCTATTCATCAGTCAAAACGTTAATCTTGAAGGAGCAAAAGTTTGTTCATGAGCTGTCATGCTCGCTAGGCGAGCAGAATGGGTCGCCTAGCGAGTCCCAAGAAAAGCCACCAGAATCACCTACGCTCAGAGGAATTTCTTGAACTGTCATGCTCGCTAGGCGAAGCCCACGCGTTTTGAAAATAAAAAAATAAAAAAAATAAAAAAAAATGAAAAAATAAATAAATAATAAAAATAAAAATAAATAAATAAATAAATAAATAAAATATAACAGAAAAATCTTGGACTTGGACCTCTCTCATTTGAGCCCACAAAGCCACGAAAATCAGGTTATAAATTCTAGACTTCCATCTCCCAAAAAACCCTGAAAAAAATAGTGAGAGAAGAGCTAACAGAGTTCAGAGCAGCCTCCAGAGACTGAAGGGAACTCATCTGCAAAGAACCAATTCCCTCTCATATAAACCCTAAGATTGTTCTGCAAAGCCAACGGTGCAATTCAATTTCAATCGATCCTCCCCAATCAGGACTCCTGAAAGGATAGCTTGCTTGGCATTCCACTTTATTTGTGGGATACCATTTGGAGATTTATTCCGATTACCTGTATTGACTTGCTTTCTTTGATGGTGTCAGCTCAAGAGATCTCTGGGTTTCTTATTTCTTTAGCTGTTATAACTTCGGATCTTTATCCGTGTGGTAGACCTCTTGATCCCTTTATCTTTCCTGCATTTTACCACTTTCTTAGCTGGAAGCACTACAACAAACAAGACCTTAGACAGCGCTTTTTTTAGCCTTAGACAGCGCTTTAAAGCGCTGTCTAAACCTCCGCTGCTAAAGGTTTAGACAACACTTTTTTAAATCTTAAAAGCGCTGTCTAAGCCCCCCCCCCCTTAGACAGCGCATTGGCCAAAAGCGCTTTATAAGACCCTCTTATTTTAAATTTTTTAGGTATACCTTAGACAGCGCTTTTGAAAAGCGCTGTCTAAGCCCCACCCCCTTAGACAGCGCTTTGGCCAAAAGCGCTTTCTAAGACCCTCCTATTTTAATTTTTTTAGGTATACCTTAGACAGCGCTTTTCAAAAAGCGCTGTCTAAGCCCCCCCCTTAGAAAGCGCTTTTGCCTAAAGCGCTTTCTAATCCCCCCCCCTAGACAGCGCTTTTTACAAAAGCGCTGTCTAAGGTATACGAAATTTTTTGAAGCTTTTGTTTTAAACCACATTTTTTCCAGGTTTATAAACCAGAATTTCTACCTGTTTTCAACCAGATTTTGACAGACAATTATCACATTTTATATATGCCATTTTGGCCTTTTTTCTACCAATTTTTGGCTAACAAATATATATATATACCAATTCAAACCAATTTTGCCTTAAATGTATCAAAATATATACAAATTTATGTACACATTTACAAGTCATAACATATACTACAAATGTACACATTAATTACACAAATTTATGAACAAACATTGAGCTCTATCATGAATTGACACCACTCCTCTTTGATTTCGTCCACTTGATCCTTTGTATAAAATGCACACTTGAATTCATCAAAGTACTACATAATAATATAACATATTTTGAATTAATTCCAACTATTTAATTATATGAGATATGTGTAAATATAAAAATAACTCATAAGTTAGAAATACATACATCGGTGGGAATCTTTAATCGGCCCAAAGCAAGAGCATCTCGCATAAACCTCAACATGAAATACCCGCAATCTATTTGATTACGTTGTTGAGGACACTACATATGAAAAAAAAATGGATTATAAATCCTAAGTTTTATCAAGTGTCATCACTAATATAATAAAAAATGTGGTAATTAAAAATATACCGCCACTTTAATCCATGTAATGGAGTTGGCGCCCCTCCTTGAGGTTTGGATATCTCGTTGGGCCCGAAAAGCTTGTAGGACGCTAATAAAATAAAAATGAAGCAATTAGAACAATTCACATAAACTAAGAAAAATTTTGAACATTCTCACTTACGTGTCAATTAGGACCTTCATATCCGGGTATGTTGTCCAATCATTTCCTAACGAGTCAAGATAATACACAATTTCTCGGATAGGATTGATTGCGAGCAACAACCAATGTCCACTGTAATGATTAGGCAAATGTTAGATGGTAACTTGGAAAATAATTATAATAGATGAATTTAGAATGAAATGCTAACCCGGTATTAAACGGTATAAAAAACAACTTCTCCGCATCTTTATTGTCCATGAGGATCTGAAGAACGTACTCCGTCACGGTATCCGGTCTACTTAAGATTAAACCTAAGTTGACGGTCGCCAAAACCACCACCAACAAATCAGACATGCTTAGATGTTACTAATCAGTGACTAAGTACAAATTTTGTTTACGCGATACAAGTCATTATACAAATTTTCATATGTAATAAAATGACATGCTTAGATCTTAATTTATTGTCTTTAACTTCACCAAATGCAAATTGCAAAATTGATATTAACAAAATTCAGTTTTGATAAATTTGTTTATTTAGAGAAAATAATTGTTCTCATGACTCCATAAAAGTATGAAAGATTCAAATTTGTATCCAATTATCCTACATGCACATTCAGAAAAACTTTTAAAACATGTCTATTTCTGGCAGCAAAAGGAAGAGAGTGAAGAACTGCAGAAAACGATTTCTACCTAGAGGCTCTCGTCAAGACTTCACCAGTATTATAGTCGCGTAAAAGCCAATCACGACGCATACCATTCTTGCCCGATGCAGACACCCAAGTTTCTACATGAACAACATCTCCCCTGAAAAAAAATAGTCACTCAATGTAAAATGATCAGATTCAGAATATCTGTAATAATCCAGATAACAGACTATTTACTTCATTGACACCGATAAGCCAACTAACCACAGAATAAATAGGTTCAATAATGAACATGAGACATTTAGAGTTACCATTCCTCATAAAGATCAAAACAACTAACAGAAATGGCATCCTAGCATGGATACGTCTGCAAATTTAAAATGCAACAGGTGAGGTGAGTCTGGGTGACTTACCACGTAGGATAACGATCAACAACAACTTGCATCCGCGCAACTACCCATATCAAGTTCTTTTTGCACATTTCAGGCGTAGAACCAAAGCCATCACCAAGAAGCCCCACAATCTTAACATGATTAAGTGCAGTTTCCTATTGTCAAACAAATAATTGAAATATATCATCTTGTATTAAAACTGACTGCTATTATCAGTATCAGTGTGTGTGTGTGTGTATAAGAATTTCAATTCTGCACGGCGAGTAAATATAAGCCTTACCAACGTTTTATCACCTAAGATTAAGAATAAAGATTCAGTTGCGTACCTGTAAATGATTCATTATTGTGTCTATAGACGCCGTTCGATCCGCACCAATTTCATATGATCTAATAGAAAAGTTTTCACTGAACACAAGACCATCCTGAACAATTTTGCCTATACCAAAGGGGTCAATAAGCATGTCAAATCGTCTTGGCTTCCAGTCAAGCATCATCCACTGCTTCTCTGCTGCCAAGAAAATAGTAGTGATGGCAGCCAGAAGCATGCTCCAGTCAGGCAACTGGTTGATAAAAGTCCTCGAGGATTGCGACGAAGGCAAAAGATCCTCATACTTAAAGTTATCTACAGATGTAGAAACTTTGGTTCCATTAATCTTTGGAGGAGCTTGAGCATTTGCCTTTACTTGCAAGCCACCAGAAGATGCAGGTTTAGATTTAAGCCCACCAATGTTCGCTTGCCCACCACCAAGTTTGTTACCACCAGAGTCTGGCAGGGATGCAGTAACAGGGAAAAATGAAGATGCAGCACCAGTGGCCACCATAATGAGTTTCTATTTTCTACAGCAGCTGCATGTTAAGTTGAAGCAGGTTTAAAAAAAATACATATTATCTTTCACACCCTCCATTGAAGCAGGTTTAAAACAATTATATTTCACCCTAATAACAAACAAAAGCAACATTTCATGTATAAAAGAACACCAATTTGAATACTAAAGAAAAATAACTCCAATATCCAGAACAGATCCATAGATTTTTTTTCCAAAAAACAATAAACATTACACTGTACTTAACCTAATTTTTTTAACAACTCCCTGATTAACTTCAACTAATGAACCTCAGTTTTCAAGGAAAACAAAGCAAATCCCTCATATAAGCATTTTTTTCATTCATACAACCATGGCAAGTTTTTACTTAAAAGAAGAAAAAGTTTCAGTGTTTACAAAAAAAACAAATTTCAGAGTTTACAAGCTCCACTTCATCTAAAATGGCAAGTTGATTTTCTCACGTTTCCATAGAATTGAACAGAACAATTACAGAACAAAAAAAAGTGATGATGAAAATTTCATTTCAGATGATAAAACAAATCATCGAGCGAAAAAGCCAGTGTAGATCTGAGTCCGAATCTAGAAAACACCGCAACACAAGAAAAAGCTAAAAAGCAACCTCCAAAATAAGGGAGAAACAAAATAACAACATTGCAATTCAAAACAAAAACCACAACTCCAATGCATCGAAATCCACAGAAAACGCGATGCATCAATGCAATTCACAACCAGTTCTATATAATTTCAAAATTTAAAAAAAAAAACTGAAAATCACGAGAATCTTGCGATTAATGCAGAAAACACGGTTGCTTTGGTTATCATATTTGCGAGCTTCGATCTTTCAAGGTTTAAGAAAGCCATAAAATTCCAAAAATTAAAAAATTGATTTGAAAAAGTGGTTATGAGGCGCATGAAGATACGGTGTAGATCAGAGGAAAAGACGAAGGAATGAATTGGGAGAGAGATTTGCGTACCGGAGTGAAGAAAAAGAGAAAACCGCTAACAAACGAAGAGGAGAAGAAGGAACAAAGCTGGAATGAGAGGAAGAAGAAAGAAGGGGCTATTATGTAATTTCGGATCTGGGTTCTCTCTTCTGTTCTAGAGTATTTTTTTTTAATTTATAAAACAATGAAAGACTTTAAATAGCGCTTTCTCAAAAGCGCTGACTAAGGTCTATATTTAAAAGCGCTTTCTAAAAGCGCTATCTAAGGGGGGTCTTAGACAGCGCTTTCTAAAAGCGCTGTCTAAGACCCCCCCTTAGACAGCACTTTCATTATTTTTTTAGAACATTTTCTGTGTTTTATTTTTATTTTAACCTTAGACAGCGCTTTCTTTTAAAAGCGTTGTCTAAGATGCGCTGTTAAAAAACCTTTTTGGCGTAGTGAAGACCTCTATAGGAGGCAATGTTTTCTTTTGTTTGTTTACTTTTGTGCCCAAAGACCTCCAAAAGGAGGCACCAATGTTAAAGACCTCCACGAAGAGGCAATTGACGGATAAAAGGGATTAGTAATCAATCCCCCGTTATTCAGTGTGTCGTTCTTTATGCTCGTACTACGTGCTGATGCTTTAGAACAAAAGCCCAAGATCTTTTGTCCGGTCATTCAGTGGAGAGGGTTCCACCTTTCTGAATCCCCACTTTTTGTCATGAGCTCACCCTGTCCAGGGTTAAGAGCTATGAGGTCTTATCCTCATTACCCTTTTGATCTGCTCACCCTAACGTTCAATGTCAGTGGTTAAGAGCCCATTTGATTATCTATTCCATGGCTTGTTTGTCGAGGTTGATATGACCCCTCTTGACTAAAGCCCTACCCATGTAGGTTTGAGCCCCCTTGGTGGCATTTTACTTTATGCGTGTTTGTTTTGTATGGTGTGACCGTCTCCCTATAGGATTGCTAGGCTTCGTATAGTCTCTTGTTTGCATGTCAATTAAGGTAGCACTGTTCCTTCGTCTAGGACTTCCTTTTTTGCATGAGCATTCCTAAAACCCAAACAAACTCATTGATTTTTCTTCTCCTAAGGACACGTTAACTCCTTCTACTACAGGCGAGTAAGTCTCCAAAGGCCGAGCATCCGATAGATTGCGTAGTAACGTCGTTCATCTAAAAAACATAACCCTTAACCCGTAGTTAGCCGAACTACAGTTTGCTCTGATTCTCATTCCAGATGAGATACGTAGGCATAAGACGCGATGTCTTAGCGAGCACACTCCTCTTTAGCCCATAGGCAGCCGAGCTACGAAGACTCTGATTCTCATATCCAGATGAGATACGTATGCAGTGGATGCGATATCCGTGCGAGTCATTTTCTTTTGACCCCCTCTTTTAGCAAATAGTACATTAGATAAACCCACACCCTTTAGACAAGAACAACAAAAGTGGATCCCGTAGAGTACTACGGATGCGTAGGGGTGCTAATACCTTCCCTTCGCATAATCGACTTCCGAACCCAAGATTTGGTTGCGAGACCTTGTCTTTTCCTTTCCCTTTTCCAGGTTTACTTCGAGCGTTTCCTTTCCCTCCTTTGGGATAAATAACGCACGGTGGCGACTCTTCTGTCATTTCTTTCTCGCCGGTTGTTTTTTCGCATCTCCTTTTTCAGGTTGCGACAGTAATGAATTTTAGTTTTTGATGCAGAGTGGAGGTGACAACACCTGTGGAGTGAATCCAGGGTCTCCCAAGTAGGCAACTGTAACCAGGATGTATATCCATGACCTGGAATGTGATATTAAAAATAGTTGGACCTATCTTGGTTGGTAAGTCAACCTCTCCTATCACTTCTCTCCTTGAGCCATCAAATGCCTTTACGATTAGGGTGCTGGGCTTCATACTTATCCCTTCCACTGGAAGCTTTATCAAAGTCGTATTTGGCATGACGTTCAATGAGGAACCTGTGTCTACCAACACCCTTCACAGTATAGTATCCATGCACTTCAAGGAGATGTGGAGAGCCTTGTTATGGTTCTTTCCTTCAATCGGTAGTTCGTCATCATTAAAACCCAAGAAATTTCCAGTAGTCACACAAGCTATCACATCATCAAACTGTTTTATTGTTATGTCCTTGGTGATATGAGCGGCGCTCAATACCTTCAACAGCGAATTCCTGTGTGCTTCTGAGTTAAGTAGGAGAGATAACATGGAAATTTTGGAAGGTGTTTGGTTTAGCTGGTCCACCACCTTGTAATCGCTCTTCTTGATTATTCTCAAAAACTCCTCAGCCTCCTCACGAGTGACAGCAGCTTTAGGAGATAGGTGCAAGTCTTGCATCCCCTGATTAGGGATGGGGGATCTGGACAGCAGCCTCCTTCCCTTTAGCTCTCTCAGAAGTATCAGCAGTTCTTGGTGCGAATACCCGACCACTACGCGTTATTCCTGCTGGCCCCACAATTGAAGTGACATTTGGTTCGTTAATCATTAAAGGTTTATCTTCCTGCCCCTGCTTAAAAGCTCTGGGCTGATATATCCATGGGACTGCCTTCTCATCTTTATATTCGAATGGTGCTGGGAACTCTATCACCAACAGGCTTATAGGTATTTCTACTTTGACTTCATCATATGGGATATCTACCACGGCTATCTCTTCCTGGCGCTTGCTCTTGACACAGTAAGTTATCTGTAACTCACCTCGATCCAACATTTGTTGTATAAAACTCCTCAACTCTTCATTGTTCTCTTCCTCAACCAGCTCTTCCGGGATCAATTTGATAGGGGTTTGAATCTCTTCAACCTTACGGATCAATTTGCCTTGATCACTCTCCTCAATGGCACTGACGGAAGCCTCCTTATGCGTCGGTATAGGGTTGGTGTTCACGTTCGGACGTCTTGGAGTGAAAGAGATGGCCTTGGCTTCAATCAAGTCTTGTACCCGATTCTGAAACGCGAAACAGTTTTCCAGGGTATGACCAGGTGCTCCCATGTGAAATTCGCAATGGGCATTAGCGTCGTATCCAGGTGGATATGGGAAAACAGCTGGTTTTAACTCCCTCAATGTTAGAAGGCCCTCCTTATGCAGATATGGGAATATTTGACTATAAGGTACTGGTAGAGGATCAAGTTGCCTTCTTGGAGGTACTGGAGGATCAAGTTGACTATAAGGTACTGGAGGTCTTGGCTTGAACTGTCTTGGTGGTGCGGTATTTTGTTGATGATGATGTTGTTGATGTTGTGGCTGATACATTTGTTGTTGCTGCATTGGCTGTTGATAGGGTATGGGTACCACGACGGCGACTTGGCCATATGAAGCTTGTTGCTTTCCTTTGTAGTTTCTGGATATGGTGTTTGTTTCGCCTTCTCTTTTCTTCGGGAAACCTCCAGAATATTTCTTTGGTGCGTTAGGTGCTATCATTGCTCCAGGAATCTTTCCATCCCTCAACCCCTTCTTTATGCGGTCTCCAATTGTAACTAGATGTGTGAAGTCAGATGCGGCACTGCTCACTAATCGATCAAAGAATGAGTCCTTCAAGGTGTCCACAAATATCCCGGTCATTTCCTTCTCAGACAATGGTGGCTCTACCTGAGCAGCCAACTCTCTCCACCACTGGGCGTATTCTTTGAATGAATCACTCTCCTTCATAACCATCCCTTGCAACTGCATTCGGTCGGGTGCCATATCTAAGTTGTATTTGTACTGAAGGAGAAATGCGTCAGCCAAATCCTCCCAACTTTGAATTCGCCCATGTTCTAAACTCATATACCATCTCAGAGATGCTCCACTCAAACTGTCTTGGAAACATTGTACAAGTAGTTTGTCATTTTCGGTATGAGCAGCCATTTTCCTGAAATACATCACCAGGTGACTTCTTGGACAAGTCTGTCCTTTGTATTTCTCGAAATAAGGGGTTTTAAATTTAGTCGGGATGACTAAATTCGATACCAAACGCATGTTCATGGCAGAAGCACCGAAGATGTTGTTTCCTTCTATGGCTTTGATTTTCTTTTCCAGGGCACTGAGCCTATCTGCAGCAGGATCTGAAAGTATCTTAGGCTTTGGTTGATCAGGCATATAGAATGCATCATACTGGTCATCTCCAATTTCGGATCCATGATGAGTAGACGTATCAGAAGGTTCTGCATGATCTCCTCCTACCGGTATCTGAACCAATCTCTTCTTGGTGGGGACGTAACTTTCATCTTGGGGATTCGGACCTGGCGCGCCATCATTCCTTTTTGCCCTAGCTTCTTTCTCCTCGCTCCTCTCTCTGAGTGATTGCAAGAATTATCTTCAACAGCTGATCCATCTTCTCCTGGATCGTATTGATGTCTGTCCTCATGGTAACCTGGTTGGCCTCAACTTGCTCTAATGTCATCTTGTATTTGCTTCGCGTCTCGTACCGGTGTTGATTAGTCAGTGTGGCTGGATAAAGGGTAAAAAGGTTGGGTAAGTTTTTTTTTTATTTTCATGAAGTGTGATGCATAATGAAGATGCAAATGTTATGCATATTTTATTTCCAGGGAGTCATTCGAGTTTCATTAGTTGTTAGTAATTCGAAGAAACAAAAAATACTTAGAATAGCAATAATGGAGTAATTTTTAAATGTCATTCATTCCAATACATAACATAGAGGTCCAAAAAAGTCATAGTTCAAAAGTATATTTGTTAAAGGAACAAAATACAAGACATAAGCAAATTAAACAGCTGGCTTTCTGGCCTGAAGCTCTTCTAATTCCTCATTGAATCTCTTCAACAACCCTTTGCAGAGCAGAACGAAATTGATTATGGCTGGAGGAGTGCTATCTTCTTTCAACTCTTCGACTGCGTCTCTCAACCTCCATGGCAATTCTTTAGCTGCCCAATTACAGAATCCTACTAGCCCATCAAGTTTTGCACGAAACTTATCACTGTCCCCTTGTAAGAAGTCTATGGTCTTCTTAAAGGATTCATAATCTTCAATCACACAGTCTCGCTCTTTCAACCATATGGAGCTGTCTTGGCGTAATGACTCTAGCTGGTCCTTCCAATAGCTTACAGACTCCCTGGCATCTCTTACTTCTCGACACTTCTCTTCCATATCATGGGTGACACCCTGGAAGCTTCAATGGCTATTTTCTTGAGTCGGTGCTCCTTATCTACTTCAGCTTTTGCATGACGAACAGAATTAGTGAGTTCTTTTATCTGAGCCCCAAGTGTATCCCTTATTGTCTTGTTCTCCTTTGTGGCTAGATGCGACCAACGCTCATTATCTTGACATTCTTTCTGAGCTTGTCGTAGTTGACCCTTAAGAGTATCCAAACAATGGTCAGTCTGTTCTAATCCCACTTTGATCTTTTTCCTCTTATGCTCTTCCTTGTTGAAATTTTCCACATGTGCTTGAAGTTGTGCCTCCTTTATCTCAAGATCCCACTTCATATTGTTTTTCTCATTGATGGCTTGTTGGAGTTTTGTCTGCAGCTCTTCATTCTCTTTTTCTAGCTTTGCCATGGTGGTCTTGAGTTCCTCAATTTCTTCAATAGGGACATGGGTGAGCTTAGGTTTAGGAAGAGGTATAGGTGTCTGAATGACAAATGGCATTTTAATTATTTGCACCCTTTCCTTTACCCACTAAAAATATGGTTCTTTTGTAATCCCATTTGCTCTCCCTAATTCATCTTTCCCTTTTCGATTGATATTCTTCCAAGCTTCTTTGATTCGCTGGAATAAGCTAGGATTCTCAACCCCAAGGTCAAGTAACAAGAAAGCTTCCAAAGAATTTGCCTCTGGAGGGCCTTCCATTGGGTAGCCAAGTTGTCTGAGTTATAGAACTGGATTAATATTTTCACATCCTTGAGTTCCAATAAGCGGTAGATTTGGGAAATCTCCACAACTGAATATGATGTCTACGTTGATGTATTCTTTGGAGTACCAAGAGAGATCTTCAGATCAGAGTGATCCCAACCTCTGAGGCCAACTAACATCTGTCTGCTCAACCCAAGCACCTGACTTTGGAAGATGTTCTAGAAACCACTGATATAATAAAGGAGCACAACAAGCAATCAATCCCTTCTTCTTAGTATACCTATGACTTATGTGATAATAGACATCGGCTAACAAAGTGGGTACTGGGTTCTCAGTAAGGAAGACACAAATGGCAGTCATGTCTACAAAACCATCCATATTCGGGAACAGGACGATGCCATAGATGGCCAATGCAATAGCAGAGTAGCAAGCATCCCAACTTTCTGCCTTCAACAAGGTATGAGCTCTTTCCAAAAGAAAACTTAGTGAAAACCCTTTGGTATTCCCTTTGGTCTCTAAGTTATCTTTTGCTTCCTTTTCATCCATGTGAAGCGCACTAGCAATGACCTCAAGGGGCAAAGATTCGTCTGTCCCTTCAAATAGTGACTTGTCCTTCATAGGGATCCTAACAAGACGCTCGAATTCTTCCAACGTTGGTGCTATCTGGAAGTCTTGGAATGTGAAGCATCTTAAAGGTAAGTCATAAAATTGGGCTAAAGTGATCAAGGTTGTATAGTCCACTTGTTGATTGAGGATGCTGAGCAAATTGCCATAATTCTTTCCAAAGTTGATTCTGTATACATGGTGCATCTGAGAGACCAAGTTACATAAATTCTTCAGATCGGGATCCTTGAACTTGAAGGAGTAAATGTTTCTTTTGCTTGATTCCATGTTTCTTGAATTCCTGCAACTCATGATACTCAGATTCCTTGGAAATAAAAGAATATGAATGGTATGCTATGAATGATATTATGCGTGTCACATGTATGTTGATATACAGGTCATGCGAGTGGGTACTCTTGGTTACTAAACAAAACCCTTTTGGTAGAATGCTAAAGGTAAGAGGTTCCCAAAATCATCAATCAATATCTAGGAAAGTTATTGTCATGATGAAAACTCATCTGCAAATAACATCCCTAAACAAAGTTTCATCTGGGTGAGGCCCTCGTATGGTCCCAAAGAAGAAAACTCCTAGTGGGCCCATACTACATAACTCTCGAGTCCAAGGTTCTAATAAGGTTCTCAGAGTCATAGATCGAGGTTGGGAATACCACTGTAAGGTAGTAATACGCCCAAGCGATCTCATCTGATTGGGGCTTTCGTACTAACCCAATAAGTCTGGGACTTTTCAGGTAAATACTACATAACCACCGGAGATAATGGGTTAAAAGGTCCCTAGAGTCATTGATCCAACTTGAGAATACTATCGTCGTGACGAAAACTCGTCGGGCAATAATATTTCAAGAGAACGTCCTCTAGGCAGGGTCTTCGTTTCTTCCCAACAAGGAAGACTCCTTGTGGGCGCCCACTACGCAACCACCAACTTAATCTTATGGTTTTTCTCAGACTCGGGTGGAGAGCCCATCTCACAAAGTATCACCAACCATAGAACCCCAGATAAGACATAATCAATAAATCACAATAATTATGACAACATAATAATAACAGAATAAATAATAAACAGATAAACAAAATTAACACACAATACATCAATTGAACTAAATTAGGCTTCACTCTCTCTTGCTTGGAGCTAGTCCCCAGCAGAGTCGCCATTTGTCGCATCTCGAAAAATACGATTCCTCGCGATGGTCGCGGAAAATAATTTACGTTCGAACAGAGTCGCCACCGAACTTTATTTGTCCCAATGAAGGAATAGGAAAATATCGATAAAACCTTTGGAAAATAGAATAATGGTCGTCGCAACCATATTCGGGTTCGAGAGTGGATTACGTAAGGGGAAGGTATTAGCACCCCTTACGCCCGTTGTACTCAACGGGAACCTTTTAGTTCAATTTGCGTTTCGAGTGTTAATTTATGTTTGTTTGTTATCTTTGGGTTATAAAATATTAGAAATTGAAATGGATGGGAACCTCAGAAAAGGAAAGGGGAGGTTTTTTATTAGTGTGCTCGTGAAGATACAGCAATCTCCTGCCTACGTATCCTTATGGTGCAATAAGGAAGTCAGAGCATTCGTAGTTCGGGGAACTACTGTTGGTTGGTATTTTTTAATGAACAAATGTTTAGATCACATCCTAAAGGCTAAACGTTGACTCGTTTACTCTCGGCGGAGGCTTAAGCATTGGTTTGTTGTGCCCATTAGAAAAGATTAACAGTGTTCTCTCTGAAAAGAGTTTTGGTCACACGGGGCGACAAGTTGGATTAATATGTTGGATATTTTGTTTGACTGGTTGTGTTGAGATATTTTGGTTGGATGACGATTACTCGGATGGTCGGGTAAGAAAACTCGTATCCTAACAGTCGGAAAAGGGAGTAGAAGACTCTATACCACTTTCTTTTTCATCCTTAATTATGGAAAGGATTTGAATGATGGTTAAGGTATTTTAAACGGATGACGAATACTCGGATAACCGAGTAAGACAACTCGTATCCTAATAATCGGGAAAGGGAATAGAAGACTCTAAACCACCTTCTGTTTCATCTGAATATTTATGAAAATAAGGTTGTACGTGGTTGACATATTTTAGCATGAACGACAAATATTTGAATGACTGAGTAAGACAACTCATATCCAAGCATTTGAGAAGAGGAATTGAAAACTCAAGACCATCTCTCTTTTCGTATAATTTTGATTGAGAATGATCTGACTTACAGTATGAATTGGTGAAAAATGACAATTGTTCGACTGACCGAATAAGAGAACTCGTATTCAAGCAATTGAGGAGTGAAGTTGAAGACTCAAAGTCAACTCCCTTTTCATTTAGCTTATTGTGAAAATATTTCGATTTAATCGGAGTTTGGAAGTTGGTATAGGAACGACAATTATTTGACTAACCAAGTAAAAGAACTTGTATTCAAATAGTCGAGGAGAAAAAATTGAAGACTCAAAGTTATCTCCCTTTTGGTTTCTTGTTATAAAAGGATTTGATTTGTTTGTACTTAAATGAATTAAAATGACGACCATTTGACTAACCGAGTCAGAAAACTCGTATTCAAATAATCGAGGAGAGGAGTTGAAAACTCAAAACCATCCCCCTTTTTATTTTCAAATGAAGTGTTGTTTAGATGTGATTAAGTATTTTAACTTTCAATGAAAATACTCGATGTTGGATCGAGGTTTTAATTTTGTGTTTACGAGTGGAGTGAATTTTATTTTAGTGAATGATTCATCTAATCGATTAATTAAAACCGAATAGGTCTCATTGTAAGAAGGCCCAAGAGTAAGCCATGTGAGGTTGATGGCGATGCTTTTACAAGCGATCGACTTACATAGGTGTTTTAAAAATGAGCTCGACTTTGAATCGAGAAGTATGTGATTTATTTTGAAATCGACTCGGATTATTTTAAAATCGATGAAAGCGACGTGATTTTGACACAATTATAACATATCATTTCGTGTACACTCAAGGTTCAATATAAACAAATAGATAAAGAATAATCATGCACATATACTCCTTAAGATAAATAAACATCTAAATTATGAAGGTCATTCGTGATTCTATAATCAATTAATTAACTGGATGTTTAACGAATTATTTTCTTTTAATTAAATAATAAGTAGTAATAATAAAAAATGAATATAACCAAATAATTAAATATTAATAATGATAACAACCATATAATTGTGTATTTACCTTAAAAATAATAATAATAATAATAATAATAGTAATATAATTACATATTTACTATATATATAAAAATAATATTAACAATAGTATAATTATAATTTCGAAAAAAATAAAATAATATTAACAATAGTATAATTATAATTTCGAAAATAAAATAAAATAATATTAACAATAGTATAATTATAATTTCGAAAATAAAATAAAATGATATTAACAATAGTATAGTTATAATTTCGAAAATAAAATAAAATAATATTAACAATGGTGTAATTATAATTTTGAAAATAAAATAAAATGATATTAACAATAGTATAATTGTAATTTCGAAAATAAAATAAAATAATATTAACGATGGTATAATTATAATTTCGAAAATAAAATAAAATAATATTAACAATAGTATAATTATAATTTCGAAAATAAAATAAAATAATATTAACAATGGTATAATTATAATTTCAAAAATAAAATAAAATGATATTAACAATAGTATTTGTTCTATTCTAAACTGTGGGGGTGTGAACAATCAGGGAACATGGGCCTAAGAGCAAAGGAAAACCCATGAAGGGTCTGGTCAAACTTATTGACCTAGGGGACTTCATCTTCTAAACGGTGACAAGTGTTTAGGGTTGGTGACACTTGCACCGCCACCTCACCAAACCAAACACATTTTTTAAAAAACAAAAAATAGGAAAAATAAATTGCCATTCTTTAGTTTCCACTCTCTCTCTTCAAACCCAACTCAAATGAAAGGCTCTGTACAGAGCGCCTCCCTCTGCAAACCCTAAAGTTCTTCTCTCTTAGAGAAGACGACCGGAGGCGGCGGCTCACGGCGGAGCCTCCGCTCTTCTCCGTCGCTTCACTCTCTCTCTCTCTCTCTCCTAACTCTGTTCCTAAACCTTCTTAAACGCAGAAGGAAAGCGCGATCTACATTCACCGCTCCAACACCTTCCAAATCTCTCAACCGTCCTACCATCACAGAATCGTCGTGGATCTATTACGGACGAAACCTTACCCACTCTTACACAATCAAACCGAGATATTTCAATCTAAACCAACAAATCGAACAAACATATATGCGAGCATCAATGCGCCATTTAGATGACGGAAAACATAACGGAAAAATGAAGAAGTAGGCACGAATCTTTACCGAGAAACGACGTTTCCGACGAGCTTGGGAAGTGGAAATAAGTCTTGAGTAAGTACCTCTCTTCCTTCTTTTCTGTTGGATACTTTTTCTACTCTTCCTTTTTACGATTTGCCGTTGTTTTGAATACGATGTGTTTGATGTTCTTAATGAAAAAATGTTTTGGGTTAATCTCTGGGATTTCCAGAAATCTTCTCTCTGTTTAGTTTTTAGGGTTTCTTTTTTAAATGTTGTTGTGTTCTTGCTGTTAACTTTTTAGGGCTTTTTGAAATGTTGCTCTGTGTTCTTGCTTAGGGTTTTGAGAAATAATATCTTGCTGTCTATCTTTCCTGTTAACTTCTCATGAATCTTTTATGGTGAATTTTTTGAGTCTCAAAAAAAACTCCCTGCTGTTACACTTTTTCTCCAGATTATATGGGATTCTACTTTTGATAATTTGTTACCGTTTTAAGCTATTGTTGCAATGCTTTTTCAGATGTTCAAATTAGTCCTCTAGATAAAGCTTTGAACTGAGTAATTTAATTAGTTGTTTTTCAGTTCTTTAAGTGCTTTTGAAAAGTGCTTTTTATTTAAGCTATTTTTTTCCCTTTGCAGGTTACAGGTGAATTGACTTTGATGGAATGGAAAAGTGGGCTGTAAGAAAGCAAGTTTGGAGGCGCGCCCCAAGTCCAAAGAGATTTCATCCTAATGACTTGGTTTTGGTCTTTAGGATTTGTTTCCATCTGTAGCAATTTTTCACTGTAATTACTTAGGTTTTTTTAAGACAAATGTGTGCTTGGATTATTTGTAACTTATTGAATTAAATTTAACTATGTAATTACCCTATAAGCTTTCAAAATTTAACTCAATACTTATTTATGCTAATCAATTAGAGTATTTTGAATTTTGTCATCTTATTTCAATTGGCAACCTACTTGGGCCACCATGAACATCCAACCAAAAATTGTTTCTAGCATGTTATCATTTAATCAAGATCTAACTATGACCAAAAATTTAAAATGAGGCATGTCAATGCAAATTTCAACTTTTAAAAACAACACACTTTCAACTTAGGTACAAAGAAACCAAATATAGTGATTTAATTTAAAAAACAACCCAATTCTAACTTAGGTACAAAGAAAACAAATATAGTGATTTAATTTAAAAACAACACGATTCTAAATATGGTGCTTTAATTTAAAAACAACACAATTCTAAATATGATGCTTTAATTTAAAAACAACACAATTCTAACTTCAACACATAAATTTAAATATAGTGCTTTAATTTAAAAACAACACAATTCTAACTCAAAAAATGCAAATTTAATTTAGGAACCTATGAAAGGCTTAGAACTTGGCATAAATATTTGGGGTGTGTAAATGGACTAATAAATAGTGATCATAGAAATAATAACATGGCTCTTAATACTTAATAATAAGAAAATAGGTTTTGGATTAGTCATGTAAGAAGATTCAAACCACATTTTAGATTATGAACACACTTATGCAAATGGGCCTTTGAAACAAAGAGATCTCATGGATAAACCACAAATGGCCGGACAAAATTGGGGTATGACACATCTCCTCTAGGTTTTGTTTTTCCGTTGGCGTCATCCCATCCATTCTCGTAAGACGGCTGTAGCCCGATTCGACAACAATCCAGTATTCCTTGGATCGAAGAAGATTCTCCATGACCATGCTCTAATGATCGTAGTCACCGTCGAACTTTGGAATGGACGCTGAAACAAAGTTTTCTTCTGAACCCATCTCTCTCAAGTCACGTTCTGATACCAGATTATTAGACGCAACTAGAATTCAATAGAAAACAACTAACAGTACTGAGAATGACTTATTTATTCCTTATGAAATGCAGTAAAATAAATAGGGAACAAAATGAAGGTGTAGTAACAAACTACAACCCACTTCTAACTATAAATAAAGAAACAAATTTGACTAAATCAATTCAACAAACTATCCTAAAAACTAGGACTCTTATTTGACTAAAAACTTATCAGAATTAAATATCTTGATAAGCTCCACTAGTATACTCCCCGCCCCACGTTATTGACTCTTCTCCATGATGAGAATACAAACTTGATTATGGTTTCTTTTATCTTCAAAAACTTCATTGTCATATTTATTGTGATGTCTCTTACATCATTTTATCTTTCAAACAGAATCGATAAATTAATAAATATCTATACATAATTATAATCTAATATTGTTTTTAATTGTGCTTATGGATGCAGAAGAAATTGTGGTGACAGAGGCAAACACTTGTGAGCATTTGGCAGATACATACAGGGGAGTATGCTTCACGAATGCTAGCTGTGATGATCACTGCAAGAACAAAGCGCACTTAATCAGTGGCACGTGCCATGACTGGAAATGTTTCTGCACTCAAAACTGTTAAAGACGTTATAAGTATAATAATATAAATAAATAAAATGCATGCAGTTATAGCAACTACCGCTGTATCTGTGTATGTATTTGAATAAGTTATGTGTGTACTCATCGTGTATAACCTACTAGTTATGCACTTTTATCTTATGGAATAAAACTTTAATCAATAATTGCCTTGGCCCATTTTCTTTTTCATTTATGGTATTTGTGCAAAAACTGGAAAATATTGCATTTATATCTTTATTGCTGAGAGAGTAACGACAAAATAATAATTTGGGTACATTCTTGTCGTAATTCTGATAGCATTAAATAGTAACTCGTACTCCCTCCGTTCCTTTTTAAGTGTCATTTTTTTGACTTTTTACACACACCAATAAAATTAATCATTATTGTTACTTTCCAAACAATAATTCTCCTATTATCTATAATACCCTTAATTATTTATTACATTCATTTTACTTTTTCTCTCTCTATAATAATTATCTAGGGATAAATTTGATAAAAGTGCAATTATACTACATTGAAGTTTGCAAGTGATAATTAAAAAGAAATAATTTTTTTTCAAAAAAGTGACACTTAAAAAGAAACGGAGGGAGTATAAAATAACAATTCAATCAATTATCTGTTCCATTTTTTTCTAATGCAATCGATTGTCTATTTCATGCAATAGACCGTCATTTTGAAAAATTCCATATTTTTGAATGGTATTCTCGGTACAATCAATGGTAAGGAATGTGCAATTGATTGTCACGGAAGAAACTTTAAATTTGTTTGAAATATTGCAATTCCTTTTCATGGCACTTTTTGATGAATAAATTATTTTGAAGCATTGCAAATTATTTCTAATTATTTTTAAATATTTTCATGATTTTCATAGAGTTTATTTAGGACTATAAAATGCATAATTTTTTATATTGGATGGCATCTTCTTTATGAACATTTTTACTGTTTTTCAAGTGTGTATAACATTTTAACGTATAATTTTTATTTTAATGTGAAGAAGTTTAGAGAAACATTTAAGTTCTTAATGAGAGAATGATATTTTACTATAGTTATTTATATCCCTAATCTTTAGAGGGTGTTTAGATAAAATATTTTAATGAGAGAATGCAATGTTTTGGGGAAATTTAAGATGATTTGGACAAAATTAATTGTTTGAATAAAAAAAACAAAGAATTGTTAAAATGATAGACATCTAAAGTCAAAGAATTTGAATCCTATCATACATCATAGAATGTGAATATTAATTTACCTATTATTATTATTTCAAATTTTGTAGTTGGTCCTCATAGTTTCCAAAATTTAAGAATTTTGAAATGACATCTAAATTTTTTAAAATTTGCAAATTCATCCTTAATAATTTTAAAATTTTAGAAATTAATCCCTTTAAATTTTTTAATATTGCAAATTAGTCCTTATTTTTCAAATTTTTAATTTGCTCAAAAAGTTTAAAATTTATAGAAATGACCTCAAAAACTTAATAATGAATAATTTAATACTCTATCCAAATAAAAAACTTTAAAATTAAATAAATTAAAATTTAATCGTTTAAATTGATTAAAATTTTATATTTTCTAAAAAAATTCAATTACCTCATTAAATTAATATATAAAATTCTCTTATGTATATTAGAAAACATTGAGTATTGTCATTTATTATATCTGAAATTGCCGGTAGTTGTTGTTAGGTAGTAAATGAGGTAAGGAAACAAAATATATAATCCAAGAAAATAAGTAGTGAAATGTTGGAAAGGAAATGATTGATTACTTTTTATTTCATATGATATGATAAAAGTGCATAACAAAGACGTTATACACGATATTGAGTACACACATAGAATTCAGAAACAAGACTTGTTTATTTATTTATATTATAGTATTCTATATGGGTGTTGTTGGTGTTGGAGAAAAGGGATTTAACAGTTTTTAGTGCACCAACAGCGAAAGTCATCCCTGCATCTGCCGCTAATTGCGCCCTCTTGTGTTCTACAGTGACGGTCACATCCACCGAAGCATACTCCCTTATATGAACCAGCCAAATTCTCACATGTGTTTGCTTCACTCACCACTATTTCTTCTGCATCATCCAAATACAATTTAGATTACATAAATATAAGAAATGCATTATATAATAATTAATTAATATACAAGAATGATGAGTTAATTACGTGCAACAAAGAGAACGAGGAGGAGGAAGGACAAGCAAGCTAGTGATTTCTTCTCCATGGCTTCTTAAGTAGTGATGAATATCAAAACTTAATATGACTCACTTCACTTAATGTGTTATGTGTGTTTGTGTGATATATGTGATGATTGTAAAACACTTATATATATAGCCCCAAAGGGCTTGACTAGTAAGAGACATCACAATATATATCACAGTGAGGTTTTTGAAGATAGAAGAGACATCACAATAATCAAGTTTGTATTCTCATCATGGAGAAAAGTCTATAATGTGGGGCGTATACTATTAGATACATTATTTGATACCTATAAGAAAGAAAAAAGACAGAAAAAAAACACAATAACAAATACAATAATTTATTTTAAAATTCCAAAATCTAAGAAAAAATTAAAAATATGTTTGGATGAAATATTTTAAAGGGAATTTAAAATGACTTGATCAAAAAAATTTATTTGAAAATTTGACCCAAAATATTTGAAATTTATGAAAATGACCTAAAAAATTGAACAAATGAATCGTTTTAATACTTCATCAAAACAAAAGAATTTAAAAAGAAATGGATCTCAATTATCTCATCCAAACAAACTCTAAAGTCATTGTCAAATGACAGTAAAAGAATAATATTACATAAAAAATTATTGCAATATATAGAGTATTCTCAACCACTTACCACTTACAATACTCTAACACAAGAGTATAGAAAAAATATATAAAATATGAAATACACGTTTAAAGTGTTTTAGGTTAGTGCATTTATAATAAAAAATCGGAATCTATTATATAGCTTTAGATTCCCTCTTCTTTTACAAAATCAAGCAATATGGTCAACCTGCATATTTTCAACCAACAACAATAATGACATTGATTGAATAATAGATCAACTTCCATTCTTTTCACCGACAATTATAGTTCATAAATAAACTATCATACTTCACTATAAAAAGTATAATCACTTAAAATTACATCGCAAGAATTTTCTTATTATCTTCACTGGAAATGATAGTTCAAAAACTATCATACTCCACCGGATGAAGAGTATACTTCACTTGAAAATAAATCACTCCTAGAATTTTCATATGTTGAAAATAAGATTGAAAACTTATAGTACGATTTCAATGTTGACAGGAAGTTCTTCAACCACCAACATAATTCACAACACACTTTGCATAAATGCTCATGTGTTAATATGTCAACAATAGCTTGTCATTTTTCATGACGACGAAAAATGTCATGATTACACACTTCTCAATTTTTAGAAAAGATCAACATCTCCTTTAATAAGGGAGACATTTCTAGCATTTGACTTAAAGCTTTTTTTTAACACTGCTCCATCAAGACACTCATAGTTTACATGCTCAATCTTTTCACATTTCCAAAATCTCGCATTCATTTCAATATTTTTTTTCACATAAGATTTTCCTCTAACAACCAACACCAAGTTTGATGAAGAATTATCCTCACTTTTCAATCTTCTTTCTTCAAAAATAACTTTAGTAGAAACTTCTTCAAAACTCAAAAGTTTCTTCCTATATATCAAAATAGAGTTAATATGCTCGTAGGAAGATGAAATAGACCATATGAATCTCGAAGTTTTATCTTCATCATAAATCTTGACTCTAATAGTTTTTAGTTCATCGACAATAACATTTAGAACACTTAAATGATTAGATAATTTAATATTTTCATCTGTACGCAAACTATGAAATTGCTCCTTCAACAACAACTGTTATGAAATACATTTTCGTTGATATATCCCTTCAAATTTCTTCCAAATTTCTTTAGGTGACGACATACCAAGAATATTCGCAAGAATATTACCTACCAAAGACATGTAAATTATACTCAAAGCTCTCAAATGTAGATTATTCGCAAGAATGTTACAAGGGTGAACATATTCGATTGAAGAATGAAGATCATGAATGGTGCTAACAAAAAAGTGATTTGCACTTGAGGTAACGAGTAACGAGGTTGATGAATCTGCTCTTCTCGTTTTTGTTGCATGTGACACATTCAAAATATATGGAAATATTAACAGTAAGAAATTCCGATTTACGATGAAGAGTGAGGACCTTATTTGGGACAATGCAGCGGTGGCATATTGAAGGTTGGAAAGTTTATTTGCGTTGGTGGAGCTAAAGAAAGTGGTGGCCATTGACGGAAGGTTCTAGAATTTATGGAGATTAGCGCGAGTGCGGGGGGTTCTAGACTTTTCTCTAACTTTGGTTTTTGATTGAAGTTAACCAAAATAGCAAGATAAAGTTGTTGTGTTAAAATCATCTTAAAAGATAAACTAATAAATTATATACAAATTCCTTGCCTCAATATGAGGTGCAACGTGGGTTCGATACCCACCTCTTAAAATTTACGCAGATTTTATTTTTATATCTTTTATTTATTTTATTTTTCAAAAAAATTATACCTTTTATTTATATTAATTTTCAAAATTTTGTTACCTTTTTTTTTCAAAATTTTTATACCTTTTATTTATTTTATTTTTTTGAATGAAATAATTAAATAAATACAGTATTTTAAAATAAAGATATTAACTTGGAGAAGTAATTATTTTTTTAATCCATATTGAATTCTACAACGGCAAGAAAAACTGTCTCCAACCACGTGATATAATGAAGTGAAAATCACGTGACAAAAAAAGGGAGTTGCGACGTGAATATCACGTAGTTACGTTTTTTTTATTATTAAAAAATTGAGACGGTTGCATACACATGAGAAAGATAAAAAATAATTTTAAACAAAATGTTGCGACGTGGTAATCTTGTCGCAACTTTAAAAGTAAAATAAATTAAGTGAAAGAAGTCAGACGTTCACAGTTAGCAGATGGGGGAAGATTTGAAATTTTCAAATTTTTAGCTGTGACATGAAAATCACGTTGCAACTTAAAATTCAAAAACTAAAAAGAATAAAGGAGGGACGCTGGCTTGATAGGGTCGTTTGTCTGACATCTTTATTTTACCGTTGGGGAGTTGCGACATGAATTTCACTTTGCAAGTTGCGATGTGAATTTCAGGTGGCTGAGTTGGTTATATAAGTTATATTTTCTCTCTCACATCCAGATACAAGAGTCAGTAGTACATCTCTTCTTCCATCAATTTCTTCCTCTTATTCATTCATCTCAATTCATTTCATATACATATTTCATCTTCAAATTTCTTACCTCAATATTATCTTGCTTAAAAGGTATTTATAGATGATTTAGTTTTTTATTTTTTTTTTGTTAAATGTTGTGTTGATTTTTTAATTGTATAACTAATATTGTTAATTTTGTTTCTTCAAGATTCATCAAGATATATCACGATTCAAGCATCAAGGTTCAAGATTCAAGTTTGTGTTTTTCTTCATTAAGGTATTTCAAAAATTTATTATTTTTTTTCAGATTTAAATATATATTTGGTTGTTGGTTGTAATTGTAAATTTATTATGTAGGTTTTTTTTTAAACACTGAATATTATTATAATAGATATATAGTTATCAATATATTTAAACAGAATTTTTTTATAAAAGAAAAAGAATTTAAGTTTTTCATAATATATTATTCTATTTATATATTTTTTTTAAAACATAAATTCTTAATATATTTTATTTTTCAGAATATTATTTTTCATAATATGTTAATTTCGTAATATATTATATTTTAAATAATAACATAATATATGTTTATAATATATTGTTTTTTGTAATATATTATTTTTATATTATATTTTTTATTTTAAATAAAAATATATATTTGATTTGATTTTTATTTTTATGGTAGATAATCAAAAACATAATATATTATATAAACAAAATATTAAAACTAGAATTTTAATTTTTAATTTATGTAAGATATTAATTATTCTTTTTAGTATATTATAAAATTATTTAAAAAAATTATTATTATTTTATATTAAAAAAACAAATAATTATTTATTTTGTATTTATTTATATTTATTTATATAAAGATATTTATTATTAATTTTAGTATATTAAAACGTAAAACAATAATTACAATTTTTTATTTTATAAAAAAAACAAAGTTGTGAAGTGATGTTCACTTCACAACTTTGCCACTTGATAATCACTTCACAACTTTGCCACTTGATAGTCACTTCACAACTTTGTCACGTGATAATCACGTCGCAAATCATTGTCCCCTTATTTGTTATCCTTGCTACTCTAAATTACATCAGATAAAGCTGAAAAACATGTTGTAAAGTGATTTTCACGTAGCAAAGCTGCAACGTGATTTTCACGTGGGAAAGTTGCGACATGATTTTCACGTGGCGACATAGTTGCCACCTATGCTCCTGCCGCGTGAAAGTTCACGTCACAAAAACGTGTTGTGAAGTGATTTTTCACATTGTGACGTGAATATCATCACTTTTTTAAAATAACCCATTATTTCAATTTAAATACTTAAATAACCTATTTTTCGAATTAATTACCGAAATAACCACCTTTCATTACTTATGCGTCAATTGAATTGGCGCATCTAATTGTCATTCAAAAGAAGACGCACAACCCATTGGCGCATGCATGCAGTCAAGCATGTGAAGGTGTCATCTGGAATGGCGTATGCATGTGAAGGCACCACATGCATTGGAGCATGCATGTAGGCATGTGAGTATGTGCCACACGCATTGGCGCATGCATGTGCCATGTGTGTGTGCATCTAAGGCAATGTCGCATGCATGTCTGTGCTGATCTATAAATACAAAGCGTATCTCCCATATTTTTTCACGCAACTTCTTACCCTCCTTCCGTTTTCCTTCAATCTCCTTCAATTTTCTTTTCTTTAAAATGTATGAATATTCATATATTCACAAGAGAAATGTCGATTTAATCTTTTCAGCAGGGCAACCTCCGATAAAGATCAGACTTTGAAATATAGATACGTTCGAACGTCTTAATAGGACCTTGAACCGTTGGTTAGATGGAGAAATTGAAGAGGGTGAAAGGATCAGAAGAATTCAATGATTTGATACCACGTTCAACCAAAATGGAGAAGTTGGTGTATGGGTGGATATTAAGACTGACAAAGACGTTTACAGGATGATGTATACTATTTACAAAATTGTTTTGATGGTTGTAATTGCATAGTTATGTTGTTGTAATCGCATAGTTATGTTGTTTATGTATTGTATTTGTTAGTGATGCTATTTTATTTATTGAAGTTTGTTGTGTTGTTATTTAAGTGTTGCTTATGTCTTGTATGTGTTGTATTTGTTTGTGATGGTAGGTTGCTTGCACTAAAGTTGTTATATGTAGGTTTCAGATGCCTTTAAAGACATAGTTCATTGATCCCACAACATTGACAGTTGTCTTATTCTCTAGTCCACTTCTCTAATGGAATAATGTCGATCCACCTTATTGCATATGCGTTTGACAATCCGATGTCTTCGCAGTAGTGTTTTAAAGAAGGTTATGTTAATGCATACCTTGCATTGACAACCTTCTTCCGTAATCTTTTGTCTTTGATCTCCCGCATGAAATTTTGAGCGATATGTCTAATGCAGTAGACATGCATCGATGAAGGATCATGTCAACCATTATCAATATTTTTGTAGACACTCATTATTGAAGGGTGTCGGCCTGAGATCAAACATAAGTTAGGCTGGGGAGCAACGTGCAATCGAATATTTTTTAGGAAAAAACTTTATCCCTCAGCAGTCTCCCCTTCAACTAGGGCAAAGGCGATTGGAAAAATGTTGATGTTTCCATCTTGTGCCACTGCATCAGTAGCGTTCCTTTATATTTCTCATACAACCATGTACCATCAATTTGTATAATAGGTTTATAGAAAGCAAAACCTTTGATGCATGGTTGATACGCCTAGAAGAGTCGGTGGAATATTCCATTACCAATAGCACAATCCCCGTCTAGGGTATATGTCAGTAACCTTTCCAAATTGACAATAGTCCTTGGAGCATAATGTCTAAGAGCCACCAAGTATTTTGGAATTTGTTTGTAAGACTCCTCCCAATTTCCAAACATCATTTTAACTTCCTTAGTCCTAGCTATCCAAGCCTTCATGTATGATGGAGTATAGTTGTATTGTGTTACAATATGCGGGATTACTGTACTCACCTTTAACAATGGATTATCGCTAATGACAGACAAAATTTCATCGCATATTAACTAATAACTGAGTTTGCGATGGTCTTACATTGGGCTTGTGATTAAGCATGTGTGAATTGGACCCATAGAACTAATCTCCCAAGAATCACTCCTCTTCCAGTAAGATGCTGACAACCGGAACAGGAGGAGGTCATTTCGACAATAAATCTTATACCTCGTTGCATTAGTTCGATCAACCCTATAACCAGCTGATAATTCCATGTGATACTTTTTAATGGCTCTGACACAATCTTCTTTTGTGCAAAATTTGTCTCCTTCTTTAAATGATCCTTGAATTTTCACATAAGGATTGTAAAATATCTCTGACGAAGGTTCATTTGCACCCAAATTCAAACTTGTCATGTGTTGAGGTGGATAATATACATAACTAGATGGTAATGACTCTTCTTCTTCATCATCGTTCACCATTGAATCAATCAATAACTCAGATTTTTTTTCTTCCTCCTCAACAACATTGACTTCAGCTTGTTCATCGTCATCAGTTTGATAAAGTGCTTGTGACGGATCAATGAACTTATACACTTGATTTTGTTATGTTAATATATATAACTCTATATCATTGTACCCAGATTGTTCATGACTGGGGTTCAGCTGCTTTTTCCCATCTATATAGTTCGTTGTGTAAAAATTCCAAAAAAAAATACTTGTACGTTTTATTCTTGCGCCTATTTTCTATAAGCATGGGGTTGGTCAAGATTGTCGTCCATCACCCCGGTTAACGAGAAGCCATTCACATTCCCATATGCAACAAAGTAAGTTTAAAATTTTACCATCTAATTTATTAGACTTTATATCTACAACTAACTGTAACTAATATATTTCCAATCTTTTTGATCTAGGTGGTCAGTTAAAGGGATGAACTACAACAAATGTCACAAACACGTTGTAGTAGTCTATCGCAATCTTTTAGACCACATTGGATCAGACGATGTAATACTACTACACAACTCTACATTTGATTTAAACAAAATTATCCAATTACATATCCTCTAATCATGTCATATTCTTGTACAGTTTATCTAGAGGCCATATCTAGGTTTGATCATCAGGTTAACCATGATGATGTTGCAGTTTGGACAACAAAAACACCAATTATTCGGTTCACTACTGTTAGAAACCTCTTTCATCTTGAATGTGGATGTTAGAAACCTCATTGTTTCTAATATTCCATTCATCTCGTTGCTAATGAAGTTAGAAACCAGTTTGTTTCTACAATTTCATTCATCTCGTTGCTAATGGTCAATCATATATTCAACATGGAGACATAGGAATATCATAATAGTCTTACATAACTTTGTGTACATACACTTGTCATCAGAATTAGTTGAAGAAATATTTTAGATGATCATGTATGACGACGCAAGAAGGTTTTAGATGAAGTGAGATATATGATTCTGAGCAATTTAAAGTAGTATAGTATGAATTGTAATGAGTATCTTAGTTATGTTCATTTCTCCCAAAACATCACTTGAATTTCTATGCTAAACCTTCTTGATCAACTTCTCTCAAATCTTTTCTTCTTTGATAGTATTTGTCTTCATCAAAACTGAACTTGATATAAGTTGTATCTTCACAATCTCCGCTTTTTGATGATGACAAAATATTTGAATTTGTGTTTTGATAATGATTGAAAATACTCCACAAAAGTTGCCTGTACTTCCTTTAATTTGTGTATCCTTACAATGACAAAGTAAAACTGAAAGCATATATACTTTTGATTTCTCCATGTAAAATCTTCTCATCGAGACCTGTATGATGTTTTGACATCCATTTGGTGAACTCCAAGAAAGCTAATTCAAACGAAACTCTAATTTTTGATGTGCTTGCTTCTAGTGTATACGTATCAAAATAATGAACACCTTCTTTTTGTCTAAAACCTTTGACTAGTTTGTCATCTATTCATTTTATGTTTTTAGTGTACCATCACTATGATACTTCCTTCTAAACACCCACTTGTATCCAATGGATCTTGATCTCTTAGGTGGATCGACAAATTCCCTAGTATAGTTTGACATTACTGAATCCATTTCGTCTTGGTTAAAATCATGCCAAAAGGATGAGTCATTTGAAGTTAATACTTCCTTGTAAATCCTAGGATCATCTTCCACTTGAAGAATAATAGGAATTTTACGAACAAAATTCTCACTATTTCTATTTGATATAAGAAATAAGTCGAGAATCGATTTTTCGGTCCTAGATCCTTAGCCTTTCAAAATCTCTTGTTTATTCTAAGTTAGTGTTCTTTTTCAAAAATCCATTAAGAACTTTCAGTTTGTGTTTTAATAATCCGTTAAGAACCTACTCATGAGGTTCTTCAATTATGGGAATCTCGAAATACTCATCCTCCAAGATAAGGTTCTCAAAATTTCACATCTTGAGATTCACTAATTGCATTAAACTCAAAATTCAGAGGCTTATATAAGTTATGATCATTTTTTGAATAATCTTTAAATGTCATTAATAATATATCTCATTGAAAACAAATCATGAACATTACGGTTAAGTTGCATTTCATATTAAACCTTTTTTTTGTATTTTTTTTACGATGTATAAATAGCATGCATATATAAAATTTTACACAGTACGGAAACAGAAATCACATTATGCATTTAATATGTATAATTATCATTACACATCTACATCACATGCAGATATTATAGATAGTGAATTAATTATTTCTAACAAGTAACAACTAAAGGAACTCATTCTCTGAGAATGATCATCATTAAAAATAAAATATTATTTTCTTTTCCTACTAGTATTGACAGGAAGAAAATTTATCAATACAATTAACACTTCTTTTGATAACCAACGGTAGTTATAAAATCTACATATGCATATCTTTACAAGTATGACGATATCTCTCTCCCTCACAATATATATATATATATATATATATATATATATATATATATATATATATATAAATAGAGAGAGAGAGGCTTCATATTTTTTAGAACATTTTAATTTTGATTAACGATGCGATGGTCGGTTTATAATTGAAACCAATATTGTCTTTTATTTTTCAACTCCATTGATTGCAATCTTTAAGAATTTATATAAAAATAACTTAACAACCTTCACAACCGATATATTCATATCAGTTATATATTCATTTAAAGAGAGTTACAGAAAGTTAATGAATTGTTTTCATTATTTAACGTATAACATATGTTTGAATCAAAGTGACTCTCACAAAATTTATTCGGTTAATGTTCAAATTATTTTAATATTAATTAAATCTTAATGAAAAATTATAATATTGTAATCATGTTTTCAAACTTTTAATTTTATTTTATTTAAAATCTTGACATTATGATTTAATGAATTGTTTTCATTCTAGACAACTTTAAACGCCGACCAATCATACTACAATCAAAGTGACTCTCACAAAATTTATTCGCTTAATGTTCAAATTATTTTAATATTAATTAAATCTTAAAATGAAAAATTATAATATTGTAATCATGTTCTGAAACATTTAGTTTAATTTTATTTAAAATCTCGATATTATGATTTTCAGGTACTTTAATATCATATTATGAGAAATAATAAAAATGTACTCAGACTCATTTGACAATATTATATTTAAAATGATTTTCACGTACTTTAATATCATATCATGAACGAATCACTCTCCTTATATTATTTCGAGCACTCTCAAATTTTCTTAAAGTTTCTACGCAAGAAATTCCAGGATAATTCATGCTATGTATGTATTTTCTAATGTATTTTTCTGAATCTGAAATGTTCAATTTATAGACTAAAGTGGTGATATTTCACAAAATTGCGATCCTTGATGAAAGACAACAACCGTTCAAAAGCGTTGCTACTTTTGAATTTAAACAAACTTGTCTATTGCAACAGTTCAACAAGCGTTGTCAATTTTCGTAAACACCTTATTGCAACAGTTCACCAACTGTTGCTTGTTTTCGAATTGAAAAGGCAAGTAGCCTACTGCAACTTTTACCAAACGTTGCATTGTTTCGTCTACAGCAAGGGTTTTATCAAATCTTACACTGTTTCACATTCTATAACATTTCACAAAATGTTGCCTACTTTCAAATTTAAAATATTTACTTCACGTGTATATTTTCTTATCATTTTGGGACACACCCATGGTGATTAATTATTCTTAATTATTAATAATTTACAACATTGCACGCAGGAATATGCAAGATAATTCAATTTATATTCAGGTTTGTAGAAGATCGATGAAAATTCGAATGTAAGAAAGATGAAATCCAAAATATTGTATGAAAAGGATATAATTTTCTAATGTATTTTTTTAAATATGAAATGCTCAATTTATAGGACAAAGTGGTGTTATTCAATATGTTACAATGCTTGAGGAACACATACTTTCAACAACACTTTTGCTAAATATTGTAATGTTTCGCATACAGCAACACATTTCAAACGTTGCACTGTTTCGCCTACAATAACAGTTTTCAAAAGTTGTATTTTTTTCAAATTCTGCAATATTTCATAAAATATTGTCAATTTCTAAATTCAAAATAATTACAGTTGTTGCCTATTTCTGTATTAAAATAATAATCTTCACTTTTATATTTTTCAATTATTTTAAAATACACTCAATATTATTAATTGTTAATAATTTATAAACCAAAATACCAATGATATAATAAGCACAATAAATTGACGGGGATATGTTGAAAATCATTTACAGTGATGTAAAATGTGTATTAAATTAGTCCATACATGCATGGCTCTTCACCCTCAAAATCCTCTAACTTCTCATTTTAAGTAGTTCAATCTATATATTTTTTCTGAAAAATTCATTTTTTATGATTCATATGATAAATGTATATGTTGTATATACGAATCAGATACATATATATATAAAAATAAGTTTATATCCATCATAGTCTTTCCCGTTAAAGTCTATTTCATTAAAAGAATTATATGGAAAAGTGAAATACATAGAGTAAAGTGAGTGCAGTGTAAAAAGAAAGTCAAAAAAATGTATTTAACTATTTATTATTCAAAAAATAAGAAGGATCAATTTACATATAAAATGGGAGAAAAAACCAAACTTTTCTTAGTATGTAGGAGATAGCTACATAAAAGTGAGATAGGTTTTTTGTCGGCTATATTATAATTGATCTTTTCTTAAATTGGCATTATCGTCCCAACTAAGCAAATGATAGATGGATGAACCTATTACTTTGAATAAAAGAGAGAGATGTTTATTTTATGGGGCCGGAAAAAAATAGATAATATATAGATTGTGATATGTTGAAAATATTTTGCAGTGACGTAGCAGTAGCAGTCTGTATTGAATTAGTCAATACATGCACAATGCTAATACACATCCACGTCTGCATTAGCATGATTTTCCCATTTAACTTGACCAATAAAAACATTTATCTCTTCTTATAATTAATTAAATTTAAGTTAATTATGTAATTTTTCATCTTTTGGTTTTCTCTCTCTTTGTCTATATTAATGGTTATTGAAGAAAAGATACTTTATTTATGTGTGATTTTTGCATTTTAATAATCAATTTTTTAAAAATAATAATTTTATAATCAAGTTGTTACATGTTTCTGAAATACAATATAAAAGAACTTATCTAAATTTTTTTCCAAAATAACTTTCTTGAAATAATATTGAATATTAAGAATATAAAATTTAATATAAATTGTTTCATAAAAAAAATGACCACTAAAAAAATGGTATTTAGTTCGACATTAATAATTTAATATAAACTTTTTCAAATGACCAATAATATTTTTTTTACCATCAATTTAAATAAAGGTTAGTAATGTAATATTTCTTATTTTTTATATTTTCTTTCCTTGTTTATATTAATGATCTTTGTAGCAAAAACAAAAGAAAAAACACTTTGCATGTGTGATTTTTTGGCATTGTAGTAATCAGTTTGTTTTACAGAAACGATTCTATAATCATGTTAGTATATATGTTCTTGAAATAAACATAATTTTTTTTAATTCTTTTTAAAACAACTTAATAATATCTTAACTAGGCAAAAAAGAAATAATTAAAAAAATGTCTTTTATTGTTTTTTCCTTGAAATACAACACACAAAATTTTATAATTTTTTTTTAATGAAGCAACTTTCCAGACAAATTAATTAAACACAAGTAATATCATTAAACAATTAACTCTTAAAATTAAAAAATAATTGATTATTAAAATACAAAAATCACACAAAGATAAAGTATTTTTCTTCGATACCAATATGGGCAACAATCCCCCCGCTTGTTGCTGGGCTACTTGAAAGATTTGAGTCTTAAGCATCTTCTTATGTGTAGTCATGGCGTCAACCTTATTCGCTAACTGTTTTATTAGCCCATTAGTACGAACGTTTTGGTTCATAAATTCATTTTTTGTTGGGTATGGGACATGAAAAAATTCTTCATCATGAGCTTTAGATTAGACTTTTTAGATGCAGAAGGAGCGGGAAGGGCTCCTTTATCATTTGAATACCGGGGGAGTAATACGAGGCGAACTTGGTGCAAAAAGAACATTGTTGTTCTTATAGGAGAAATTCGAATGATTCCTCCATCAAGGATTATACATGTTAGATTAGGTGTAACCTTGCACATAACTGACATGGTCGTGGGAAGCCTCAAACAATAATTGACAGTCAAATGTGACGTGTCCTTGGACTCCACATATCTCATAGAGGGGAGCTACTGCAACTATGGTAGCCTTAGAAGTAATGGTTATGTTATCAATCTTTTACATGAGGGCATGTACCTTGGAATTCACATGATCTAGGCCCTTCACTACATACATATTGCCTTTCATTTGAGACATTTCAACAGGGGTTGCGCTCGTTACCCCACTAATAATGATTTTGGGTCATGTTTTCAATAAGCTGGTAGGCGTCAGAGAAGGACTTGTCCATCAAAGCCCCTCCTTCCGCAACATCAACTATCATCCTCGTGTTATAGAGGAAATCATTATAGAAAGCGTGGATAATTAGCCACTGCTCTAGGCCATGACGCAGACGAAGTGCCATCATATCTTTGTACCTTTCCCAGACTTCAAAGAGGGATTCTCCTTCAGATTGTTTAAAATAATTGATTTTGTTTCTTAAAACTGTCATTTTAGATGGTGGGAAATATCGGGCTAAGAAAACCATTTTAAGCTTATTCCATTTAGTAATGGAATTAGTCGAGAAGGACTGTAGCCAAGCTATGGCTCTGTCCTAGAGGGAAAAAGGAAAAAGACATAATGGATTGGTTTCAGGATCAATGTCATTACTCTTTAACGTGTCAGCACACTGAAGAAACACAAAAAAAATGCATATTGGGATTCTCCGTAGGGTTTCCGGAGAACTGGTTCTATTGCAAGATTTGCAACATAGAGGGTTTAAGCTCAAAGTTATTAGCTTGAATATTTGAGGGAGAAATAATCAAATGAGGCTCGTTATGATATGGGATAGCATAGTCCTTAAGAGGACTCTCATTATTTATCGCATACATTAGAATGTTATATTGGCCACAAAGTTGTTCTAATCGGCGCTTAATTCAAATAAAACGCTCGATTTCGTTAATCAGTTTCTGTAACTCGTGCACGGATGAGCGGATACTTGGCATACAACCGAGAAAATGGGAATAAAATAATAAAATGAATGCCTTAGCCTATATGACGAAGCAACATGATCATGATATTGACTAATGGTCCCCAACAACGGTGCCAAAAACGTATAGGTCCGCAAGTGCACAAAAATATCGTAGTAGTAAAAAGATATTGAATCCACAAAGATCAAATGTCAAATGTATCATTATCTATCACTACATTGTAAATCTAAGGCTAATAATAATAATTTATAATGCAAAAGAACTAAAATAAGCTAGTTTAGAATATCAATTAAAGACGTATACCAGAATGCGGCTCTCATCGACCAACTGTACTCTTAGAGTCATATTAATTTATAATTAAATTAGGATAATATTTTCTCATAAGAAAAAGAATAATTTAAAGTAACTATTCCCTTTCGAATAGTCAGAACCATGATTTAGCCTAAAATCTATAATATCATTTTCGCGTGTTCAGCGTGTTAAAATGCAAAACTTCTATTTTTTAAAATTAATTACTTTTAACTAATTTTAAGGGCACTTCAAGGTTTAGCCTTAAATTACGGTAAAAAAATAAGTTTAAAGGTATTACAAGATTTCGATCATCTAATACCATATTTTAAGTGCATAAACGCCCGCTTTCGCGTGTACGTTTATGTACTTAAAATCCCTTTTTTGAAAATAATTAGTTTTACAACTTAAATAAAATATGCTTTCGCAATGCAGTTAATTAAAATATGATTTTTCTCTAAGTCGGGTACATGTTGTGTTCTTTCGAATCGAAACCGACATCTCTAAATTATGCTTTCGCAATGAATATTTTAATTAAAAATCATTAGTTTTACGACTAAAATGCGAGCATCGTCGATACGATGGTCCTCACATTCTAGGCTCTAAGAATTTAGCCGAACATGTTATTAACAAAGCAAAAACTATATTAAAAGTTAAATTTAAACATGTTAAAAATTCTAATAATAATAATAAATTAATAGAGGCACATGCAAGTAGTGATTAAACAAAGTAGCAAAAGCGAGAAAAATCTGAAATTCAGTGAATATGTAAAAAATAAAGAAAAGTTCCAAAAATTGGTACTGAATAATTGTTGAATAAAATTGCTAAAATATGATGCCGAGAGGATTACAACTTCAACGATCCAAATGTAAATATGGAAATTATAGAATCTAAACTTCCCAGTGGACTTGCTTTAAACTTCCACTGCTCCTGATTCCCTAACTCTTGTCACATCAAACGATATTGACCATCTAGATCGTAATTTCCCAGGAAATAACCTCAAACTAGAGTTAAACAGTAACACAAGCTCACCTTCATTAAATTCTCTAATAATTATGCATTTGTCGTGCCACTTATTTTTCCTTTCCTTATAGACCAGGGCATTCACATACGCATCCAAACACAACTCCTTAAGCTCTTGCAAATCAAACATTATTTTACTCCCAGTAGCAGTATGGTCCATATTCATGGTTTTGATGACCTAATAAGTTTTGTGCTCAAATTCCACATGGAGATGGCAAGACTTACCATCAACAAGCTTAAAGGGCGTAGTTCCTATAGGAGTCTCATAGGTTTCCCTATACGCCCAAAGTGTGTCTTTTAGTTTTGTAGACCGATCCTTCCTAGAGGTGGAAACCGTTTTTTCAAGTATCCTCTTAATCTCTTAGTTAGAGATTTCCACCTCTCCGCTGGTTTGCGAATGGTAAGGGGTTGCAACTCTGTGCCTAAATCCATATTTGGTCAACAGGTTCTTGAAACATTGAAGAATTCCCATGAGCGGGCAAAGGATTAGCCTTCACATTAGGCGCGCGGTCTTCAAAAGACATCATACCACTCTTCATAAGCTTCTGCACCTCATACTTCAACAAATAACAGTTCTCAATATCGTGCCCAGGTGCACCCTGGTGAAAAGCACATCGAAGCTCGGGTTTATACCACCAAGGAAGTGGTTCTAGGATCTGCGGTGGGTTCCTCGGTTGAATCAAATTTTTTAGGATTAAAGATGGGTACAGTTTTGCATATAACATAGGAATCAGGTCAAAAGAGACCTTCTTCCTCTCGAAATTCTGTTGCTGGTGATGATTGTTGGTATTGTTGTTGTTGTAGGTGTTTGTTCTTTGTTGCGGTTGTTGACGTTGATTTTGATATCGATGTTGTTGTTGTTGTTGAATTGGTGTTGTTTGCTGATTAGAGAATACCGGAATTATGGAAGATACTTGATGATGATGATGTTAACAGGGTGGTGGATATCTTCTTACTTGAGGCCTCCTCTGCCTCCCACTGGAAATTGCGTTGGTCTCATTATCCTTCCTTTTACTGAAACTACTCCCATACTTCTTGCTCGTCAATGCCTTATCTTTTGACAATCATCCTTCACGGACCCCTTCTTCAAGTCTCATCCCCATATTTACCATTTCGGTAAAATCACTGGGGGCACTGGCAATCATGCGTTCATAGTAAAATGAACTCAGGGTTTTCAGAAAGATTTTTGTCATCTCCTTCTCCTCCAAAGGAGGAGTGATCTGGGTAGCCAAATCCCTCCAACGCTGGGCATACTCCTTGAATGTCTCATTATCCTTCTGAGACATGGACCTCAGTTGGTCCCTATCCGGCACCATATCCACATTGTACTTGTATTGCTTCACAAAAGCCTCACCTAGGTCGTTGAAAGTGAGGATGCTTGCACTATCTAACCCCATATACCAACGGAGTGCAACACCTGTCAGGCTATCCTGGAAGTAGTGAATCAACAATTGATCATTATCTGTTTGGGTTGACATCTTGTGGGCATACATCACAAGATGACTGAGTGGACACGAGTTTCCCTTATACTTCTCAAAGTCAGGCACTTTGAATTTTACTGGGATTTTCACATTGGGCACTAAGCACAGTTCAACAACACTCTTCCTAAACAGATCTTTTCCTCTCAGCGTTTTCAATTCCTTGCGCAACTCAAGAAATTGGTCCTTCATTTCATCCATCTTCTCATAGACATCCGGGCCCTCAGATGGATCAGAATGATAGATGGTGTCATCTACGCGAGGCAAAGTGTGCACAACGGGAGGTGACACAGACATGACCGGGCTAGATGCCGGCATGGAAGCAAAAGTAGGAGCGAAACCTTCTGGCACAAAATTGGGAGGCATTCCCCACGGGAATCCAGCAGGCAAGTTCGGAGCAAAGTGGGTGGTGGCAGCAGGCACAATAGAGGTAACCACCTCAAAAATGACAGTCCTCGCGGGAGGAGTTGCAGACGTTGGAGAAGCTTGGCTTTGAGCAGCAAGAACTGACTCCATCATGGCAGTCAGTCGGGCAATCTCCTCTTTCAAATCTCGGTTCTCTTGCTCAAGGCTCTCTATGATTCTTGGATGATTAGCTATGGTGTTGTACCAGTGAGTTAGTTTGGCTAAAGCACAGAAGAACACCAATCAGACACCTGGCAAAAACCTGCTTATGCAAATGATGCATGAAATGCAATGCTTGATTATTTTTATTTCCAAGGAACTTACTATATCATTTGCAAATATATATAATTGAAATGGTGATTGCAATAATTTGATATGACCAAAAATTTCTTTTTATTTATAAAAATTGGAAGGATTACACTGAGTACAATTTCAGACACCAAAATAAAAGATACAAGAGAAAAGGAGACTAGTCATCCTAAGGATCCCTAACAACAATGTTAGAAGATCTGGCTAAACGTGCGTACTTCCTTCGAATGCGACGAATCTCGGTCTCAAAAGAAGCCTTCATCTGAGTCTTCTAGAGGACAAGCTGGTCAACAATCTTCTTTCAAGCAACGGAAGGCGGAGGCATGCTAGAAGATGAAACCTCTGGCTCTCTCTGTCTCTTCGTCACTCGGTCTTCAAGTAGCTCAATCAGTGCATCTTTGTCCTTAGACTCCAACTGCAACTCTTCATGCTTTTTGCTCAAAGCACGGAAACACTCTTCCCACATATCCTTCTCTTGCTTCATCTTGACGAGCGCGTCTTCCAACTCCTCTATATCTTGGTTAGGGAGAGTTAGTGGATCAACCACAACCATAGACATAGGTATTTCACAAGGATAAGGCATCTTCAACTCCAAAGCCCTCTTCTTCACAGAAAGAGTGTAAGCTTCCAAAGCTATACAATTATGCGGAACAAGCTCGGATCTTCCTTTCCTATGCACATTATGCCAAGCATGCACAATCTTCTGCTTCAAATGTTGGGGATCTTTACCCTCTTGATAGAAAAGACCTTCTAACAACATGTTATTAGGCTTGTCTCTCAAGGGGAACCCAAGTTAACGATGAGCCAAAGCAGGGTTGTAGTTAATTCCTCCTTGTGTACCAATGAGAGGCACATTAGAGAATTCACCACAACTATCAATAATCTCCAAGCTGCTTAAGGATGGGTCATACCAAACTATATCATCATTAGTGAGAGACATAAGTCTCTGAGACCACCTTAGACATTGTTTGTTCTCCACAAAAGCAGGTGTTTGAGGCAAGTGCAAAATAAATCACTTGTACAGAAGAGGAGTGCAACAGACAATCGTTCCACCACCCTTAGAATTCCTTAGATGCAAAGAGAAATACATATCACCCAACAAAGTAGGCACATGATTCCCAATCAAGAAAAGTCTAATGGCGTTAACATCAACAAAACCGTCAATGTTAGGGAACAAAGCTAATCCATAGATGAGCAACACAAAGATAGCTTCAAAAGCGTCCACACTATCAGCTTGAGAAAAAATGGTAGCTTCCTTGATGAGGAAAACAGATGGCAACCCAAATAACCCTCCTTTCTTCACCCAATGAGCCTCTATCTCAGACTTCTTCAAGTGAAAAGCTTCAGCAATAATACTAGACCAGGGAATCTCCTCCAATCCACTAAAAGGCACTCTACTAGAAACAGGTATCCCCAAAAGATGAGAATACTCCTCCAATGGAGGCACAAGCTGAAAATCTGGAAAAGTGAAACAATGGTAGAGAGGATCATAGAACTGCACCAACACACTTAATAGTCCTTCAACCACATCAGCAGATAAAATAGACAGAAGCTTCCCATGACGTTGTTTGAAGTCCAAGGGATCTAATACAAAAGATGCTAGCTTCCTTAACTCTTTCAAATCTGGACATCAGAAACTGTACTTCTTAGTGTTCCTTCGTCCATAATTCATGGTCTGAAAATATTTGCAATTATACCTTAGCTCCTTGAAATTTTGTGTGATGAATGTTATGATGCGCATGAATGCATGAATGCAACAATCACAAGTAAGGGATCACACACAAGGCAAACAGAGGTCAAGGGATGAATCAAGTCTTTGTCAAGATCAATCATCCATTTTGGTGGATTACGGTTTTCACCTTATCAACACCCAAGTTCCATTAATATTGACAAGACTTGATTGGATCAACCAAGAATCAAGGGTTTGTTGTAAGTCACGAGCATGGAGTCTGGGTAAGAACCATCCAAAGGAGTGAACTAAGGATAACAACCTGTAGATCATGTTCTAAAAAGTCCCCAGAGTCTTAATTCCATCTATCGGATATTACAGGTTAAGATGACTGACTCATCGACCCATAATATTCTCAAGAGAAACTCGTCTGAGTGTAGTATCGCGTAACAACTATTATCAAGTCTACACTTGAACAGTCTCCGCACAACGTCCTAAAATAGGCCAAGATGGGTTAAAGGTTCTAAGGTCCCTAGCTTCTCAGACCTAATTAGAAGTAGTAATGCCTAACCATAAATACTTGTGTGACATTTCCAAATCCAAAGGAGTCTCCACTGAGCAGATGGATCTCAAGCCAACTTGTTAAGGACTACTCCACACAAGTCGAACATGACTATACCATCCTCCTATCTTAATTGCACTCAAGTTCGGGTTAGAACTTATCTCACCACTCAGAGATCACCAAGCACAACAAGCAGATTATATCACACATACATATATACAAACATCACATATATACAAACATCACATATATACAAATATATTCACACAAAAAGTAGGCTAAACCCACTGGATACTACTCCCCAGCAGAGTCGCCACTTAATTTTTATAGCGGAAGATTCATGATCATCAAGCTATGGACAAGCTAGAGATCAATTAACAAGAGTCGTCACTTTATTGTTTCCATATTTTTTGGATTAAAATTGAAATTATAATTTTGCAAGAAAATGGTATTTAAAAATAATTTTGGAAAATAAAAAAAAATAGAAAAAACAAGGGTCATCAGATCTCCCTCATTAATTGAGGTGGCATATATGATGGTCACGCGCATGTCATCCATGGTGGTCTCTAGTCAATACATGTGTAGGCTTGGTAATCACAACAAAGGGACCAAATTAGAACATGGCCAATGGATCAGATGGTCTGTACTGCGCCAACACACCATCAAAGCTCTAGCTCCAGTCATCTTCTCCGGCCACTTCACCAGACTGGTCAAGATAAAAAACTCACAAAAATAAATGGGTCATACACTATTTTGAAGAGAAAATCATGAGAATTCTAAATATGACCTCCAAAATTTCCAACTCTCACTCTATAAGGAGAAATATGGAGTTGAAAATTGAGGTGTTCAAATTGAATTTCGTCGATTCAACCTCAAAGCAACTCAATATCAATGTCTACATTGGTAGGGCTTCAATCAACTAAAAATCAAGCCAAAATGTTAAAAAATGAGAGATAATCGAAGAGTTGAAATTCTGGAAAATTCACCTTCGGGTAGTAGTTTTGAGGCTTGATCTTGATACAATTCCACTTGGTCTTGCTTCCTCTTGCTTGCAGGAGATGTCTAGGATCAAAATGGATGTGAATCCTTGGAGTTCTAGTTCAGAAACAGAAGTTGAACTAGAAGCTCAATTTTAATGAAATCTTCAAGGTATTATATGCAATGTGGCTATGGGATTGCTGGGCAGAGCTTGGGCAAGGGTTCCCCCCCAATTCTGAGGCAATGCATCTCAATTTGTAGGCAATACAATTCATCTTTGCATCCTTTCAAAATTTGGCCAAAAATAGTAATTCATGTGCATGGGTGCATGGGCATGTGTTTAGGCCCAAATGATCATTGCAATCTATCCAAATTCGTGCACAAATGATGCTGATATCATAACATGAGTCCATGCAGAGATGTGTAACATTTGAGTTCAACAAATTTCAAATTGGGACATGCAAAAAAACCATGCACAAGTCCCTCAATTTTTGTCCAAATGGAATGACCTTGGACTCTTTGGAAAACTACTATCATGGGGAAATCTTTTATGTTGGGACTCTTTCCATTTGAAGCTTGGAACATGATGAATTCTGGCCTTGAAGTTGGAGGAATAAAAAATACTTGAAAATTTTCTAAGTTAAAAATCAAATGACCCATTTTTCCACCTTGAATAACTTTTTTATGAGCTTCAGATGACTTTGGATCCTTTTTCAAAGTTGTAGCTCTTTCAATTATATTCAATTTGGTCACAAATTTGACGTAAGTTGGAGCTTTCATGATGAAGGTATGTATTTTAGAAGTTGAAGAAATTTGCTTGTTCAATGATGAGGACCAAAATGGACCTATAATGTTTCCTCATGGAACATGACCTTGAAAGTGGAATTTGACCTTTCTAAAATAATAAAAGTTGTATAAGATATGTTGAAATTTATCATTAAAATTGGATGATCTTCATATCATAAAAATTGAGGAAGTTATGGTTTTTTGGAAATTGACCTTCTATCTAGGACACAAACAAAATGACCTATAAGCTTTAACCATAACAAATGAGTTTACAAGAAAAATTAGCTCTTGATTACAACATTAAAGTTTTTTGGAATGTCATAAAGAGTATCGTTTCTCTTGGAATCATTTTAATATGACAAAAAATGTAGGAGATAGGGTCTAGGGAACCCTAGATTTGACCAGTTGACTTTTCTGGTCAACCTCCTTGAACCAACTTGCAAACTTGAAGTTCTTTTGGTCTTTGGGGATTATGGAGGATCATATATGATTATGGTGAAGTAAAATGAAGTATCCCTTGATATCTTTGGACAATTGTTGAAGAAACTTGTTGAGGAAGGCACACAAGATACCCAGATGAATTAGGGCTTCCTTGACAAATAAACTTCAAACTCTTGATGTATTCTTGATCAAAATGACAACTAAAGAACATGGGGATCCATATATGATGCTTAGAACCAATGCGAACCTTTTAACTTGATCCCTTGCATTAAGGGTCTCAAATCCTAGTTGTGAGCTTAATGAGGCACATGTGGACATACACACTACCTACAAAAGAAACAAAGCTACACTAGACATATTTTTGGATTTTGGTTCGTAAAACAAAGAAAGATAAAGTATGATACAATAAAAAATGCTTGGTGATCTCTCCCAATGCAAATCCAATGAATGATAGGTGAGGAGGATAATAAGGTGTCAGTGTGATCCCAATGCTAATGCCAAGTTATGAGATGGCATGAGGGATATTAAGGGTCAAAATTGGGGTCTTATAGACCCGACATAGCATATGCAGTAAGTCTTGTAAGTAGGTACATGGTGAATCCTGGAAAGACTCACTGGAAAGCATTGAAGTGGATTCTAAGGTATATAAATGGGTCTGAATAGAGTCCTGATTTATGGTGGAACATGTGGTGAAAATAGTAAAGTAGAAATTGAAGGGTATGCCGACTCTGATTATACAGGTTGTACGGATTCTAGAAAATCTATTTCTAGATATGTGTTCACTATGTTTGGCACATCAATCAGTTAGAAAGCAACACTTTAGAAGGTCGTTGCCTTATTAACCACTGGAGCAAAATATATCACCCTCACCGAAGTTGTGAAAGAAACATTATGGCTTGAAGGTTTTGCTAAGGAGCTAGAACTTCAAGGTCGAGTTATCGTTGTTAAATGTGATAGTCAAAGTTCTATACACCTTTCGAAGAATTCAGCTTATCATGAGCGAACCAAGCATATGGATGTGAGGCTGCATTTCGTCAGGGGGGTAATCGAGCATGGAGAATTCCAAGTGCTGAAGGTTTTTTGACAGATCACAATATTGCTTATATAATCACAACGACATTACCAAGTTGCAAGTGTTTCCACTGTATGTAGTTGATAAAGCTGCATGAAGAAAGCTAGTTTGTTCCCTTGATTTTATAGAGTTTGTTTCAAGGTGGAGATTTGTGAGATATTGGATTGGAATCTAGTATGATCGAAGGGTAGCTTCTTGGTTCGACAACCCGACAGGATCATTAGCATGCAGTCGAAGTCTGTTCACATGTTGTAATTGAAGTATGCTAGGATTATTAGCATGTCGATTTGGGCCTGTTTGTTATGCCCAATTGTTTAAGTTAGCTTGTTCTCTAAGTTAGATTGTGTAATGGGCTTGTGTATAAAGTACCATTAGTTTAATGTATTAGTTTTTTTATAAATAATATACTAGTATCTCATTATTGTATAACACAAATCTTAATTAGGGTGAGAGATGTTATTTTCTATTCTGTAACACTTGTAATCTTGTTTTAAAGAGAAAGTAAAGAATAGAAGTTTATGATCAATTTGTTGTGTTCTTCTTGCTTCCCTCTTTTCTACCCTTATGGGTTTCTTGCCGATCAAGAAACCGATTATACTTTGTTATTCCACCATTGTTTTCACAATAGATGTTGTTGGTGTTGGAGAAAAGGGACTGTAATACCTCAAAATTTGCCCCCCTCATTCATGCATTCATTTTTAGGTCATTTAACATTTCGCATTGCATTTCATCATGTCAATCGGATTTAGATCCAAGAAGCTTGAATATCATCCAAGAGACTTTGTGGGCCCTATCTGGGTGATCAGTCAACACAAGGGAATGACTTGAGATACTTCCAACATGTTCAAATGGGGTCTATTCATCAGTCAAAACGTTAATCTTGAAGGAGCAAAAGTTTGTTCATGAGCTGTCATGCTCGCTAGGCGAGCAGAATAGGTCGCCTAGCGAGTCCCAAGAAAAGCCACCAGAATCACCTACGCTTAGAGGAATTTCTAGAACTGTCATGCTCGCTAGGCGAAGCCCGCGCGTTTTGAAAAAAAATAAAAATAAAAAATAAATAAAAAATAAAAAACGAAAAAAAAATTAAAAAAATTAAAATAAAATAAATAAATAAACAAATAAATAAATAAAATATAACAGAAAAATCTTGGACTTGGACCTCTCTCATTTGAGCCCACAAAGTCACAAAAATCAGGTTATAAATTCTAGACTTCCATCTCTCAAAAAACCCTGGGAAAAAGATAGTGAGAGAAGAGCTAACAGAGTTCAGAGCAACCTCCAGAGACTGAAAGGAACTCATCTGCAAAGAGCCAATTCCATCTCATATAAACCCTCAGATTGCTTTGCAAACCCAACCGGGCAATTCAATTTCATTTGATCTCTCCAATCAGGTTTGCCCTATTTCCACTACTTTATACTTTCAACCTGAAATTTTTGATACCCTTTTGATGCATGTGTTTTACAAGAGGTTTAGGCCTCTTACACTTGTTTGCTTTTTGTGAGCTCTTTTTGTGAATTTTAATGGCATGATTCATGTGGTTACATTTTGATTTGGGGAAACTCTTGATTGCACCCCATCTTGTCACTCTAACCTGTTTGTTGAATTTTTTGTGAGGGCTCACATGACTCCTGAAAGGATAGCTTGCTTGGGATTCCACTTTATTTGTGGGATACCATTTGGAGATTTATTCCGATTACCTGTATTGACTTGCTTTCTTTGATGGTGCCAGCTCGAGAGATCTCTGGGTTTCTTATTTCTTTAGCTGTTATTACTTCGGATCTTTATCCGTGTGGTAGATCTCTTGATCCTTTATCTTTCCCGCATTTTACCGCTTTCTTAGCTGGAAGACCTCAACAGGAGGCAATGTTTTCTTTTGTTTGTTTACTTTTGTGCCCAAAGACCTCCAAAAGGAGGCATCAGTGCTAAAGACCTCCCTGAAGAGGCAATTGACGGATAAAAGGGATTAGTAATCAATCCCCCGTTATTCAGTGTGTCGTTCTTTATGCTCGCACTACGTGTCGAAGCTTCAGAACAAAAGCCCAAGATCCTTTGTCCGGTCAGTCAGTGGAGAGGGTTCCACCTTTCTGAATCCCCACTTTTTGTCATGAGCTCACCCTGTCCAGGGTTAAGAGCTATGAGGTCTTATCCTCATTTCCCTTCTGATCTGCTCACCCTGAACTTCAATGTCAGTGGTTAAGAGCCCCTTTGATTACCTATCCCATGGCTTGTTTGTCGAGGTTGATATGACCCCTCTTGACTAAAGCCCTACCCCTGTATGTTTGAGCCCCCTTGTTGGCATTTTACTTTATGCATGTTTGTTTTGTATGGTGTGATCGTCTCCCCATAGGATTGCTAGGCTTCGTATAGTCTCTCGTTTGCATGTCAATTAAGGTAGCACTGTTCCTTCGTATAGGACTTCCTTTTTGCATGAGCATTCCTAAAACACAAACAAACTCATTGATTTTTCTTCTCCTAAGAACACGTTAACTCCTTCTACTACAGGCGAGTAAGTCTCCAAAGGTCGAGCATCCGGTAGATTACGTAGTAACGTCGTTCATCTAAAAAACACAACCCTTAACCCGTAGTTAGCCGAACTACGGCTTGCTCTGATTCTCATTCCAGATGAGATACGTAGGCATAAGACGCGATGTCTTAGTGAGCACACTCCTCTTTAACCCATAGGTAGCCGAGCTACGAAGACTCTGATTCTCATATTCAGATGAGATACGTATGCAGTGGATGCGACATCCGTGCGAGTCATTTTCTTTTGACCCCTCTTTTAGTAAATAGTACATTAGATATACCCACACCCTTTAGACAAGAACCACAAGAGTGGATCCCGTAGAGTACTACGGATGCGTAGGGGTGCTAATACATTCCCTTCGCATAATCGACTCCCGAACCCAAGATTTGGTTGCGAGACCTTGTCTTTTCCTTTCCCTTTTCCAGGTTTACTTCGAGCGTTTCCTTTTCCTCCTTTGGGATAAATAACGCACGGTGGCGACTCTTCTGTCATTTCTTTCTCGCCGGTTGTTTTTTCGCATCTCCTTTTTCAGGTTGCGACAGCTGACGACTCTGCTAGGGACCCTAGTTTCCCTGAGCGAGTCCCTCCTAGCTTTTGTAGGTTGTTTGTTTATTGGGTGTTTATTCTTTTGTACAGTTATTTATTTTTCAGCATTTACCTGCTTTATTACATTGTGTACATATCATTGTTGTATCTGTTGGCTTTGCTGTTGGTTTGTTTGTTTGTTGGGATGGGGTGTTTTATGAGAGATAAGCCCATTACCCAGGCTTGAGTGTACACACAGGTTTTAGAGTGGATAGTCATGAGGCTTGCGTGGAGTGTTGCTACGTTAAGTCGTTCATGAAGAGCCACATCCAGACGAGGTTTCTTTTGGATATATTATGTCCTATGGGTGTTCCATAACGGCAGATGTTCCTCTAGAAATCGTCGACTCTGGTGACCATTTCCCGAGAACTCAGTCGAGGCCTCTCCTCTGAGACGCTTTTATGTTAGCTCTGGTGGGCGCATTCTCGCTGATCAATCTGAGGACCCCAAGACTGGGAACTTGCTATTAGGATGATCTGTTGAGGGGAGTCAGTGGAGGTCTTTTATCCCGTAATAATGCCAAACCTTCAGTGGTAAACGTATTACTCTCGACTGAAGGGCCTAAGCTGACAAACTTCTGTTCTTAGAACCTACCAGTGAGGGGCGGGCTAATTTCATGAAACCTTAACCTCCAACCAACCCGGTTTTCTGGAGCAGAGTTTTGATCTCGTATTGTGTTCCTCAGTGGGTTTCTCTTCAGATAGTGCAACCTGACAGATGTTCAAGCGGATCCAGCAATCCTGATTCCCATGTCACTGCACTGCATCACATCGTTTTGCATTCATTGCATTGCATCACATCATTTTGCATTCACATCATTTAACACATGTTTATCTATTCCCAGGGGTTCATATCTTCTTCTTAATTCTAGTCGGGGTTTTTCTTCTTATCAAATGTGAGACTGGAATCAAGGGGCTAGAATACCCTTTGGAACTAATAAACATGTCATTGCATTTGCATATCCATCAGCATGTCTTGCATTACAGGTACCGCCACAGTGTTCTCAGTTGTTTGGTGTTCCACTAGCAGAATAGCTGACTCAGGCATTCACCGGTACGGTACCCGCAGAAACCACCAGAGAGCAATGGAAAGCCTACAAGCAGAGCTCGCCGAGATGAAGATTCGCATGAATCAATTCATGGATGTGGTTCAAGGGGTGGCTCAGGGACAGCAAGAGCTTAGGCAGATGATGCAGACGAATCCCGCCACTACTCAACCACAGACGTTGACTGATCCTCTAGCTGGAGAGGTTAACGGACCCAGTGGACCGGGGCCTACCCCGATCCTACATGTCACCTCCGGTCAACAACCCGTCCATGATGACCAGGAGGCTCAGTTCCCCTTGCTTCAGGAAGACTTTGGAATGAGTCATGGTATGGACCCTATGTTTCGAAGACTGGAAGAGAGGTTGAAGGCAGTGGAAGGACAGAATCCTCTGGGAGTAGACGTTGCTGACTTGGGATTGGTCCCAGGCGTGAGGGTGCCACCAAAATTCAAGGTCCCAATATTCGAAAAATACAACGGCAACTCTTGCCCGAAGACCCATGTGCAAGCCTACTTCCGTAAAATGGTTGCATACTTTGACGATGAAAAGTTGCTTATGTACTTTTTCCAAGATAGCCTAGCTGGGGCATCCCTGGAATGGTATATGAGGATGGACAGAGCCCACATCTGCTGCTGGAGGGATTTGGCTGAGGCTTTCGTGAAGCAGTATCAGTATAATGCAGACATGGCTCCGGACAGAACTCAACTTCAGAATCTGTCTCTTAAAAGCAATGAGTGCTTCAGGGAATACGCTCAACGCTGGAGGGAGACAGCTTCCCGTGTTCAACCTCCTATGTTGGAGAAGGAAATGGCTAACATGTTCATGAACACTCTGCCCGGACCTTACTTGGAGCGCCTGGTGGGTTGCAACGCCTCCAACTTTGCTGATGTAGTCCCTACCAGAGAGAGGGTGGAGAATTACCTGAAGACATACAAGACCCAGAGTGGAGGTGGATCTTCATCAGGGGTGAAGAAGTTGTTCATTCAGGGACAGAAGAGGAGAGAAGGGGATGCAAATGCCATATCTTCTTATCAGAACAGGGATAACCGGAGGAATAACTTTCAGAACTATCATCAGCAACCGTATGTTGCGGCTGTGACCATTCCAGCTGCAGCACCATTATAACAACAACAACCACATTGTCAACCAGCTCAGTACCAACCACAACAACCGGGTAACAGACCCGCTTATCAACATAGGCCAAGGACGATGGACCGGAGTTTCGACACTCTTCCAATGTCGTACGCTCAGTTGCTTTCTAGTCTTCAACAACTACAACTTGTGCAGTTACACACTCTGGCTCCTCCCGTTGGTAGACTTCCGATGGGTTACGACGCCAACGCTAGGTGCAGCTTCCACTCTGGGGCACCTGGCCACAATATTGAGAACTGCAAAGCTTTTAAGCACGTAGTTCAGGACCTCATAGATTCAAAGGCCATCGACCTTGCACCGGCTCCTAATGTCGTCAACAATCCCATGCCACAACATGGTAGTGCGAATGTTAATATGATGGAAGGAGAAGTCGAATCAGTCAAAGATGTTGGCCAGGTCTCTGCGGTCAATGAAGAAGATGGGGGTAGTGATTGCGACATCGATAATTGGGTGCGTCCGAGGATCCCGGGTGAAGTCATCAACAATTGGTCTTCTGAGGAGATTGTCCAAGTCACTTTTCTGAAGGAGTAATTTTCTTTGTTTATTCATGTATATCCAAGTCTTACATTCCGCCCAGGGCGTAATGACTCATTGTAGGGCTTATCTATGTGGATACTTGCATTTTTTATCATAAATAAAGGACGTCTTTTTGCATTCAAATATTTTGTTCACTGTCTTTCTATTTTTGCAGTTTTCAAAAATAAAAAAAGTACATATTTGGCAATGTTTTGTTTAGTTGTCACTTCTTGTTCACACTCATAAGCACATACCATCACTCATGCAGATGCACGTCACCGGATCCTATTGATAACGGTTGTGCTATGGCTCGCTTCAACTTTGAAAATCCAATCTTTCAAGCTGAAGAAGAGGGTGATGAAGACTGTGAACTCCCTGAAGAACTTACCAGGTTATTAAAACAGGAGGAAAAGGTCATTCAACCGCATCAAGAGTCTGTTGAAGTGATTAATCTCGGCACCGAGGACGCCAAGAGAGAAATCAAGATAGGGGTTGCTTTGGAAGATAATGTGAAGAAAGGGCTGATTGAATTGCTGCAAGAATATGTTGACATCTTCGCTTGGTCTTATCAGGACATGCCAGGGCTTGACACATATATTGTGGTACACCGTTTGCCTCTCAAAGAAGGTTGTCCTCCGGTCAAGCAGAAGCTCAGAAGAACAAGACCAGAGATGGCTATCAAGATAAAGGAAGAAGTGCAAAAACAGTTGGATGCAGGGTTTCTAGCAGTCACAAATTATCCGCCATGGGTTGCAAATATCGTTCCAGTACCTAAGAAGGATGGAAAGGTACGGATGTGTGTTGACTACCGGGATCTGAATAGAGCTAGTCCTAAAGATGATTTCCCATTACCTCACATCGACGCTTTATGGATAACACAACTCAGTTCTCGATATTCTCCTTCATGGATGGCTTTTCTGGCTATAATCAAATTAAGATGGCACTAGAAGACATGGAGAAGACAACATTCATAACCTCATGGGGCACCTTCTGCTAGAAGGTGATGTTGTTTGGTCTGAAAAATGCCGGAGCAACATATCAACGAGCGATGGTGACTCTTTTCCATGATATGATTCATCATGAAATCGAGGTTTATGTTGATGATATGATGCCAAATCTCAGACGGAAGAAGAACGTTTGGTGAATTTGCAGAAATTGTTTAAGCGTTTGAGAAAATTCAAGCTGAGGCTTAATCCGAACAAGTGTACTTTTGGGGTGAGATCTGGAAAATTACTGGGTTTTATTGTTAGTGAAAAGGGATTGAGGTGGATCCGGCCAAAGTGAAAGCGATACAGGAAATGCCTGAGCCAAGAACAGAGAAACAAGTATGTGGTTTCTTAGGGAGGTTGAACTACATTGCAAGGTTCATATCTCACCTAACAGCCACATGCGAGCCAATATTCAAATTGCTGAGAAAAGATCAGGCTATCAGGTGGAATGATGATTGCCAAAGGGCTTTCGAGAAGATAAAAGAGTATTTGCAGAATCCTCTTATCCTTATGCCTCCGGTCCCAGGGAGACCGCTGATTATGTATTTGACAGTACTAGACAATTCCATGGGTTGTGTTCTCGGTCAACACGACGAGACGGGTAGGAAAGAGCATGCCATCTACTACCTGAGTAAGAAATTCACAGATTGCGAGTCGAGATACTCGATGCTTGAAAAGACATGTTGTGCACTTGCATGGGCTGCTAAGCTTTTGAGACAATACATGCTGTCTCACACAACCTTACTAATCTCCAAGATGGATCCAATCAAGTATATATTCGAGAAGCCAGCTCTCACCGGAAGGGTTGCTCGTTGGCAAATGGTACTGACAAAGTACGATATCCAGTATACATCCCAGAAAGCCATCAAAGGGAGTATTCTGTCAGACTATCTTGCTCAGGAGCCGATTGATGATTATGAGCCGATGAAGTTTGATTTTCCAGATGAAGACATCATGTTCCTCAAGATGAAAGACTATGAAGAGCCAGTTGTTGAGGAGGGACCTGATCCAGACGAAAAGTGGACTTTGTTGTTTGATGGGGCTGTCAATGCCAGAGAAAGTGGAATTGGCGCTGTCATTACTACTCCGAAAGGTACCCACATGCCTTTCATCGCTCGTCTGACTTTTGAGTGCACAAACAATGAAGCTGAGTATAAAACCTGTATCTTGGGTATTGAGCAAGCCATTGATTCGAGAATCAAGACTCTTGACATCTTCATAGATTCATCTCTAGTAATCAATCAAGTGAATGGTAATTGGAACACTCTCCAACCTAATCTGGTCCCCTACAGAGATTACACGAGAAGACTGTTGACTTTCTTCACAACAGTAAAGCTGTATCACATACCTCATGATGAGAACCAGATGGCAGATGCTCTTGCCACTCTATCCTCCATGATCAACGTGATTCGGTGGAACCACGCTCCCAGGATCGATGTGATGCGCCTCGATAGGGCCGCATATGTGTTTGCTGCTGAACTGGTAGTTGAGGACAAGCCCTGGTATCACGACATCAAGCGCTTTCTGAAGAATCAAGAGTACCCTGCAGGGGCATCCAACAATGATAGAAAGACTTTGAGAAGATTGGCAGGCAGTTTCTTCTTGAACAAAGACGATGTGTTGTATAAGAGGAACTTCGACATGGTTTTGCTCAGATGCGTGGATAGACACGAAGCAGACATGTTAATGCAGGAAGTTCATGAAGGCTCATTCGGTACTCATGCCGGCGGACATGCAATGGCTAAGAAATTGTTGAGAGCGGGATATTACTGGATGACCATGGAATCTGATTGTTTCAAATATGCTCGGAAGTGTCATAAATGCCAGATTTATGCTGATAAGGTACATGTGCTGCCAAATCCTTTGAATGTGATGTCTTCGCCGTGGCCTTTTGCTATGTGGGGCATCGATATGATTGGAAAGATTGAGCCGACCGCCTCCAATGGGCATCGCTTCATCCTTGTTGCCATCGACTATTTCACCAAGTGGGTTGAAGCAGCATCGTTCGCGAATGTCACCAGACATGTGGTTGCCCGTTTCATCAAGAAAGAAATCATTTGTCGCTATGGGATTCCCGAAAGAATCATTACTGATAATGGTTCTAATCTCAATAACAAAATGATGAAGGAGTTGTGCCAAAACTTCAACATTCAGCATCACAATTCTTCCCCTTACCGCCCTAAGATGAACGGTGTTGTTGAGGCGGCAAATAAGAACATAAAGAAGATTGTGCAGAAGATGGTCGTTACATACATAGATTGGCATGAGATGCTACCCTTCGCCTTGCATGGGTACCGTACTTCAATACGTACATCGACCGGGGCAACCCCTTACTCCCTTGTGTATGGTATGGAAGCAGTCCTACCTGTTGAAGTGGAGATTCCTTCTCTAAGAGTCCTGTTGGATGTCAAGTTAGACGAAGCTGAATGGATTCGGACAAGGTTCAATGAGTTGAGTTTTATCGAAGAGAAGCGAATGGCAGCCATTTGTCATGGGCAGTTGTATCAGAGTCGGATGAAGAGAGTCTTTGATCAGAAAGTGCGTCCTCGATGCTTCCAGGTCGGAGATTTGGTGTTGAAAAGGATCCTTCCTCCTCAGACAGATCACAGGGGCAAGTGGACTCCTAACTATGATGGACCATATATTGTCACCAAGGTTTTTGATGGTGGGGCCTTAATGCTTGCAACTATGGATGGTGAAAACTTCACTTCACCTGTGAACTCAGACGCAGTTAAAAAATACTTCGCATAAAATAGACCCACTGGACAGTAAAAAGAATAGTCCAGGAAAAAATGGGCATCCCGACGAACCAAGAAAACGAAAAGGTTCGGGCAAAAATTAGGGATTAAAAATGAAAAGATCGTACACCCGGTAAGTTAAAAACCTGAAAAGGCAACTTAGGCAAAAATGGGTATCCCGGTGGATTGAAAACCCGAAAAGGGCGATCCAGGCAAAAGTTAGGGATTAAACGAATGACTGCGTTCTGAGTAGTTCTGAATCTCATCTCGTGTCAATGACTGGAAACTTTTGAAGGATAGGAAACAATCCAATCACTCTTTTCAGAAAGCTGATCATCTGGAGGATCTTGAAGACGAGCAAGTCATAGCAGAATTGGAACCCAATAGAAATCCATTTCACATTGCCATTAGATTAATTTCTGTTTTTATCTTTTGTGCGATTACTTCTTTCCAGGGATTGCTTCCTGATGTAAATGCCTATTCAGAGGCCATTCAATCAATAAAATCATGTTATTCAGTATATCTCTGTTTTCATTTTCATTTTACTGTTTTGTTTGCAAAAATGACGTCTGAATTTTTGATAAACATTGCATCATGAAACATAAGAGCTTTACAGATACATGCTTAATAAACATTTAAAATTGCTGTAAATGTTAAGTGCTTTAGATCGTCTATTCAGAATAGGTACCCTCGGGGCATTTCCTTAACGTTCCCAGCCGATGATCGTGAATGTTTTCCCCCAACAGTCGAAGTTGGTATCTTATCCATGCAGAGCTGATCAGAGCATTGGATTCTTCGATCCCCAGCAGGCTCTCACTGTTGTACCTCCCCCAAGCGGTTGTTTCAGAATATACACTCCCTAGTAGAGTTGACAGTGCCAGACTATATATCCCCAGCGGAGTTGACAGTGCCAGACTGTATCTTCCCAGCAAAAGCGGCTGCTCCTTAGGGTTCGATGCCAGATCGATGATCTCGATGCCAGATCCATGGTCTCTTTCCTTGAAGCAGAATCTCGGTACTGTATCGGTGTTTGCGTCCCCTGCTAAGTCGTCTCTCTCGCAGATTATGGTTGCCAGAACCACTGTCACTTTCCCCAACAGCAGGTTTTCAGTGCCGTTCTATCCCTAGTCAGAGTCTCGGTATTTCGTCATTGCTAGAACACCGTGTGGCAGATCATTTCCCCACAGAGTTCTTTGCGTTGTGCATCTCCAACAGCCTTGCCAGGGTCCAGAAGATGGTGATCATTTCCCCAGCAGATTCCCTTGCCTCAACTTGGCATTCTACCTAGCATTTCGCATCCCTGCATGTAGAATCATATTGCATTGCATCCTCCCAAATCGCGTAGCATTTCCATTTTCATGGAGCATTACGCCATTGAAAAATTCAAACATACGCATGTAAGCATAAAACATTCTCGGTATCCCAAGTGATAAGCCAGAAGTTGTTTCCAATACTCAGACTAAAGATTGTTCATGACTTACCTTTATTATCCCTAGCAAGTGTCATTGGCCCATGCGTCGCCTCTATTATCTTTCCCTATTTCTGTCGATGCTGACAGGCATGAAGTTTTTCCGGTATTCAGACCGAAGTGGCATTCAGGCCAATTTTCCGATGTTCAGATCGAAGAAGTTTCCGACGTCCAGGTCGATGCAACTTGCGGCATTCAGGCCAGTTTCCGGTATTCAGACCGAAGTGGCGTTCAGGCCAGTTTTCCGATGTTCAGATCGAAGAAGTTTCCGACGTTCAGGTCGATGCAACTTGCGGCATTCAGGCCAATTTTCCGATGTTCAGATCGAAGAATTTTCCGACATTCAGGTTGATACAACTTGTGGCATTCAGGCCAATTTTCCGATATTCAGATCGAAGTGGCGTTCAGGCTAGTTTTCCGATGTTCAGATCGAAGAAGTTTCTGACATTCAGGTCGACGTAACTTGTGGCATTCAGGCCAGCCTCTCGGTGTTCAAACCGATATTAATAATCTCATATCTTCCGATGCTCAAATCGAAGTCATTTCCAGTATTCAGACTGATGAGCGTGATTCAGGCCATGGTTATTTCTGTGTTACCATTTATTTTGGTATCCAAGTTAACATTCTTTTTCGGTATTCAGACTGACTCTCACCGTACCAGACAGATTCTTCTTTCAAGACCACCTATTTACCGATTCTGACAGGCATTGTTACTTCACTTCAATGCAAATTTTCGGGCTTTTATTGTATTCAATCCCTTGATACCTCGAAAGTGCGAAAGCCGCTGCTATCTTCTTTTCGGGTCTCCAGTTGATTGAATAGGGGCAACTGTAATACCTCAAAATTTGCCCCCTCATTCATGCATTCATTTTTAGGTCATTTAACATTTCGCATTGCATTTCATCATGTCAATCGGAATTAGATCCAAGAAGCTTGAATATCATCCAAGACACTTTGTGGGTCCTATCTGGGTGATCAGTCAACACAAGGGAATGGCTTGAGATACTTCCAACATGTTCAAATGGGGTCTATTCATTAGTCAAAACGTTAATCTTGTAGAAGCAAAAGTTTGTTCATGAGCTGTCATGCTCGCTAGGCGAGCATAATGGGTCGCCTAGCGAGTCCCAAGAAAAGCCACCAGAATCACCTACGCTCAGAGGAATTTCTTGAACTGTCATGCTCGCTAGGCGAAGCCCGCGCGTTTTGAAAAAAAAAATAATAATAATAAAAAATAAAAATAAAAAATAAAAAATAAAAAAAAACGAAAAAAAAAACGAAATAAAAATAAATAAATAAATAAATAAAATATAACAGAAAAATCTTGGACTTGGACCTCTCTCATTTGAGCCCACAAAGTCACAAAAATCAGGTTATAAATTCTAGACTTCCATCTCCCAAAAAACCCTGGGAAAAGATAGTGAGAGAAGAGCTAACAGAGTTCAGAGCAACCTCCAGAGACTGAAAGGAACTCATCTGCAAAGAGCCAATTCCATCTCATATAAACCCTCAGATTGCTTTGCAAACCCAACCGGGCAATTCAATTTCATTCGATCTCTCCAATCAGGTTTGCCCTATTTCCACTACTTTATACTTTCAACCTGAAATTTTTGATACCCTTTTGATGCATGTGTTTGACAAGAGGTTTAGGCCTCCTACACTTGGTTGCTTTTTGTGAGCTCTTTTTGTGAATTTTAATGGCATGATTCATGTGGTTACATTTTGATTTGGGGCAACTCTTGATTGCACCCCATCTTGTCACTCTAACCTGTTTGTTGAATTTTTTGTGAGGGCTCACATGACTCCTGAAAGGATAGCTTGCTTGGCATTCCACTTTATTTGTGGGATACCATTTGGAGATTTATTCCGATTACCTGTATTGACTTGCTTTCTTTGATGGTGCCAGCTCGAGAGATCTCTGGGTTTCTTATTTCTTTAGCTGTTATTACTTCGGATCTTTATCCGTGTGGTAGATCTCTTGATCCTTTATCTTTCCCGCATTTTACAGCTTTCTTAGCTGGAAGACCTCAATAGGAGGCAATGTTTTCTTTTGTTTGTTTACTTTTGTGCCCAAAGACCTCCAAAAGGAGGCATCAGTGCTAAAGACCTCCCTGAAGAGGCAATTGACGGATAAAAGGGATTAGTAATCAATCCCCCGTTATTCAGTGTGTCGTTCTTTATGCTCGCACTACGTGTCGAAGCTTCAGAACAAAAGCCCAAGATCCTTTGTCCGGTCAGTCAGTGGAGAGGGTTCCACCTTTCTGAATCCCCACTTTTTGTCATGAGCTCACCTTGTCCAGGGTTAAGAGCTATGGGGTTTTATCCTCATTACCCTTCTGATCTGCTCACCCTGACCTTCAATGTCAGTGGTTAAGAGCCCCTTTGATTACCTATCCCATGGCTTGTTTGTCGAGGTTGATATGACCCCTCTTGACTAAAGCCTACCCCTGTATGTTTGAGCCCCCTTGTTGGCATTTTACTTTATGCATGTTTGTTTTGTATGGTGTGATCATCTCCCCATAGGATTGCTAGGCTTCGTATAGTCTCTCGTTTGCATGTCAATTAAGGTAGCACTGTTCCTTCGTATAAGACTTCCTTTTTGCATGAGCATTCCTAAAACACAAACAAACTCATTGATTTTTCTTCTCCTAAGAACACGTTAACTCCTTCTACTACAGGCGAGTAAGTCTCCAAAGGTTGAGCATCTGGTAGATTGCGTAGTAACGTCGTTCATCTAAAAAACACAACCCTTAACCCGTAGTTAGCCGAACTACGGCTTGCTCTGATTCTCATTCCAGATGAGATACGTAGGCATAAGACGCGATGTGTTAGCGAGCACACTCCTCTTTAACCCATAGGTAGCCGAGCTACGAAGACTCTGATTCTCATATTCAGATGAGATATGTATGCAGTGGATGCGACATCCGTGCGAGTCATTTTCTTTTGACCCCTCTTTTAGTAAATAGTACATTAGATATACCCACACCCTTTAGACAAGAACCACAAGAGTGGATCCCGTAGAGTACTACGGATGCGTAGGGGTGCTAAAACCTTCCCTTCGCATAATCGACTCCCGAACCCAAGATTTGGTTGCGAGTCCTTGTCTTTTCCTTTCCCTTTTCCAGGTTTACTTCGAGCATTTCCTTTCCTTCCTTTGGGATAAATAACGCACGGTGGCGACTCTTCTGTCATTTCTTTCTCGCCGGTTGTTTTTTCGCATCTCCTTTTTCAGGTTGCGACAAGGACTTAACAATTTTAGTGTACCAATAGTGAAATTCATACATGCATCTTCCGTTAATTGCGTCCTCTTGTGTTTTACAGTGATAGTCACATCCACTGAAGCATACTTCCTTATATGAACCAGCCAAATTATCACATGTGTTTGCTTCACTCACCACTATTTCTTCTGCTCCCTCTTGTGTTTTACAGTGACAACCTTGATCCGTGCATGTTTCACTTTGTTTGTGCTTATTTCTTTTGTCGATTCAATTACAAGGAATGTGTGTTTGTAAATATGTCGCGTACGTTCTATCTCTTGCAACTCTGCTTGTGTGTGCTAATTCTATTTCCATTGCTTATCTTTACTGCAATCTCCATTCGAAAAACTTTATCCCTCACCTCGGGTTGTATTGCTTGATTAATTTTATCGTTTTCCTTTCGATTGTTTTGATATCTTAATGCTAATTCAAGACTAAAATCAGCCGCTTTGCAAAAAGCGGAATCAAAATAACACTCGATCCAACGTCAAGTAGTTTTCATAAATCAAGCCATGTTCCATAATACAAACTTGGTCCAACGTCAAGTGACTTTCTCAAACCTGATTAATTCGTATCGACACAAATGCAAATCTTTTCTCGAATAATCATAACTTTAAAAGTTTTTCTTAACAAACACGAAATAAAGAGTATCCTTGAAGTCTCGCATTCCCTGAATCCTCGAATGATTGATTCTGATGCACACGTTTTGGGAGAGCAGTTAGTTCATTCTTTCGCTTCTAAAACACTTAATTTCTTTGCATAAAAGAGGCGTTGTTGGAGTCTAGCGTTCTAGTGGAACCTTTGACAATCAATTATGAGGTGCACGTCTCGTTCTAATTAAATGTGCATTATCCATCAAACAATCTTCATAAGGACATTGAATAGAAAATGATCATTTGAGTCTAGCATTCTAGTAATCCCCGAGTAATTGGTCATAAGGCCCATACCTTGTTCTCACCAAGCACTTGACATTCGCCTAAAAAACACTTAACACATCAAATATATTTTCTCGCCCTTATGCGACTGAAAAACTTTTCAAAAGGGCATTTATTTAGTCCGACCTAACGTGTGTACAAAATAGCGCTTAAGTCTCCATGAGTATGCAAGTCAATGTTTAACCACTAAAATGCGATCTAAGCACGTGTCCAATAAAACAAATCAACCGATTAACACTTTTTCATAAACGAGTATGATTTATCCATTTCGATGTGAAACAAACAAAGGCTTTCGCCTCAAAGAGCGAGCAACAAGAAAATGTTTAATCACTCGAAGTATCTAAAGCGACACTCTTTAAAAACAATCAACCAACACTAGTTTTCTATGCAAAACTACGTAGTCTTGAGTTCTCCATAACATGGAGATACGTAGAAACAAGATTTTGAAATCTTGTCAGGCACAATAATAAAAAAAATTAAAAAAGTTCTTTTTAGAAATGAGTTTGCTTTATCCATTTCGACGTGAAACAAACAAATGCTTCAGTCTCAAAGAGCGGGCAACAAGCAAAGGTTTAATCACTCGAAATGTATAAAGCGACACTCTTTAAAAACAATCGACCAACACATAGTTTTTTACACAGAACTATATAGGTTTGAATTCCTCATTGTATCTGAGAATACGTAAGAGCGAGACCCACAATCTCGTCAAACACTCTAATAAAAACTTTTTTTGGGACCCCTTTCGTTTTCTTGTTACAATCTTTTATTTACTCGAAGAAAACAATTAACAATAGCTAACATTCAATCGCAAGTTTAACTAAAAGGTTCTCGTTGAGTATAATGAACGTGAGGGATGCTAATACCTTTCCCTTACGTAATCGACTCCCGAACCCATATTTGATTGCGACGATCATTTTCTTTTTCTTTTAAGGGTTTTATCGATATTTTCTTTTTTCCTTTTTAAGAATAAATAAAATTCAGTGGCGACTATGCTCATATCAATTTTTCCGTGAGCGTGCGAACTCCTTCCATGAAAGATTGTATTATGCTATAAGCTTCAAATAAGCTGTTTAATTAAACAAACCCTTATTTTACACATCTTAGAACTTTAAAATTAAAAATTCTCTTATTTATAAATTATTTGCGATTAAAAAATATTGAGTATTGTCATTTATTATATCTGAAATTGCCGGTATTTGTTGTTCAGTAGTAAATGAGGTAAGAATCCAAATATGAGATATTTTTCAATTCTTGTACAGAAATACTAAAAATGAGAAACAAAATATATAATCCAAGAAAATAAGTAGTGAAATGTTGGAAAGGAAATGATTGATTACTTTTTATTCCATATGATATGATAAAAGTGCATAACAAACACGTTATACACGATATTGAGTACACACATAGAATTCAGAAACAACACTTGTTTATTTATTTATATTATAGTATTATATATGGGTGTTGTTGGTGTTGGAGAAAAGGGATTTAACAGTTTTTAGTGCACCAACAGCGAAAGTCATCCCTGCATCTGCCGCTAATTGCGCCCTCTTGTGTTCTACAGTGACGGTCACATCCACCGAAGCATACTCCCTTATATGAACCAGCCAAATTCTCACATGTGTTTGCTTCACTCACCACTATTTCTTCTGCATCATCCAAATACAATTTAGATTACATAAATATAAGAAATGCATTATATAATAATTAATTAATATACAAGAATGATGAGTTAATTACGTGCAACAAAGAGAACGAGGAGGAGGAAGGACAAGCAAGCTAGTGATTTCTTCTCCATGGCTTCTTAAGTAGTGATGAATATAAAAACTTAATATGACTCACTTCACTTAATGTGTTATGTGTGTTTGTGTGATATATGTGATGATTGTAAAACACTTATATATAGCCCCAAAGGGCTTGACTAGGCTTGACTAGTAAGAGACGTCACAATATATATCACAGTGAGGTTATTGTAATTGAACACTCCTTTTATGGGATAATGTTGAAAATTCTTAGCAGTGGTGTAGCAATCTGTATTAAATTAGTCAATATATGCAACTGTGGTGGAACATGGGAGAGTAGCAATCTGAATTAAAGGGAGACGCAGCCAGGGGCCATGCATGCCTCCTCAACCCCAAAATAGACATATCATCAATTTTCAAATATCAAAAATTGAGAAATGAATAAAAAGTATTTGTATACATGAAAAAACAAAAACCAAAAAAGTATTTGCGTACATGAAAAAAATAGGCCTGTCATCAATTTTGATTAAAAAAATGTTATTAGAAAAACTAAAATTTTAATTTAAAATAGAAGAATTATTTTCGTGAATGTGGTAAAATTCGAGGATCAAAATTGTAATTTAAAATAAATTTAACTATTTTTTAGGCAAAATTAAAGTTTTGATTTTTCAATTTTATTTGATTCACAAAATTGTCCCCTAATTTAAAACTCAAACAATTTTGATCTCCCTCTCATGTTTTTTCATTAAAAATCAATGAGATTTTTCGTTTTTTAACTTATATTTTTATATATAAAATTCCATATTAAACGTATATACGACAATTTGTTATATTTTACAAGAAATTTATCATTTAAAAAATGAAAAAAAAGGCACAAGTATTTTATCCTAGATCATCGTTAACTAAGCTACTTCCAGTTCATTCCACCTGCATGATTTTCCTTAGCCAAATACTTAATCTAATAATCAATCTAATTACAAATGTAATGATAATCTGTCACTAATTTCTTAAGAGTCTGACCTGTCTGATCACTTAAGAGGCTATAAAAGGTTCATCTTGTAGAAAGAGAAAAGAGTTCATAGGTTGAAAATCTTAAGAAAAACACTAAAGATATTACGAAGAAGAAGACTGAACCCGAACTTGAAATGGAAAATCCACCAATACTTTAATTGAAGAATGTAGTGTACTCATATGTGACAAGTTTAAGAGTATGACCCCTTTAGTTTCTGTTTCCTTCCATAGGTTATTTTGATGAATTAAAGTTTTAGTATTTTTTTTATTACATGTTTAAAATAAAAAATTACATAAAAAAGAAAGAAATTATTTTTATTTAGTTAATCTTCTATCAACAATTTTTTTAAATTTTAACAAAAATTTCTAAAGTAATGGATTGTTATAAAATTTCAGAAACTAAAATGAACATTGCACAAAATTATAATTGGACAGAGTGATGAACATCTGTCGTGCTAGGCATCTATGTCACCATCTTTGTCACGCTAATATTGTCACTAACAAAATTCATGTGATGTGTCACATTAGTTTCCGTTATCAGCCATTAACATGAGGGATCAAAAGTGTGGTTGGAAAACATTAGGAGAACGATTGTTTGAAAAAAAAATTAGGAAGCCTAAAAATGAACTTTGGTATATTTAGAAGAACCAAAAACATATTTAACCATATAATAAACTAGTAAAGGACACGCACGGGTCGCGCAAGTGCAATAATTTATTTAAAAAAAATTAAAATATAATATATTTTTTTGTTTTTATATATATATATATATATATATATATATATATATATATATATATATATATATATATATATACACACACACACACATATGGTTGGATCAACGTACACAAATTTATTGCATAAGAGTTTTTTTTAATGTAATGGATGTTAAATGATCAATAAATGGGTTCAAAAAATTTCCACAAATAACTTTTTTCAGTTTGGGACATAATAAAGTAAAACATTATTAATTTATAGTAATATAATTTGCTTAATTTTTTTGTATACTATATTAAGGAAATAATCAAAAAATATAATACAAAAATATTTTTACAATTTATTGGTATATTGATATATAATAAACATTCAATTGTTAATGTTATGAATAAACATTCCATTTATCATTGAGATTTTGGACATAAGAAATAAATATATATTTATTTATTAATGGATGAAATTTTCCAATCTGTTACTAATTTGAGGTATAAAAGCGCAAATATTAACCTTCATAATAAATGATTATTTAACCAAAATACATAAACCATGTAAAAGAAATACCAGAACCTCATTTGTTTTAAAATATAGTAATGAATACTACCAAATGTTGAAATTAATTGCAATTGATACAGTAAGGTTTAATGCAACAAAAGATATTGAAACAAAAGGTTCACAATTTTAGTTAAAATTGTGAGAAATAAGTCCAGCAACAAAAACGATTTAACTTCGTACAATTCTTTGGTCCTTAAAAAACTGGGTTTATACAAAACCTGCCCGCAAGCTTTTAGGAAGTGATGATTCATTACCCTGTAAAAAACAATTACATCCATATAAACAAATGTTAAAACATAATGTATATTTTATACAACTCATTCAATAAAATTCTAATAATAAACAACGACATTTGTTGATATAATATAACTAATGAAAAACTTACGTTCTATAAGTTTTCAAAATCTTCTTTGAACACGACGTTTATTGTAGAATTCAATGGATGGTTATCCTTGTCATGGATTAATATCTTAAGCCCTTTTTTGCTTTTGACCCTTGATATTGCAACATATAGTTGACCATGACTAAATACACTTCTAGGCAAATACAATCCAACATAATCCAATGACCGACCTTGAGATTTGTTAATTGTCATAGCATAACATATAGTTATAGGAAATTGCCTTCTAGTCATTTTGAATGGCCACGGAGATTGTGTTGGAGTCATATCCATTCTTGGAATATAGATAACCCCTCCAATATTCTTTCCAGATATAATCTTTGCCTCGATAAAGTGGTTTGTCAATCTTGTAACTATAAGCCTTGTTCCATTGTAGAGACCTTCAGGTTGATCAATGTTTCGAAGCAACATAATAGGGGTCCCAATCTTCAATTTAATCTTGTGGTTAGGTAGACCGGAAGTTGTAAGTGTATTCAAAAATTCTGGGGTCAATACATCAAAAGCTTCATTTCCTTCACCGTCAAAAGTGTCTACAGAATCTGAACTTAAATATTCCTTTTCTTCACCTTTGGGAAATTTTTTGAAATTTTATTATTATAAATCTATGTTAGTACATATAAATATATGAATGTATCTATAAATATGTTTACAATGGATAACGCATACCTGATATGAATCCCAAAACGTATTGATTTATGATGTCAACCGTTTCAATTGTTCCTGCCAATATAGCTCTTGATTGCAAAAATTCTGGATTCTTGTAATTGTTAAGAAAATTCGGATATGTTTCACTAACAATGGCTTCTAGTGGATCATCATAGTTAGAAATTAAGAAATCATTTGGAATAGGAATATCCGTGTAACCATCGTTAGGTTCTTCCAATTTCCCATCGCCAACTTTTAATATCCAATTAGAAAACAATTCTAATTCAGATGTACTTGAAGTATTGCCGGCTTGTTGGAGTCGCATGTTCTTTGTAAGCTTCAGCACAACACAATGATCCCAGATGTATGATGAATTTATTGTAGAATGTATTATATCTGAACGGCTGCCCCTTGGTACAACCGGTAATATTTGCCGAAAATCTCCACCAAATACAATTACTTTCCCTCCGAATAATTTGTCAGAACAATTGGAACGCCCCATTATGTCTTTAAGGGTTTTATCAAACGCTTCAAAACAAATTGTGTGCCATTGGAGCTTCATCCCATATTATCAACTTTGCCATTTTTAGTAGCTCTGCACGATCACTACCTTTGTCGATATTACATGTAGAAGACTCCATTGTAGGTATTGGAATCTTGAACATTGAATGAGTCGTTCGACTTCCTGGAAGTAGTAGTGAAGCTATGCCCGATGAAGCAACAGTTAAACAAATTTGTTTCTTTGATCTTATGTAGGAAGCTAGAGTTCTCCACATGTAGGTTTTCCCTGTGCCACCGTATCCATACAAAAAAAATACGCCTCCTTGTTGATTGTTTACTGCTTCCATTATTCGCCTGAATACACCTCTTTGCTCATCTAATTTAAAAAAAATACATAGCAAACATGCAGTGAATAAATTAATTATACATTAAAAAAAATTGTAAGATAAAATCATACTTTAAAAGTTAACTTTATAAAATTATGACAAAACTTACAAACATTTAACATATTTACCTGTAAGATTTAAGAACAAATTATTGTATTCTTGCAATTGTTCGGCTGGATTGTAACTCCGCTCTTCGTATATGAGTTTATTTCCCAACTGCTCAACCACATATCCACTTGGATAAGGCATTCCAGCAAATTCCTTTAGACTTCGGCTCTTCCTTTGAAGATTTCGTTCAATCTCAATTAATGTTAAATTCATTATCTCTTCATCCGACAACCTCAAACCTTTATACAATAGTAATTATAAGTGTAAACTATAAAACAAATTTACTTTTAAGAATCAAACAAATAAAGATAATAAAAATTCACAATATAGGAAAAATAATACCTCTATTATTTGCAATTCGCTGTTGAGCATATAGTATTCCATCAGCTAAGAGATGACATGTTTTACTCCATACATGTCTTGGCCTGTTAATGCTGCCTGATAATAACATGTGAACAAATAGTAATCTCAAATATTGACCTGAACCCCAATGATTTGCCTCTTTAATAGCTGCAATGAATTCTCTATCATCGCCGATAAAACCCATAGCAAAACAGGCATCCCGGAAAGTATCATATTTTACGTTATTCACTATTTTTATATCATTATAACTGCGGGGGCCTTTGACATGTGTGAACATCAATCTAAGATAGTACAATTCGCCAGTTGTTGGAGGAACCCATATAAGCCTACCAATTGTGTAACCTTTTTGACGGGGTTTCCATTCTCTTTTTTTCTTAACATAAACAAATTTTGAAACAAATTTGCTGTAAGTTAAATTTTGTGCTTCAGGATACTTGCAATTTGCTTCGAACCATGATGTAAACATCGATTCAGTTACACTTGGTTTTTTCAAAACTGTATTGATACGATCAAAATCAGTGTAATATACCGAATTTTGACCTTCACAATGAAAGTACAGTCTCTCAACAACTGGTTTTCTACCATGGATTGGAAAGGAGAATATCCTCCAAGATGCTTCACTCGGAGAAACGTACCTATAATATGGTTTCATCTTTTTTTGCACATATTCATCTTCATCCTGTCAAAGCAACTACTTAACAATCTCTTTCATATTTAATATGATATTTTGATTAATTTTTTTAGAGAAATCATTGACAATCATCATGAGTTCATTTTATATGGGTGCTTTTTGTAAGGATCAACTTCTTAAACCACAGTCATACAAACCACAGTCATACAACACATAATTAAACAATAAATAAAAAAAATCATAAAATATAAATACACTATTCTTTTGCAAAAATAATTGAATTAATATAAGTTAGAAACTTTTTTCAAAAACATAGCTCGTGTAATTCCTTACATAAAATAGTTTCACTCAAATACAAATATATTTTTATATTACAATTATGTCTTTCCAACACACAAATATGCTAAAAAACATAACCTTTATGAAACAAAATCATTCAGTTTCTAATACTATAATTCAGAATCTCAAATATTTCAATCCGCCATTAAGAAAGGTTTCACAAAAAATTCATTCTATACTAATAGAAAAAATTAATTATTAAGGCATCACAAAATTCATCACATATTAATAAAAAATTTAACATGTCAAGTGGTTTCATCTTTTTTGCACTGATTCATCCTGCCAAAACACCTACTTAACAATCTCTTTCGTATTTCGCATTATATTTTTATTAAATGTTTTAGAAAAATCATTGACAATCATCATGAATTCATTTTATATGGGTGATTTTTGTAAGGATCAACTTCTTAAACCATAACCATACAAAACATAATTAAACAATAAAAAAAAACATAAAACATAAATACACTATTCTTTTGTAAAAATAAATGAATAAATAAAAGTTATAAAATATTTTCAAAAACAAAGCTCAAAAGCATAACCTTTATGAAATAAAATCATTCATCTTCTAATACTATAATTCAGAATCTCAAATATTTCAATCCGCCATTAAGAAATGTTTCACAAAAAATCCATTCTATACTAATAGAAAAAATTAATTATTAAGGTATCACAAAAAATTCATCTTATATTAATAAAATAATTAACCTATAATATGGTTTCATCTTTTTTTTTTGCACATATTCATCCTCATCCTGCCAAAGAAACTACTTAACAATCTCTTTCATATTTCATATGATATTTTTATTAAATTTTTTAGAGAAATCATTGAGAATCATCCTGAGTTCTTTTTATATGGGTGCTTTTTGTATCAATTTCTTAAACCACAGCCATACAAAACATAATTAAACAATAAAAAAAAATCACAAAACATAAATACACTATTCTTTTGCAAAAATAAATGAATTAATAAAAGTTATAAAATATTTTCAAACGCAAAGCTCAAAAGCATAACCTTTATGAAACAAAATCATTCATCTTCTAATACTATAATTCAGAATTTCAAATATTTCAATCCGCCATTAAGAAAGGTTTCACAAAAAATCCATTCTATACTAATAGAAAAAAATTAATTATTAAGGGATCACAAAAATTCATCATATATTAATAAAAAATTAATCTGTAATATGGTTTCATATTTTCTTTTGCACATATTCATCCTCATCCTGCCAAAGCAACTACTTAACAATCTCTTTCATATTTCATATGATATTTTTATTAAATTTTTTAGAAAAATCATTGACAATCATCATGAATTAATTTTATATGGGTGGTTTTTGTAAGGATCAACTTTTTAAACCACAACCATACATAACATAATTAAACAATAAAATAAAATCATAAAACAAAAATACACTATTCTTTTGCAATAATAAATGAATTAATAAAAGTTATAAAATATTTTCAAAAACAAAGCTCAAAAGCATAACGTTTATGAAACAAAATCATTCATCTTCTAATACTATAATTCAGAATCTCAAATATTTCAATCCGCCATTAAGAAATGTTTCACAAAAAATCCATTCTATACTAATAGAAAAAATTAATTATTAAGGTATCACAAAAATTTCATCCTATATTAATAAAAATATTAACCTATAATATGGTTTCATCTTTTTTTTTTTGCACATATTCATCTTCATCCTGTCAAAGCAACTACTTAACAATCTCTTCCATATTTCATATGATATTTTTATTAAATTTTTTAGAGAAATCATTGACAATCGTAATGAGTTCATTTTATATGGGTGATTGAAAGGGATACAATTGTGTTTATTGGTATTTGTAATTGAAAGGGATACAATTGTGTTTATTGGGTTCATAATAATTAATATATTTTCCTTTAAAATAGAGATACAATGTAATAATTATTAACATTGGATTAACAAATACCAATAATGCAAAAAGACAATTAGAGATTTGAATAACCATGTTTTATTAATTTTAATTAGGTTATAACGTAAATTTGGTAGTAATTAACTTTTATATATTAAAAGTAGATTTAAGTATAAATTATAATTATGTTCCTTCTATTTTATCTCATTCACATAAATAGTATTACTTTAAATTCAAACAAATTTTCTTCTCCACTCATATATTTACACTTAAAATTGATTATATACCTATTTTTAATTGAGATGTCACTAGTAAAACATGATAAATTATCATATAATTTTTTTTGTTAAACTTTAAAGACAAAATTTATATTAAGAAATGGACATATTTCATCAATTTTCAAATATAAAAAGTTGAGAAATGAATCAAAATATATTGGTGGACCTGGAAAAAAAATAGGCACGTCTTCAATTTTGATTGCAAAAATGTTATTAGAGAGACTAAATATATTTGAATTTAAAATAGAAGAATTATTTTTCGTGAATGTAGTAAAATATGAGGGTAAAAAATTTTAATTTAACATAAATTTAACTATTTTTTAGGCAAAATTACACTTTTGATTCTCCAAATTTACTTGATTCACAAAATTAATTCTCTTATTTTAAAGTCAAACAGTTTTGATCTCCCTCTTACATTTTTTTCATAAAGAAGCGACGATATTTTCATTTTTTAATTTATATTTTTATTTATAAAATTCTACAGTAAATTTAGATATGATAATTTATCATATTTTCCAAAAAAATTATCATTTAAAAAACGAAAATATCGTTAATTTTAAATGCAAAAATATAAGAGTGGACCAATTCTGATTAAATTTAAAAGAAGGAACCAATTTTATGAATTTGATACTAAATTTAGTGGATACTATTTGAAGTAGTTCACCCATCCAAATACTAAATTTAATTAGTTAATTATAGATATTTCCTTGCAATAATTTATTTATAATAAAAATAATATGAAAAAAATTAATAAATGAAAAAATTGGAGTTAGTATATATGTTTTGTGACTATTTTTTATGTTGATAATATAATAAAAAATATTTATTTTAATTAATTTACTATTGATGAATATTTATCATATATTTGATTTTTATCATTTTAAAAGAAATACATGTATTTTTTATATATCAACATTAGTCTTTTATGTCAAAGCCTATTTCATTAAAAAAATGGCCAGAAAAAGTTAAGTATATAAAGTAAAATGGTGAAAAAAATAGAAAAAAAGAATTTAATAATTTATTATTTAATATAATAAAAAGTATGAATTTACCGATAAAATGGGGGCATAAACAAACTTTTCATAGTATAGTGCTTTCTTAGTATATAGGATATAGCTACATAATAATGAGATATACAAGCATATAAATAAAAGTTTATGATCTTTGTTGGGTTATTGTAGTTGAACACTCCTTTTATGGGGCCAGAAAAAGATAGAGGACATATGACATAATAATCACAATAAATGAATTGGGATATGTTGAAAATTCTTTGGAGTGGTGTAGGAATCTGTATTAAATTAGTCAATAGATGCACCTGTGGTGGAACATGGGAGTGTAGCAATCTGTATTAAAGGGAGTCGCAGCCAGGGGCCATGCATGCCTCCTCAACCCCAAAATCGTCGGGCTTGTCATTTCAAGTAGGCGCTTAATGAAATAATAGCAAAGTAACAACCATAATAATAACATTTTAATTAAATTTGAGGAGTGTAGATATTTAGACAGACGATTCTTGTCATGTGCGATCGGACATTCTTTGTTTTTAGAGTACTCAAAAATTGATTAAAAACAATTAAAACTAAAAAAATGGTTAAAATTTTTATGGATGAGTAATTTTTCTTCTTAAAGTCTAAGATCAAAATTATTACTCCATGTTAATCAAAATAGAGAAGGTTAATTTAGATCTAGAATATAGAGAAAATCATCTCTGGTTAAAAAAGAAGTGAGAAAATCTATTCTATTTTTTTCAAATGAGTTTCCGAAAATTGTTGAATTGAATTAATTTTTAAACAAAATGTTTTTGATATATAATGCTATATTTTTACTGTTTGAATTGTCGAAACAAGATATGAGAAGAGATATATCTTGATTGCATTATATTAGATTTTTGGAGATTTTTTGTTTTCTCATTCTCAAATCATAAGTTTTGTAGTGGAGATATTTCTTTGGTTTTGAACACATGTGAGTTTTACCCTTGCTTTAAGGGATTACATGTTAAAGATTCAGTAATTTTTATTTGCTTTTAATTGTTATATTTGCTGTCATATATTTATTGTTGCTCCTCAAATATTATTTCCCCTATCTTTGATAGTAGAATTTTGAGGTCATCAGAAAAACATCCAAAGTTACAGAGCTATGACGGAATGGGAGGTCCATACGAGCACATTGAACATGTAGACAACCAGATGGATTACTACCACGCCACGCCAAATGAGAGGTTAAATTCAAGCTCTTCGCACTAACCTTGACCAGAGCTGCAATGACGTGATTCTTCCAGATGGATCTCAGATGATAGCATAGATTCGTGGAAAGACTTATGTGACACTTTCATAACCTAGTTTACCGCCCGAAAGCGGCAACCCACAACCATAACCTTACTCAATGGCGTTACCTAGCAAAAGAAATAAACCTTGCACGGGTATATTGACCGCTTCACAAAAGTAGCATACCAGTGTGGGCACATATGATAGGATAAAATTGGATGTTTAAGAATCGATTAAGACCAGACTGCGTGTTCTGTGAAAATTTAATGCAGAATAATTCATGTTGTTGTATTAATTTGTGTCATGTGCAAGGTCGATCATGGGGTAGGGCAACCAACCCCATAACATAGGACCTAAAAAAATGGGATCTCAAAATTTTGGATGATAGACTTAATGATATGATTATATATATATATATATATATATATATATATATATATATATATATATATATATATATATATATATATATATATATATATATATATATATATATATATATAATATATATATATATATATATATATATATATATATATCAATATATATATATTATATAATATATATATATATATATATATATATATATATATATATATATATATATATATATATATATATATCAATATATATATATATATATATATATATATATATATATATATATATATATATATATATATATATATATATATATATATCAATATTTAAATTTTTATGATATGCTCATTTCATTTATAATTAAATTTTTGTGATATAAATATATTAAGTGGTTTGAGCTATTATTATTTTTGTTTAAAAATATATATTGTTTAATTTTATTCTATTATAAATATTAAAGTTTTAGCAAAATTAATATAACTTTTAATAAATTTTTATAATAAATTGATTATAAATTAAATTATTAGGTTTAAACGATTTTTAAATAATCACATTTGGATTAGTTTAGTTTACTGCAATTTTTATAAAATTTTAAAATTTGTATAATTAATTCGACTTTCTTCATGATACTATATAAACTCTAGTAAAATATTTGAGGTTCTTATTAAAATCTCTCAATATTGTGAGGGTTTCATAATTTTATGAATATATTTAATTTACAAAATTTTGAGATTTTTTTATCTAAAATAACCCATTTATTCAAATAAATACACAAACTAACTCACTTTTTTTATTTATTTCTCAAAATAACCCACTTTCAAATAAAAAGTATTTTAACGTAAAGGAGATGTCAATCCAATTGATGCATGTGTATTGTACATAAAAGGAGACATTGTACAAACATATATGAGAGAGAGTACATTCTTCCTCCTACGTGTTTGTATACTATCGCCAATTGTAGTTACTTTAAGAAATAGGTAGAGAAATGAGTTATTTTGGATATTTATTTGAAAAAATTGGTTATTTGGATAAAAATTTCAAATTTTGAATGTTTATAGTTTTTATCATATGGTTATACACTACCAAAAAAATTGTCTGTAACCACATGATATTCACGTTACAACATAAAAAGTTACTTCACAAGACGTTTTTAGCGACATGAAATTTTACGCGGCAGAAGCACGTGTGGCAACTCTGTTGCGTCATGAAAATCATGTCGCAACTTTGCCACATGGAAATCACGTCGTACCAGTTTGTCACGTGATATTCATGACAAAACATTATGCACATATTTTTTTAGCTTTATCTGTTATAATTCAGTAGCAGCAGAGATGACAGAAAATGTGATAGTGACTTGCGATGTGATTTTCACGTCACAGAGTTGTGAAGTGAAAATCGCGTCACAAAGGTGTGAAGTGAAAATCACGACACAAAATATTTTTTTTTTAATAAAAAACTATAATTATTGTTTTACGTTTTAATATATACTAAAATTAATAATAAAATTTTCAAATATAAATAAATACAAAATTAATAATAATTTGTTTTTTTTTAAATATAAATTAATACGGAAATTTTTAAATAATAAGTTTATAATATACTAAAATGAATAATTAATATCTTAAAAAATTTAAAATTAAAATTAAAATTAAAAAAATCCTATGGTTTATCGGGATCGGAAAACTTGTCAATGTTAAGATTATCGTCATCCTCGCCTTCCATCTGTTCTTGACCACCAACTCCTTCATTTCCATCAAATGTTGATTACAACTCCCCCGTGATTGCATAAATTTCCGCATCATCTTCTCCATATCGACTTTCCTCTTCGTCATTGCCTCTATTTGACGTTATTGCGCCTCCATTTGGGCCTTTATCGCTGTCTCATGTTGCATCGACTCACGTCTCGCCTCAGTTAGTGCCAGTTGTCTTATTGTTTCTAGCATTTCGAGTGTGGATTATGGTGGATGTGACATTCCTTCCCTATCTCTAACTCTTTCAAAAATAGTTTTATCTCATTTTCTCAATGAAATTCATTCTCTTCAAATGAAGTTCTACTTCCTCTGGATCACTAATTATAAGTCTACATTCACATTTAAGACAATGACATCTAACTCCTCCTTCGCTTCGACAACATTCCTGAACAAATGCCCACGTTATAAATCCTTTAACTCCTTCTTCAAATTTTGGTTTACGTCCGCGTCTTCCTAGATACAACCTATCGTACATCTAACTTCGATAGTATCGATAATATTCCATTCTGCACATTTATACCATCATTATCTTTTTAATTACAAATATGATTTTAATATATCAACCAATTTCGAAAATTTGGATAAAACATTAACTAACTTAATATTATTCTTAAACATAAAAATTTATATTAACTAGACTCTACTTTTCATACAAATAAATTTTCTACTATTTTATAATTATTCTTAATATATCTAACTACAAATAAATTTCATACTATTTTGTTTTTTTATAAATTTATATAATAAATTCTTTAAGATAAACATAAATATTTTGTTTTTGTTTTAACTAAACATTTAATAAACATATAATAATTTATGTTTTTAATAAATAATTACTATGTTATATTTTAAAAAAATATATATACAATAAACATATAATACATATAATTGATAACCATATACTCTTATTTTTTTGAAAAAAATTGTTATGTTTAAAAAAAACTATGTCATACCATTTTATTTTTAATTAACATATTATTCTTTTAATATACATAAAACATAACTATATTCTATTTTATTTTTTTAAATATACATATATAATATATTACAAAAAATAATGTATTATGAATAATAATATTCTGAAAAATAATATATTTTAATAATATATTATGAAAAATAATATTCTGTTTTTAAAAAAATAATATATAAACAGAATAATATCTTATGAAAAATAATATTCTGTTTTAAAAAAAATATATGTTTAAATAGATTAATAAATTAATTATGAATTAACTATATATTTATTTTAATAATATTCTATTTAAAAAAATCATCCTACATAATAAATTTATAATAACAACAACCAACAACCGAATATATATATATTTAAATCTAAAAAATAAATAAAAAATTGCTTAAATACCTCAATGAAGATAAAAAAAAAAACTTGAATCGTAAACCTTGATGCTTGAATCGTGATATATCTTGAAGAAAAAAAATTAAAAATGTTAGTTATACAATTAAAAAATCAACACAATATTTAACAAATAAAAAATGAAAAATTAAACTATCTTAAAATACCTTTTGAGAAAGATAATATTGGAGGAAGAAATTAATAATAAAGTTGAAATTTGAAGATGAAAAATGTTGTAAAAAATGGATTGAGAGAGTAATGAAGAAGAGAAAAGGAATTGAGAGAGTAAGAGGATAAAACTAGTGTATGGGCAAGAGAGAGAAAAATACGGAAATTATATAGATATTTCAACGACGTGAATCTCACGTCGCAACTTTGTGAAACGAAATTCACGTCGCAACTCTCCAACGGTCAAAAAGTTGCGACGTGGGAATCATGACACAAATAAATTTGTTAGTCAACTGTCCCCTAAGAAGTCACCGTCAGTCTTCTTCCTTCCTTAACGTTTTTTTTTAATTTTTGAATATCATGTTGCGATGTGATTTTCACGTCACAACTTAAATTTTGAAATTTTCAAATCTCTCCCCATCTGCTAATTTGTGCACATCTGACTTCTTTTATTTTTATTTTTTTGCCACATGAATTTCACATCACAATATATACGTGGCTGGGACAGTTTTTCTTGTAATGATAATTGTTCTAGGTATTTGTGATATTTGACAAAAACAAATAGTTGCAACATATTTTCATATTTTACAACTTTAATTTTTATTTATTTATTAATTAAAAAACTTCGATTTTAATAGCCTTCCTCTCAGAATATTGAAATATTTATAGATAATTTCTTTTTCTTTTTAAATTCTTTTCATTCTATTTATTATTTTTAAAATTAGAACAGAATCTTCAAATTATATGAGACGATCATGTTTTAATTTTAATGTAACAATTAAATAATATTTATTTTCATAATTAAAGATTTAAAAGTTTATTATATGACTAAAATTCTAGATTAATTACTCAATTTTTAATTAGAGATTTATTTTTATTAATGACTATGGGTCTTTAAAAAATCAGGACGGACCCTGATCATATGTTTTGTGGCTAGCATCAAATATCTTGATAACCTCCACTAGTAGTATAGGCCATACGTTATTGACTTTTCTCCATGGAAATACAAATTCAATTATGTGATGTCTCTTACAACTATTTACTAGTCAAGTCCTTTGGGCTATATATATGTCTTACGATCATTATCGCATATATCAAACACACACATAACATATTAAGTGAAGTGAGTCCTATTAAGTTTACACATTCATCACTAATTAAGTTATGGAGAAGAAATCACTAGCTGCCTTGTCCTTCCTCTTCCTTTTTCTCTTTGTTGCACGTAATTAACTCGTCATTCTTAGTATATTACTTAATTATTATATAATGCATCTGTTATATTCATTTATCATTTTATCAGAATCGACAAATTAATAAATATCTATATGTAATTATATTCTAATACTGTTTTTAATGGTGCTTATGGATGCAGAAGAAATTGTGGTGACAGAGGCAAACACCTGTGAGCATTTGGCAGATACATACAGGGGAGTATGCTTCACGGATGCTAGCTGTGATGATCACTGCAAGAACAAAGCGCACTTAATCAGTGGCACTTGCCATAACTTTAAATGTTTCTGCACTCAAAACTGTTAAACTTGGATGGATGGATTGATTCTCCAACACAAAGACAAAGACGGATAATATAAATAAATAAATAAAATGCATGCTGTAGTAGCTTGCACCGCATCTATCTATGTATATGAGTATTGCGTCTTCTTTGAATCATATATATGTGTAATAAATATCTGCATAACGTATCAGTTGTGCACTTTATCATATGGAATAAAAATATTATTAATCAATAATTTTGTTTTAAAGTTTGGATACTAATTTTCGGTCTATTTTGTTTTAGAGAATTGGATCTCTCCAATTTTTTCTTCATTCCCTGTCTTATGTGTAATTCTGAATTGTTGGATTAATCCAAGAGTTAAAAGACAACAAAAAAGAAAGAAAAACTAATAAATTTTAAAGTTTAAGTGATTTTTTAATAAATATCTATATATAATTATATTCTAATATTGTTTTAATGGTGATTATGGATGTAGAAGAAATTGTGGTGAGAGAGGCAAAGACTTTGGCTGATACATACAGGGGACTATGCATTACAGATGCTAGCTGTGACGATCACTGTAAGAACAAAGCCCACTTAATCAATGGCACTTGTCATGGCTGAAGCCAACATGTGTGGTGACTTTTTGACCAAATTGAACCTCCCTAGATCTGTTGATGGAATTTGGTTGGATGATTACCCGGCAAAGCTTAGACGGTTATTAGATAATGACTGTGTTGCTTCTTTTGTTAGACTTGTAGTCTAGTTTTTGATGACAAAAATAGAAAACAATATTTTGATGTTGAGGGAGTTTTTTACTAGGGAGCATTGAATGTGATGAGACTTTTTTTAGAGCAATATCTTTGTGATAGACACACCACATATTCACCTAAAATCTTAAGGTGATAGATAAGTGGATTCGCTCACTTTTAAATACTCAAGTCTTCACATTATCAACCAATGTGAGACTATTATCCAGACTACTCACACTTTGATATATTCTCAATAATTGATCTCTCCTTTTCTTTTATAGGGTCGGAAAAAGATAGAGGACAGATGACATAATAACCACAATAAATGAATTGGGATATGTTGAAAATTCTTTGCAGTGATGTTACAATCTGTATTAAATTAGTCAACACATGCAACTGTGGTGGAACCAGCAGGCGCTTAATGAAATAATAATTGTAATGTGCGATCCGACATTCTTGGGTTTTAGAGTACTAAAAAATTGATTAAAAACAATTATAACTAAAAAATTGGTTTAAAATTTTATGGATGAGTAATTTTTTTCTTAAAGTCTAAGATCAAAACTAAGTAGAGAAGGTTAATTTAGATTTAAAACTTAGAGAAAAAAAGAAATGAGAAAATCATCTCTCATTAAAAAAGAAGTGAGAAAATCCGTTCTCATTTTTTTCAAATGAGTTTCAGAAAATTGTTGAATTGAACTAATTTTTAGACAAAAGGGCTTTTGATATATAATACTAAGTTTTTACTTTTGGAATCGTCGAAAAAAGATATAAGAAGAAATATATCTTCATTGCATTATATTAGATTTTTGGAGATTTTTTTTGTTTTCTATTCTCAAATAATAAATTTTTATACGTTTGTTGTTTTGATTGGTTGCCCGTGCTATTTGTGTATTTTTGACACTCTCTTGTAACATCATTTGATCTTTGTGGAGGTACTTCTTTGGTTTTTAACACATGTAAATTTTACCCTTGCTTTAAGGGATTACATGTTAAAGATTTGGTGTTTTTTATTTACTTTTAATTGTTATATTTGCTGGCATATTTTTTTTTTGTTGCTCAAAGATTATTTTTCCCATCTTTGATAGCAGATTTTGAGGTGATTAGAAAAACCCTCCAAAGTTACATATCTATGACGGAATGGAAGGTTCAAACGAGCACATTGAACATGTAAACAACCAAATGGATTACTACCACGCCAAAAGGGAAATTAAATTCAAGCACTTTGCACTAACCTTGATCGGAGCTGTAATGACATGGTTCATGACTCTCTCAGATGGACCTCAGATAATAAAATAGATTCGTATGTGACTCTTTCATAGCCTATTTTAATGCCCGAAAGTGGCAACCCACGACCATGACCTTACTCAATGGAGTTACCTAGCAATAAAAACAAACCTTGCGCGAGTATATTGACCGCTTCACAAAAGTAGCATAGTAGCGAGGGGACAAATGATGGGATAAGATTGAAATTTTAGGAATGAATTAAGACCAGGCTATTTGTTTTGTGAAAATTTAAGGCTTGAAGCACTACGCCAAAAACTGGAATAGACAGCTGTTAGTTGTAAATTTACGTGTCGGGTTTTTGTTATCGTATCCACAGGGATTGTAAGATATCACTGCCGTTCGATGGTTGTATTAATTCTAACTCAATGTAACAATAAGGTTTTGGTTGGTTGTCACGTTATCTTGCATAAAAAGGTAATAAATTGCGGTAAAAGTTTTGGTTTGAATAAATGAGAAATATTGCCAAAGTTAGGGTTCGATGATCACTTTGCATGTATTTGTTCGGTCAACAATCTTATAAACTCCTTTAGATGATAAATCATTTCACAAAGTCCTCCCAATATGTTTCTCTCGAACACACATTGTGAGTTTTCCCATTTTGATCCATTGTTTCTCTCGAACACAATCTATCAAAATGACAATTTTTTGGTTCAACCTTATGGTGAACAAAATCATTCATTACTATCTCTAGCTAACAAACAAGATTGGATGAAAACCTAGGTCAAGAGTTGGTAAACATCTCTCGATCATATTCCAACACAAAGAGTTTTAAATAGAAACAAAGTTTTCATCATATATTCACCATTAAAGAGTTTACACATGAAGATCCTTACCACTACAACAAACAAGACCTTAGACAGCGCTTTTTTTAGCCTTAGACAGCGCTTTAAAGCGCTGTCTACACCTCCGCTGCTAAAGGTTTAGACAGCGCTTTTTTAAATCTTAAAAGCGCTGTCTAAGCCCCCCCTTAGACAGCGCTTTGGCCAAAAGCGCTTTATAAGACCCTCTTATTTTAAATTTTTTAGGTATACCTTAGACAGCGCTTTTCAAAAGCGCTGTCTAAGCCCCACCCCCTTAGACAGCGCTTTGGCCAAAAGCGCTTTCTAAGACCCTCCTATTTTAATTTTTTTAGGTATACCTTAGACAGCGCTTTTCAAAAAGCGCTGTCTAAGCCCCCCTCTTTAGTTTTTAAAACCTATAAATAAAAAATAATTTTGTAAAACTAAACTATCAAACAAATTTTATAATTTTGAAATTGTAAAAACTAAAAAATAATTTTACAAAATCAAATCAAAGAAATCCTTACTGTTTATCATATAAATATTTAAGTGTAAATTATTTCCATAATATAAAATGTCAAACTATTTTCACCAGAACTACACTTTATAAACTACTATATATAATCTCATAAGTATTAATATAAACAAATAAGCTTTAGAAAATCCAAATAGGCTCAAAATAACACCCACATCATCTTTTTTTTACTAATGTATAAACTATTAATTGTTGGACCATACTTTTAAAAATTTAAAATATTCATAATTTAACACAGACAATTAAAAATATCATACCATAATAACTTATTTTTCACACAGAATACAACTAAAACCTTAGTTTTCTTTTAATATGAAGAACAAGAATCAGGACCTTCTAAACGAATATAGTCATACATTATTCCCTGAAAGCGTGCCAAAGGACCAAAAGCCATAGTTTGTGTTAGAAAAATAGTATTATCTCCATTGAATAGCAAAAGACTTGGTACATCAATGTTGAATAGCCAATAAAGTCCATGAATGCCATGTCTCCCTATTGCATAATCTTTTCCAATAACTCCAGTACTAAATATTGGAGGATCTTGTTTAACACTGTTCACTCGAACCTTTAAATTCGAAACCAAAAATATTTGAATGAGCCATGATAATATAAAATATAGGTATTTTATAAGTTCATGATTATATTGTAAAAATAATTGAATGTGTTTTATCATCATGTTCCTTACCTGTAATTCAGAGACATTTGCACTTGCAAGAGCCAATCGCAATTTATATATTTCATCTTTTTCCACGTCATCTAGGTTAAACTTTATTTGCCATGTAGTTCCTTCATAAATATCTTCATTTTTCTTTCTGTATTTCATATACATAATAACAATTAATCTATGTGAATAAAAAATAGAACCGATCTTTAAACTTATTATTTTTAAGTGTACCTTGTAACCTGTGCATAGAACCAATCTTTTGTGTAGTCACTAACACCAACAGTATAAATCAAATCTTCATTTGGATATAACTCTGCATACCTTTCCCACAAGCCATACTGCCTATACCTGTGATTAATCAACCAAACTTATTAAAACAAGTTAAAAAATAGCTTAAAATTTCCACATTGTGGAGAATTGCAAAGCAGCTATTACAATGACTGTGGTTTAAAACCTTGATAAGCAGCAAGCACCATTAAAGATACATCAAATAGAATACAAATGCAATGAAAGAACAAACAGCAAAAGAACTTCAACACAGTAAAATCAAACTTTAAAATATAGAAACTAATTCAAGATAGAGATAATAAGTACTCACCTAGTGCAATTGCACTAACAAGAATTGTGAAGGATAAGACAAAGATAATCAAAGAAGCTCTTTGAAAGATATTGACAAGCCTGTCAATTATTTTCTGTCCTATGTATGCTGCAATTGTAGCCACAATGGTAAGATACAGAGCTGCAAATCACCACGAAAGATACATATTAGTATAACTAGTTGAATTTTATGATGACTTATGAAACATGACATTCAATTTTACCATAAGGAACCGGAAATCGATTCAAGAGAAAATATTGCGCAACCGATATAGATGCTGTGAATGTCATTCCTAATGTGGCCGTGGCACTTGCTACCTGAGGCGCGATTCCGAATTCGATAAACAAAGGACCCATGACAAATCCACTACCTACACCAAGAAGTCCACCCAATATTCCAGCTAGCAAAGCACATGAAAGTGATACAATCAGAAGATGCAAAGGCCAATGTGTGCCATGATCTTGCTTAGAAACTGTAATCTTCTTCCCTTGATATAGGCCTATTGCTTGGTACATTGAAACCCCAACAGTAACTGGTGTCTATAAAAACAACAAAATTTAAAGCCTAAAATTTTGTAACTAATTGTCAATTCGAAAATTTCAATATTTGAGTTAAAAATCTCACCTGTAACAAAGTTAGTAACCAGTATTTGATTGAACATGTAGCTGTATAATTCTGTTACAAATTTAGCTTTTATTAATCATGAATCCGTAGTAGTATTTCTATTTCGATGGTCGAAAATCTAGATTAGAAAATTACCTTGGCAATCTGCAAGAGAAGAACTGCAATCCAAACAAAACAAAGAAGTCCAAATTTCTTCCATTGAATGTTGCTAAGAATGGTACCCTACATACATAATTGAATTTATCTATTACAATTAATCAACAAGTTGCTATATTACATAAAGACAAAAGCTATTAAAATAAGCTTACTTGATTAATTTTCTTCTGAGGCTCATCATCTGGACAACTAGGAAGATACTTGTATTCAACATCTTCATTGCTAGTGGCTGAAAAAGAAAATAAGTCATTTTCATATAAATAATTGATTTTCAGATATCTACTGATTTTGTCTCTTGTGACACCATGTGGAGTGGTTTAATTCAAATCCAATTAACCTAATCTCTCACCAGTGGACTCTAAATGCTTCACAAACTCCTGTGTGATTCCAAAAGATTGAAGGAAAAAAGTTAGAGATTATTCTTCATGTTGCACATGAAAATCACTTAAAAGTATTAAAATATGCAATATTTATGAACCTCTTTCACTATGGTTTCTTTTTTCCATGTGGATAGACCCTTGCTGATGCACTACCCAACAATCTAGTGGGTGCTTTTGTCTAAAATTTACAACTTATGTTTTCACTGAAGGAAAGTAAGAATTGTAATGTTTTCTCTGAAAAATAAGAAAAGAGAGTAAGGTAAAAGATTCATCTTCTGTTACTAATGCAAGTCGTCTTGAAAATTTGTTTATTATAGCTAAGATTCATTCTCTGCTATGGCAACTTGCACGCATCTGTGTTGTCTTTTGCTTTTGCCTTAAATTTTCCAAGCATTTCATCAACAGTTCTGCATCTACACTGGTTTCCTGGCCGGATTACATCACCATAAACAGCCATGTCAATTATATCAAGCTCCTTGTCTGTTCATTGATGAAAATTATTAGGTTTCTCTCTAATTGTAAAAAATTTAGCATCAAACATTTTCCTAAAAGAACAAGATGGCTAAAAGTAGTTGTGTGGAATATATAGAACTCACAAATCAATATCAGCCAAAATGAAGCACTGGCTTTCAATATAGCATTCCATGTCAAAAGTCAAAACATAACATCCATCCATGGCCATATTCATATGCAGCACATAAAGCCAAGAAAAACAAATTACAGGAATAACCCCTCACTTAACACACACACAGAAAATGGGAGCAAAAGAAGGCGCTACAAAATACTACTAACATTTGGTTCTCCTCTAATAGCATACAATAAAGAACTCTTTATTGGTAAAATGCATACAATAGGTTAAAGGACATGTTCAATGTTAAAAAAAAGACAGATAAAGGGCCATGCTTGCTTACCAGTAAAATTAATATCACAAGAGTAGCCTTTCAACTTGTCCGAATCAATCTGATATTTGTCTGATTTCAATCTATTAACTCTTGATTGAAGTATTTGGCAATTATCGGCTGTTGATTCACCACCTACAATACAATTTCACATGTCAAATAGATCAATTATCAAAATAAAAAACTTGGATAACATTGTTATATGGTACTTTTTGTGCTTCACTAGTTCTATCTACAAAGCTGCATCTTAGGCTACACTTCTACATTCCATACTCCCATTGTTCTCTTTAGATAACAAAAATATTCAGCAATTTCAGTTATACTTCAAAATTCAAACTTCTAAGTTCTAGTTAATTCAAAATATGAGGAACAAAAGCTGGACAGAAAAGATCAAAATCATATAAGGAGGACCCAGAAGAAACCATATGCGAAACATAAACCTGAAATCTCGGCCAAAGATGCAGCTTACGAATATGCAAACACTTCATAGTTCTCTCCGCCTTCGCAAAACCCGAAACCATCGCTTGTGGCCTATCGGAGAAAACACGAACAAACGCACTTCGATTGAGAGAACGAAAAATCCTAACAATAAAAGCTTCAGTGGAAGTCTTCGAAACGGAATGAGCGTTGAGGATGATGAGTCCGGAGATAATTGAGGCAGGTAGTTTATTAGTGAGAAGATCAACGATGAGGATTCTAGGGGTAATGAAACAGACGGAGCCGGAAGAGTAGAGGGAGTGGCGGTGGTTAACGGGGAGGTCGGCGGTGATTTCGACGGGGACTTGGTAGAATTGGGGGTTTAGGGTTTTGAGATGGAAATTGATTTTGGATTTGAGAGTGGCGGAGGAAGGAGATAGAATGAGAAGTGTTCCCTGAGAAGTGGAGTGAAGAAGGAGAAGAGATGAAATGAGTTTCGATAGAGAGAGACCTGAAGAGAGAATGACGAGACCGCCATTGGTGTCTTCGAGAAGTTCTGTGATTATGTGTTCTGTGATTATGAGTTTCCAAAAGCGCTTTCTAAACCCCCCTTAGACAGCGCTTTTGGTTTTAATTTTTTTTTTAATTTAAAGACTTTAGACAGCGCTTTATCAAAAGCGCTGACTAAGGTATATATTTAAAAGCGCTTTCTAAAAGCGCTGTCTAAGGGGGGGTCTTAGACAGCGCTTTTAGAAAGCGCTGTCTAAGACCCCCCCTTAGACAGCGCTTTCATTATTTTTTTGGAACATTTTCCGTGTTTTATTTTAATTTTAACCTTAGACAGCGCTTTCTTTTAAAAGCGCTGTCTAAGATGCGCTGTTAAAAGTCATTTTTGGCGTAGTGTACATTTACACACAAAGCTAGTAATCACCTACATCTAACCTTGACAAATGGATGACTTAGCTACTCATTTTCATGGTAGCTTGGTTGGCAAGTTTCGGAAGAAGGTTGATCAACATCCAAGTCGGATAATCGATGTTGGATGGGAATCCACCTTCTTTTTGTAGAAGATGGTTACAAGATGAAGAGAAATGAAATCTAGGGCATAAAAGATCCTAAGAACAATGCTGGAAAATATCTCTAAGAAAGTACAAAAGTGGAAAAATGCTGTAAAAACTAGGTATGGCACTCAAAAGTGGCACCTGCTACTTATAGAGTAGTACTGGGCTGTCATGCTCGCTAGGCGAGCAGAATGGCTCGCCTAACGAGGGTCTAATTATGGCACCAAAGGCACCTGTGCCCAGAGAAAACAGACTATCTCAAACTGTCATGTTCGCCTAGCGAACAAACCTTCGCCTAGCGAAGGACACGCTTCAACCTTCGCCCCAGCGAGGTTGAGAGGTTTTGCTACTGGAATGCTCGCTGGGGACTCGCTAGAGCCTCGCTTAGCGAGTGAGTGCTGGCTGCGCTTTTCACCAAAACTAAACGAACTCGCTACCACCTTCGCTAGCAGCTCGCCTAGCGAATTTATTGACATTTTACTGGAGCTTTTCGCTGGGCGCTCGCCTAGCGAGTATCTTCGCCACAACCCTCGCCTAGCGAGCAGGCTGATGAAATGCTTGTATTCATTGGTTCCTTTGCCAATTTTCTTGTGTCTTCATTTTCAATTATCTCATGCCTTCTTCCTGCACAATAACACACAAATCAAAGGCACCAAGCTCGTTTATCAATGTACTGCATTTCATCTAAAACAAAGGTGATTTAGACAATTTAGCAAGGAAATAGAGTGAAAGATGCCCATATATGATAGCTCAAATAAGCACTTTTGGGCATCTAACAACTCTCCCCAACTAGATTCTTGCTTGTCCTCAAGCAAAGTATGCCTCTTGAAGGACAAAAGGATTTGCTTTAAGAAAAAGGTTTCTCCGAAGTTGGATAAACGGCTCAAACACAAGCGAAATCCGCATATACAAGTTTCCAACGGTTCGAATAAAATAATACACAAGAACTAAAACTTAAATAGCAATGCAAAATATTTATCTATCTACAACAATACTATTCTGAATGAATCATCCTATCTCTCCTCTTCGAATAAGGAATGAAGATTTTACGCGTTTGCAACCGCGGGAATAATCTCACTCTCTAACAAACAATGAAGAAATCAAATAGATTCATACAATGTCTAACAGTTATAAATGGTACTGTGGAAGCATAAAGATCACTAAGGGCTTTTCGGTTGAAGCTTGGTTAGGTTAACAAACAAGGGTCATTTCTAAGGCCATTGAAACGAAAGTGCCGATGCAAAAGAGACATTCACAGTATTATTCACACATCTCGACTTTGTTTCATTTGTTTCTTATTTGAAACCTTCACAACACATATTCCACAACTCAATTTTTATTTTTCACTATTTTTCTTCCAAGCAAGCATTCATTTTCATTCTTTCTATTTTTGTTCTTTTCTTTCACATCATATTTACAAAACAGATGTTTCTTTTATATATTTTCTATATACATATATTTTTTTATGCTTGCTCGGTTTTTCTTTTCTTTTTCAAGAGTTGTGGTACTTACCGATTCTTTTTCGTTCTCCCCAACTTATTTCTTCCTCACCCTAAGTGAATGCTCTTAACTTTTTACGGCAAAAGAACAATAATCAAGATTTTCCGGGTTGTAAAAAAAGATTTTTGAGATCTCGGTTTATTTCAAGCCGAGATTCAACTGTTTAAGCTCAAAGGGGTTAACAAATACTCTCTCTGCTCACAGGTAAGTTGTTTTTGGATGTAGTTGTGCTCGAAAGAAAACAAGTGCCTTGATCATTTCTAATTGCTTCCACAATTTCACAATAATAAAAGACAAAGCATGAATCACATGAATCAACAAAATTTATTAGAATCCAGCATTTACATGTACAATGGAGGTTTCCTCACAATTTGTGGTTTTAAGTTCTAGATGAAACATTCATTCAATTATGTTGCAAAAAGACAATATTCAATTTACCAAAAAGAGTAAAGTTCCTAATGCATTCTAAAATTCTAGCCGGAGGTAACCATGTACCTTAGCTTCATTCACTTGTTTATTCTTATCATTGCCATCCAAGCTCGGATGCACCTTCATTGGGTACTTCTTGAGGAGCAACCAATCTAGAAGGTTTGCCACTTAATCACCCAAAAATTTATTAAACAAACAAAATTAAAAACATAAATAAATAACATTAACTGAAAATATAAATTTGTTCATGGGGGACAAAACACCCCAATAGTACAACACCAAAGTCAAGATACAAAATCCGAAAATACAAATAGAAATAAACATAAAAACTGAAAAATACAAAAACTTAACCCTCTAAGGGCTCAAAACTTCTCCTCGCTACCGGCTTCAGAACCGGTAGCCTCATCATCAACATCATCATCATCGTCATCATTAGCTGCACCACCAGAAGACGCACCAGCGCCCGCCCCCTCACCATAAACAGGCCTGTCCACAGGCCAGTTGGCGTTAAGCAGAAACTGCTCACGCGTCATCAAAGCATGAGCACCACTTCCCTGCAGCTGTAACCGCTGCATAGAGTCGTGCATATCTATCATGGCTCTCTGGGATGCTGCCATCCATTCAAAACTATAATCACACACAGCCCGCAGGTAAGGATCTAGTCCAGGAGTAGAAGTACCAGGACCATCAGAAGCCCGGGTACTCTCTGTAGCAGCACTGCCTCTGGCATTCTTTGCTCTACAATATTTGGCCACATACCGGTCATCGATAGGTGGCGGGATCCTTACCTGACCCCGAGACGGAAGTCTCACCCTTGCCTGAATGCACAAACTCATGATCAAGCACGGGAAAGCTAGGGGACAATTTACACGAGCCCCCGACTTTAGCCCGCTCTCTATCACGGACTTAAGCTCATTGGCGATGATCCTCGCCACATCGATCTGGACGTTGGTGAGGATAGAATGGACCAAATGTGCCACTGGGATCGGCACTGTAGAGGTGTGGGACTTCGGTTGTATGTTGGTCAGAACCAAAAGCAGTATCAGTTGAGCCATGGGAGTCATGTCCTCCCTGTGATACCTCATTGGAACCCCAGATGGGTTCAGCTCAACAGATTTCCCGCTTAATAGCAGGGCGGCACTAATGGCTGGAACATCACGGTGAAGCCGTAAATCTGTATGGTATGTGTCCCTCTCTTCAGCTCCCAGCTGGAGCGGTTCCCCAAGGACTCGGTTGATGGCATCCCGATCAAATGGAACAGGACGCCCGACCACTTTAGATACCCAAGTAAAGGGCTCGTCGTCATCGGGCAGTGCGTTAGCATAAAATTCCCGCACTGTTGCTATGTCGTAATGCTCCAAGGGATTAATCAACCGATCCCATTTCTTAGTGTCAATCAACCCGGCAAAAGATCTGTTCGTGCCCTGTGGGTTGATTAGGAATCGCTTCTCCGGAAGAATTTTCCGCTTCTCCAGAGAAATGTACCTGGCGGCCTGCTTCGGGCCGACAAATTTGTCGTGGTCAAACTGGATAGGCACAGTCCGGGAAGTAGTCGCTCCCTTTCTTTTCTTAGGCGCTCCAGACCTTGATTCCATCTGCAAAATATGAGAGGAAACAACACACACCAAACAAACATATTAGACATCAAAGCAATATTCAAAAGACTGACATGCTCGCTGCTGCTTCGCCTAGCGAAGTGGCAGCGAACGCTCGCCCCAGGTTCGCCTAGCGAGTGCTAGCGAACCTTACGGGTTTTGGGGTTTTTTCAGCATGTTCAGAGATTCTCCCCCAAAACCCATACTCAAATGGTTCCAACATCAGAACCTAATGATTTATCAAGTAAATAACTGTTCTATGTTATTGGGGATTACATATTTGCATTCAAAACCTAAAATCCCCAATTCTAAAACCTAAAATCCCAATTTGCAAAACCTAAATTACCACATGCACACCTAATGTTTCCCATACTCCACTCATCTTAATTGCAATTCAAATTGGAAATTTAGAGTTCAAACAAAAAGAAAAATGTAGTAGGGCAAACCTTAGTTACACGGATTTGGAAATGTGAAGTGAGTAGAGTTTGCAATCGACCGAAAAGAGAGAGTGTTGGTGAGAGAGATGCAAATGAGAGAGTGTGAAGAGCTTTGCAAAAATTCCTCAGCAGAGTCGCACTTCAGAAAAATTTTGTGTTTGGGGCAAAATGGTTGCCCTGCTGAGATTTAAATAAAAACTGTCATGCAGCGCTCGCTGCTGCCTCGCCTAGTGAGCAGCCAGCGAGTGTGGTCGCTACTGCCTCGCCTAGCGAGCATGACAGCAAGTGCTTTTTTGTTTTTTTTTAAGAATGCAGCAATTTCATGTTCATTCAGCATGGTTAGCGTTAGGAAACCCCACACAACACAACACAAAAAACAGTAAATACTTACAATGTTGGGGTGCCTCCCAACTAGCGCTTGTTTAACGTCGGCTAAGCTCGACGGTGTGATGCTCACTGAGGAGCATCAAGCGGTAGAGCACAGCTCTCGCGATCCACATGACCGCCGAGATAAACTTTCAACCGTTGGCCGTTCACGGTCCAACTATCTTTCTTGTTTATGTCTTCAATGACAATAGCCCCGTACTCCTTCACCTCTTTCACCCGAAATGGCCCGGACCATTTTGATTTCAACTTCCCGGGAAACAATTTCAACCGGGAGTTGAACAATAGGACCAATTGTCCGGGTGACCCGGGTTCGATCCCCGACAACGGCGCCAGCCTCGTTAAGAACCTTACTCGCATAATGTATCGCATGAAAGGTTTTGTCTTTTCTTTGGCCAAGTACCACTCCAACAGCATAGTCACTCCCATCACACATTAGTTCAAAATTTTCATTCCAATCGGGAGCGACTATTATTGGAGTGGTAACCAATTTTTCTTTTAAAGTTTCGAAAGCTTGCAAACAATCATCGGTCAAGAGAAATACCTGGTCCTTAGCGAGCAAATTGCTCAAAGGCTTAGCCACCTTTGAGAAGTCCTTGATAAAGCGCCGATAGAACCCGGCGTGCCCCAAAAAGCTACGGATGCCCTTCACATTCACCGGAGGAGGTAATTTTTCTATCACTTCAACCTTAGCTCTATCCACTTCAAGCCCCCTTCTAGAGACTTTGTGGCCTAGCACGATCCCCTCGGTCACCATGAAGTGACACTTCTCCCAATTAAGCACCAAATTGGTCTTCACACATCTCTCCAACACCGTCTTCAAGTTCGCCAAGCATTGACTAAAAGATCCACCAAATACCGAGAAGTCATCCATGGAGACTTCCATTGTTTTCTCTATCAGATCGGCAAAAATGGCTTGCACACATCGTTGGAAAGTCGCCGGTGCATTGCACAGCCCAAAGGGCATTTTTCGGTATGCGAACACTCCAAACGGACACGTGAAGGCCGTCTTCTCATGATCGGCCGGGTCAACCGTAATTTGATTGTACCCGGAGTAGCCGTCCAAAAAACAATAGTATTGTTGGCCCGATAGTCTTTCGAGCATTTGATCCATAAATGGGAGTGGAAAATGGTCCTTTCGAGTCGCGGTATTCAACCGTCTATAATCAATACACATTCTCCACCCCGTTGCAACTTTAGTGGGGATCAATTCATCCTTGTCATTCCGGATCACGGTAATCCCCCTCTTCTTCGGAACAACGTGCACGGGACTAACCCATGGACTATCCGAGATCGGGTAAATCATTCCCGCATCCAATAGCTTCACAACTTCCTTTCGAACAACCTCCTTCATTGTAGGATTTAAGCGGCGTTGTGGTTGAGCCACCGGCTTAAAATCCTCCTCCATCAAAATCTTGTGCATACAATAGGATGGACTAATTCCTTTTAGATCGGAAAGAGTCCAACCCATGGCTTCTTGATTTGTTTTTAGCACAATGATTAGACGGGCTTCTTCTTCATTTGTCAAAAGGTTGCTTATGATGACCGGCTTTGCCTCGGTCTCATCTAGGAATACATATTTCAAAGTAGAGGGTAGCACTTTCAATTCAATTGGCGCTTTTTCGTCAATAACCTCCTTCTTCAAGTTTTCCTCCTCTACTTCCCATGGTTGTAGGTCGTCTAAACTATCAAGTTCTTTTAAGCATTCCTCAAGAGCTAGCTCTTCTTCAACAGTGAAAACCTCCAATGAGTCGTCAAGAGCTAACTCCATAGGAGATATCTCATGAATATGCTTTGAAACCTCCATAATAGCGTCTTCGATCACATCGATGCGGAAGCTATCATTTCTATCTTTTGAATGCTTCATTGCCTCGAATAGATCGAATGTAACTTCCTCATTTTGAACTCTCACCTTCATTAAGCCGTCATCAACATCTATCATCATTCGCGCGGTCTTCATGAACGGTCGGCCCAAGATGAGCGGAGCATCATCATCTTCCTCCATATCAATAACAATAAAATCGACCGGGAAAAAGAATTTGTCGACCTTCACCAAAACATCTTGGGCTACGCCATGAGGATGGGTCGTCGACTTATCCGCCAATTGCAACGTCATTCGGATGGACTTAATCTCAATGTTGCCAAGTCTCTTGATAATTGACAAAGGTATAAGATTAATGCTTGACCCCAAGTCAATAAGTCCTTTCCCGACATAGACGTCACCAATTTTAACCGGCAATGTAACTGATCGGGAAAATAGCAAGTGTACTATTTCACCGATGTAGTAATAAAAGGAATTATCCTGAGTATCGATCTCGAGGACTGCGTAGGAACTATCAGTGTTGATAATGATTCAATTGAACAAAATAACCTTGGGTTGGTAAGTGCAGAGTGATTTTGCTTTGTAAAATATAAAGGAAATAAAGTAGAGATTTTTGAATGCAGACAAGTTAAACATGCTAGATCAAGGGTGTATGAATTGCTCTGAAATAAACTTAATCCTTATTGTATGATATCTATGTTCGAATGATTCAATATGGTTCTCAAGAGAAGTTTCCCCTAATTCCTTAGCCAGAAACCATTAACATTCAATTTTAAATCCCAATTCCTTAGCCATTCAAAAGAATATTAATCCCATGTATGAATATCAAGAATTTTCCATCATCGCTATTAGATCCTCATTCCTAAGCGAAATTAGCGATGTTGTTATACACATAGTGATAAAGGGATTTGTCAGACCTCCTTTACCTCCAATTCAATACCTAATTTTCCAATACGACAAGCATTACACTCGTGTTATAACAAATTGATTTCATAAAAACATAGACATTCATAACATTGTAGGAAAAAAGTTCATTACAGAAGCAATTCAGGGACACCCCCCTAGCATTGGGGGGGTTAGCTCATGATAATATTCAAAGAAGGTACAAATATAAGATTAGACATTACAAGAGATTAGATAGCTTCAATCTTCAATTGCTTCCGCGCTTGATGATCTCCGTTCTCTAAAAATCTTGATTCTCTCGTTCTCTATCTTCCGTCCTCCTCCCTCCTTCTGATCTTAGGTCTAAATAGCACAGTACATATTACAGCCAAGCCAAAAAGTCAAAATTGCCCTTCGGGATCACTTCATGAGTGAAAATTGGAAGTTGGAAAACTTCAGCGCGCCAGCCAACACGGGCCGTGCCAGGCAACACGGCCGGCCGTGTTGGCTCTCAATTATTTAAATTTTTGTTTTTTCCTTCAGACTTGCTGACACGGGCCGTGCCAAGCAACACGGCCGGCCGTGTCAGCCCCCTGGTTTTTGTATGGGAACAAATGTCTTCTTGCAGCACGGGCCGTGTCAGGAGACACGGGCCGTGTTTGGCTCCAGGAATTTTCTTCTATTTTTTGTTTCTTTTTCTTTCACTCTTCCACTGTTGCCTTGGCACTTCCGACTCTTCAACTACTTCTGAAACATGCACAATACCATGGAAACGACATAAAACGCATCTAAAAACTTAAATTAACACCAAAAGCAAAATAAGCATAAATCTACTCAACTATGAAATACTTAAAATTTAAACACTAAAACTCAAAATAAAGGGTTACCACATTGATGAATTTTTGGCCGAGAACATGATGAAAATCAAGTAAAATGGTGACCGATCACAACCCCAAACTTATCTCATTGCTTGTCCTCAAGTGATGCAAGAGACAACAAACAGAGGTCACCCCAAAATTCCTTTTTACCACTATGCAGCCGATGTTATTCGCACCGAGTTTCCTACCTTCATGGTCAAGACGTTGGCCACCCAATCCGAACTATCCGCTACACCTCACAGTCCAGCACCTCTTTACCTGCAAGCTTTTCATACATCTCACACAATCTCTCAGGGTTAGCACTAAAGACTCAGTGTATGCAATATCGACTCTTAGTTTTTGAATAAATTCTACTTCTGTTGCACAAACATAATTCACACACTTTTGGAGGACTTAGGGTTGTAACGGGGCTTAGGACAGGTAGGATAAACAACAAACGGATACACAAGGGGTTTGGGCTCGGCACTCCTGTTATGTTTCTTGTACCTGTGCTTATTTTGATCTAAAGGGGTTCGACTTCGACTATTTAACTTTACTCAACTGATTGAGTATTTCAAATGTAATCAAGCCGTTTAATTGGGACAAGTGCGTTTTGATGAGTTCTCTTTTCTTTTCTTTTTTTTTTTCTCTTTTTTTTTTTTTTTTTTTTCCGGAGCATTCAAAGAGCCTCCAATTTTTCGCACACTTGTCCCTTTTGTATTAGATTTACCACCCCAAACTTAGAATTCAACACAGTTTCCAAAATCCACAACATTCATGCCGAGCAAGGGTAGAAAAGATTATTATATATTTCTTTTTTTTTTCTTTTTCTGGCCATAGGGTAACATAAGCGGTTTACAAACAAACAAAATGGTTAAAGGCTCAAAGGGGTTCGCAACGGATAAAACGTACAAGGGTGGCTGGAAAGGCTCAAGGTTAAACAACAAAAATGTGCCTCAGTGTGTGTCATAATGCAGTGCTATGTCAGTAGAACGTACGCAAAACCAGAGCGATAGAGTCATACCTGGATTAACTCTCATGATGATCTCTCAGTATTTGGCTTTTTGTAATCTCACCATGTGGGGTAAACTTGCAGGTTCCAAAGCACTCTCTGTGTAATGTAGCTTCTTTTTGGTTCAGGTGTACCATACTTCTATCTCAATCCAGTTTCCATCCCACTGCGTCCAACAATAGTTTTCTTCGACTGCATAAATTTCCAGGGTGCCTCGGGAGCGTGAGTTTGGGTTGTGTCTTTCATCCACTAACCATCCTTCCATCACACCTCTGGTTTTTATCCATCAATCTGTAACCCAACATCCAAACAGTTGAAAATAAAAGAAATCAAAGGGAAATTTACTTTAAAAAAATGAAAAACCAAAGCGGAAAATAAATTAAAACAATGAAAGGAACCCCCCCACACTTGAACTAAACATTGACCCCAATGTTTAAACTCAAATGCAAGGGGGACTTACAGTGCCTACTGCGGAGGAGGTTGCTGAGGAAATTGCAACATCAAATGTTGCATCATCCTTTGAATATCATCAATGGCAGCCCCTTGACGGAGCTGCTCTGTCACTATCCGATCAATCTCCGCTCCCTGGCGAGCCTGCTCGACACGGAACTGCTCCATGTCCATGGGTGTCCATCCAGCAGAGGAGGCTCCCATACCTCTGTGGTGAGAGGTGTGAGGGTGAGGAACAGCCCTCTCCCTTGCCGGTGCATCTTCCTCCCTCGTATCACCTGCAAAAAATTCATCTTCTCCCGCCTCTTCGGGGTCAACAGAGGTATACAACCAATTCTCATTATTATCAACGTTAGTTTTATCAGTGTTCGGTAAGCGGAACAGCTTGCGTGTTCGGCTTACCAACACATACCCATGACGGCTTTGTTCGAGCATGCCTTGCGTACACAGGGCATTGAGGTCAAGCTTACCCAACGCCTGCATCGGGGTTTCTCCGTCCAACACCGGCCTACAACCACACCAGTCAGCAATTTGTGTTATCATACCTCCCACAGAAATGGCTCCTGAGCTGGCACGCCCCATGGTACCTAAATGGTCCGCGGCGAATGCCGCCACATTCACTGGTTCCTCATTCACCATGGCATGCATCAAAAATAACTCCCGCTTTGCCGCTACACCTGTACTATCTCCTCGTCCAAACAAGGTGAATGCTAACCCTTTTTGAGCATATCGGAAGCACGGGTTTTGAATCCATGATGCCTTTGCACTCCGGGGTTCGTACTGTGGTAAACCTGTAATAGAGGACCAAAAGGAACCTGCAGAAAAGTCATTTGGCACTGCCCCGGATCCTACCAATGGTAACCGGAGGCATTGCCCAAGCTGAATAACCGACATCGAGTAATCTTCGTTATAAAGTCGGAAACTCATAGTGCCAAAATATTCATAGACATGACCAGTCCAATTTTTTTCCAATTTAAATTTAACAGTGCTTAGGAACTCTAGAGTGATGCGTTCATAGGTAGGCACATCAGCATGCATAAATTCAAAAATACCTAAATTGTGGAACATTTGGGATACATCATCTAGAATTCCTAATGCACTCATAGTGTCATCACAAACATACCTTGTAGGTACAAGCTTCCTTTTAAGGTGGGTCTTGTACCTTTCGACATGATCATCATCCTCAAAAATGATTCCGTGTGCATTTGGCATCCGCCGGGACCTTTGTCTCGGTCTTGAGGTCTCTACCACGGTCTTTCCTCGGTCGGCTCTTTTCGGGGGCATAATGGTCACCTGAAAAAGTGAGCAGAAAAAAATAGTGGAGATAGAGAAAAATAATACCGTCACGGTGTAGAGTGCGAGAAACGGCCCAGCTTTTGTGAAGGAACTTTGGAAAACAATGGTTGGATGATGAAGAAATATGAACTTTAAGGTGAAAGAAGTTATGGAGTTTAGGAGATATGAGGGAAAAATAGGGTTGGAGGAGATGAAGTGGCTGAAAAGTGAGTGGGGGAGAGGTAAAAGGTATTTAAAAACGTGTGGGCCCCACTCCAATGTCTCTAATTTTAAAAAAAAATTCTGAGTTACGCACTGCAACACGGCCCGTGCTAGACCACACGGCCGGCCGTGTTGCACCCCTGGAAAATGTATGGGAGAAATGGAAGCATGCAACACGGCCCGTGTTGGCACACACGGCTGCCCGTGTTGCTCCTCTGGAAAATGTATTGGCTTCTGAAAATTGAGCAACACGGCCCGTGCTAGCTCACACGGCCGGCCGTGTTGCACCTCTTTTCTGACTACTTCCTTCATTGCTGGGTTAAGTCGTTGTTGAGGTTGGACAACCGGCTGGTGATCATCTTCCATGAGAATTTTGTGCATGCATATTGTAGGGCTTATTCCCTTCAAATTCTCTGTGTCGAGGACAACATATTTGAGGTTCTCCGGTGGTTGTTTCAATTCGGTTCCCTTCTTTTGTTCATCTTTCTTTTCTTCCTCTTTGTTAAAAATTGATAAGCTCAACACCCTTTCCAAGGGAAATTTTTGTGTTGTCAAGCAATTTTTCTTTTCACATATTTGATCGATTGTCTCAATATGTTGGCTAGTAGCAACCTCATCCTTGTACTTCATGGTGTTTCGCACATCAATTTTTAACTCTTCATCATACACTTTCAAAGTCATCGTGCCTTCTTCTATGTCGATCAAACATCTCCCGGTCTCTAAAAATGGTCTCCCCAAAATGATCGGTATCTCTTCATCTTCCGGCATTTCCAAAATGACAAAATCCACCGGAAACATAAACTTGTCGATCTTTACTAGCACATCTTCTACTATCCCATAGGGTCTCTTCACAGAGCGGTCAGCAAATTGGAGTGTCATTCTCGTATCTTGAATTTTACCTATCCCCAACTTCTTATAGATAGACAGCGGCATCAGACTTACACTCGCTCCCAAATCAATTAGAGCTTTCTTGAAGGATCTATCTCCAATGGCACACGGAATGGTCAGAGAACCCCGATCCTTCTTTTTCACCGGAACCTTCATACCCTGCAAAATGGCATTACAAGTTTTCGTTAGAATAATCGGGTTAGTTTCTATGGTCCGCTTCTTCGAGATGATGTCTTTCATGAACTTTGCGTAGGTAGGCATTTGCTCAAGCGCCTCCAAGAAAGGAATGTTTAGCTCAAGCTTTTTAAACATTTCCAAGAACTTCTCAAAGTTTTTCTCATGCTGCCCTTTCTTCTTATTTCTTGTTGGAAATGGCAGTTTGACGGCCGGTTTTTGATCATTCACTTTATCTTTAACCACTCGTTCATCATGAGTGACCTCTTCATTTGCAACCTCATTTTCTTTTATCTCTAGATCAACTTCAAGCAATAAGTCTTCTTCTTCAGAACTCTTCTCAGGTATTTCTTTTGACTTACCATTCCTGGTGGTCACCGCATTCACATGATAATTTTCTCTTGGATTAGTAACCGTAGAACTTGGTAAAACTCCCTGTTGTGGAGAACCCGCTAGTTGTTGTGCTATCTGACTCATTTGTATTTCAAGATTCTTAATTGAAGCACCTGTGTTTTTTAAATTACTTCGAGTCTCTTCTTGAAATTGAGAGCTTTGAGCGGCCATCTTCTCAATGGCAATCTCCCAATCAGCTTTTCTTGGTACCTGTTGCTGAAACTGTTGTTGAGGTTGTTGATACGGTTGTTGTTGTGGTTGGTTCTGCACATTTCCTTGTTGATCCTTCCATGAGAAATTTGGATGGTTTTTCCAACCCGGATTGTATGTGTTTGAATAAGGGTTGTTCTGCCTAAGAAACTTGATCTCCTCAATTTGTTGTGCGGTAGCAAAGCAATGTGCGGTAAGATGAGGTCCTCCACAAATTTCGCAATTACTAGTTTGAGTTGGTTGAACCTGTTGAACCTGTGCCACAGTTTGGGTATCAATAGCCATCTTCTTCAGTCTCCTTTCTACTTCAGCTGCTATTTGATCTTCCATCTTCACCACTTGGCTTGCCAATTTCAGGTCAATTATCCCTTCGGGTTGACTAACACTGCGGTCATACAACTCCAGGTGCTCATTGGCTGCAATGGCTTCGATAATCTTTTTAATACCAGTGGCTGTTGTAAAGTTGGTTGAGCCACCAGCTGCTGTGTCAATGAGTTGCTTAGTCTTCAGCCGAAGACCATTCACAAAATTCTGCATTTGCTCCGTTGCATCCATATTATGAGTAGGACATGCAACCAACAATCGTTTGAACCTCTTATATGCATCTCCAAGTGACTCTCCTTCCTTCTGTTTAAAATTCACTATGTCGTACCTCTTTCGGATGTACACAGAGGCCGGAAAGTACTCGTTGAGAAAAGTTGTCTCCATCTGTTGCCAAGTTGTGATGCTTCCAGCAGGTAAAGAGTAGAACCACTCTTCAGCATCTTCTGACAATGTAAACGGAAACATGACCAGCTTCTTAGCTTCGTCAGAATGCCCCTCAATCTTTAACGACGTAGTCATAGTCAGAAACCTTTGCAAATGCTTGTTGGCATCTTCGTTAATTTTTCCTGAGAAAGGTCTCCTTTCTAATTGCCGTATCGTTGAGGGATGAAGTTGAAAGTGGGCAACAGTGACTGGTTGATTCACGATTGTCATCCTTCCAGGCGGGGCATTAGCTCCCCCGTAATCACCTAATAGTCTCTCTGCAGGAGGTGGGTCAGCTGCCATAGTTTCAGGTTCGGTATCAGAATTTTCAGAATTAGAGTGTTCCGAATGAATTGAAACGGTTCCCTCCTTCTCAGAATCAGAAACTATCAGCGGTTCTTCTGTTACTTCCAGTCTGTCGTGTCTGGCTTTTCTGATTCGTGCTCGCAACGATCGTTCTGGTTCTGCGTCAAAAAGAAATTCAGCTGAGGCCTTACCTCGCATAAACTATTAGACAGTGGTTAGGATAGACACAGTGAAATAAAAAATAAAATAAAGTAAAATTTTAGTTGCAGAGCAACAAAATTCCAATTGAATAATTATTAACAGATAGTTTGGCAGTCCCCGGCAACGGCGCCAAAAACTTGATCGGGAAAATAGCAAGTGTACTATTTCACCGATGTAGTAATAAAAGGAATTATCCTGAGTATCGATCTCGAGGACTGCGTAGGAACTATCAGTGTTGATAATGATTCAATTGAACAAAATAACCTTGGGTTGGTAAGTGCAGAGTGATTTTGCTTTGTAAAATATAAAGGAAATAAAGTAGAGATTTTTGAATGCAGACAAGTTAAACATGCTAGATCAAGGGTGTATGAATTGCTCTGAAATAAACTTAATCCTTATTGTATGATATCTATGTTCGAATGATTCAATATGGTTCTCAAGAGAAGTTTCCCCTAATTCCTTAGCCAGAAACCATTAACATTCAATTTTAAATCCCAATTCCTTAGCCATTCAAAAGAATATTAATCCCATGTATGAATATCAAGAATTTTCCATCATCGCTATTAGATCCTCATTCCTAAGCGAAATTAGCGATGTTGTTATACACATAGTGATAAAGGGATTTGTCAGACCTCCTTTACCTCCAATTCAATACCTAATTTTCCAATACGGCAAGCATTACACTCGTGTTATAACAAATTGATTTCATAAAAACATAGACATTCATAACATTGTAGGAAAAAAGTTCATTACAGAAGCAATTCAGGGACACCCCCCTAGCATTGGGGGGGTTAGCTCATGATAATATTCAAAGAAGGTACAAATATAAGATTAGACATTACAAGAGATTAGATAGCTTCAATCTTCAATTGCTTCCGCGCTTGATGATCTCCGTTCTCTAAAAATCTTGATTCTCTCGTTCTCTATCTTCCGTCCTCCTCCCTCCTTCTGATCTTAGGTCTAAATAGCACAGTACATATTACAGCCAAGCCAAAAAGTCAAAATTGCCCTTCGGGATCACTTCATGAGTGAAAATTGGAAGTTGGAAAACTTCAGCGCGCCAGCCAACACGGGCCGTGCCAGGCAACACGGCCGGCCGTGTTGGCTCTCAATTATTTAAATTTTTGTTTTTTCCTTCAGACTTGCTGACACGGGCCGTGCCAAGCAACACGGCCGGCCGTGTCAGCCCCCTGGTTTTTGTATGGGAACAAATGTCTTCTTGCAGCACGGGCCGTGTCAGGAGACACGGGCCGTGTTTGGCTCCAGGAATTTTCTTCTATTTTTGTTTCTTTTTCTTTCACTCTTCCACTGTTGCCTTGGCACTTCCGACTCTTCAACTACTTCTGAAACATGCACAATACCATGGAAACGACATAAAACGCATCTAAAAACTTAAATTAACACCAAAAGCAAAATAAGCATAAATCTACTCAACTATGAAATACTTAAAATTTAAACACTAAAACTCAAAATAAAGGGTTACCACATTGATGAATTTTTGGCCGAGAACATGATGAAAATCAAGTAAAATGGTGACCGATCAGTAACTCTTCTCGGATCAACCTCTTTCTTAGGAAGCGTCCTTTGAATAATGGCACTACAACTCGCATCAAGGACGATGGTCTCCGGTTCCGTATACCTCCGCTTTTTTGTTAGTATGTCCTTCATGAATTTGGCATACTTGGGCATTTGCTCCAAGGCTTCGGCAAACGGAATGTTGATTTGCAACTGTTTAAAAATATCCATGAACCGGGCGTAATGCCGTTCATTCTCCCTTTTGGACGGGGCATGAGGATAAGGAAGGTTTTGGATTGGAGTAGCGCTCACTACCTCCTTTCCCTTTGCAACTCTAGCACTCTTCCATCTAGGCTTTTTTACTACCTCCCTTATTACCTCATCACTTGTATTTTTCCCCATCTCCACACCTTTTTCTTTTTCAACTTCACCATTATTTTTATTCTTTTCAACTTCTTCACCCTCACTCCACTCTCCTACTTCACCATCAACATTTTCCTCCAATATTTCCTCCTCAATTTCTTTCTCTTTCTCTCTTTGTTCACTCTCAACTCCTTTTTTATTTTCACTACCCAACTCCCTCCCACTTCTCGTCATGATCGCCTTACAATGCTCCTTAGGATTTGTTTGCGTGTTTGCCGAAAAGGAAGGACCGGTTTGTTGTTCCGCGAGTTGCTTGGCAAGTTGCCCAACTTGAGTCTCGAGATTTTTTATGGCCGCGTCATTGCTCTTTTGATTGGCCATTGACATTTGCATGAATTGCGTCAATGTCTCTTCCAATTTAGAATTGACGACCGGCGGTTGTTGAGATTGATACGGATTTTGGGGAGGGTTTTGACGGCTAGAAGAACCACCTCCATAACCTTGGTTATAATAATAGTTGCTTCTAGGTTGGAACCCTTGGTTCCCTTGGAATTGTTGTTGTTGATTTTGAGGGTGCGGTTGATAAGGTTGTTGTTGTTGTTGTTGTCTCGGTTGATAGTCCCGTTGATTGGCCATGTAGTTTACTTCGTCAAAACCGGGAGGTGGACAAAATCCGGTGTCATGTTCACCTTTACAAAGTTCACAACAAGCTATTTGTTTAGCTTTTGACGGTTCTCTTAACTCTTTGATTTGGTGCGTTAAGAGTTCCACTTGTTGTGAGATGAGCTTGTTTTGGGCAAGGATGGCATCATTCGTCCCTAGCTCAAGCACTCCCGCCTTCTTCAAAGAATTTCCTCGACTTTGACTCTGAAGATCATTTAAAGCCATTCGATTTATGATGTTTGTGGCTTCTTCGGCACTTTTTGACAATAAAGAGCCACCCGAGGTAGCATCCAACAATGTTTTGCAGTTTGGTTGAAGTCCATTTTTGAAGATATGGATTTGAGTCAATTCATCAAATCCATGCCCTTTACATTTCCGAAGCATGGACTTGAATATTTCCCACGCTTCATTCAAAGATTCACTGGTTCCTTGTGAAAACACTGAGATGGCCGTCTTGGATTCCATGAACCGGTTATGGGAGAAGAATCTTTCGATGAATTTCTCTTCTAACACGTTCCAGTCTGTCATTACGGCTGGTGTTTGATCTAGGTACCAATCCTTTGCTTTACCTAGCAAAGCGTGGGGAAATAATCGTCTGAACAACGGAAGCTCTTGAGCCTGATCCACTCCGGCAGCCAATGATATCTCATAAAATTTTGTGAGAAAAGCAAATGGGTCTTCATGGTCCATTCCGGTGAATGGACTTCCATATAATAGATTTAGAGTTCCCGTTTTCATCTCAGCTTGCCTTCCGGTATGGTTGGCAAACTGAGCGGTGTTCCTTGGACTATTGATGCATGGAGTAGAAATAGGTGGCGGTGGTTGTGGCTCCATGTTTGGTATGAATGGTGGTGGATTTGTGGTTGAAGAACTTTCTCCTTGCTCTTGGAGTTGTCTAGCCTGTTGCCTCCTACGTCTCGTTTTGCTATTGAGCCTCCTTGCGGTTCTCTCGATCTCAGGATCAAAAAGAAGTTCGTCCACAGGGATTTGCCCTCGCATAAAACGTAAGCTGCACACTAAACCAAACAAATTACAAGCACAAGTCAAAAATTAACAAGCTAAAACTTAAACAACCATTGCGATGCTCGCAATATCAATTTACAATCCCTGGCAACGGCGCCATTTTGTTAGTTGTAAATTTACGTGTCGGGTTTTTGTTATCGTATCCACAGGGATTGTAAGATATCACCGCCGTTCGATGGTTGTATTAATTCTAACTCAATGTAACGATAAGGTTTTGGTTGGTTGTCACGTTATCTTGCATAAAAAGGTAATAAATTGCGGTAAAAGTTTTGGTTTGAATAAATGAGAAATATTGCCAAAGTTAGGGTTCGATGATCACTTTGCATGTATTTGTTCGGTCAACAATCTTATAAACTCCTTTAGATGATAAATCATTTCACAAAGTCCTCCCAATATGTTTCTCTCGAACACACATTGTGAGTTTTCCCATTTTGATCCATTGTTTCTCTCGAACACAATCTATCAAAATGACAACTTTTTGGTTCAACCTTATGGTGAACAAAATCATTCATTACTATCTCTAGCTAACAAACAAGATTGGATGAAAACCTAGGTCAAGAGTTGGTAAACATCTCTCGATCATAAACCAACACAAAGAGTTTTAAATAGAAACAAAGTTTTCATCATATATTCACCATTAAAGAGTTTACACATGAAGATCCTTACATTTACACACAAAGCTAGTAATCACCTACATCTAACCTTGACAAATGGATGACTTAGCTACTCATTTTCATGGTAGCTTGGTTGGCAAGTTTCGGAAGAAGGTTGATCAACATCCAAGTCGGATAATCGATGTTGGATGGGAATCCACCTTCTTTTTGTAGAAGATGGTTACAAGATGAAGAGAAATGAAATCTAGGGCATAAAAGATCCTAAGAACAATGCTGGAAAATATCTCTAAGAAAGTACAAAAGTGGAAAAATGCTGTAAAAACTAGGTATGACACTCAAAAGTGGCACCTGCTACTTATAGAGTAGTACTGGGCTGTCATGCTCGCTAGGCGAGCAGAATGGCTCGCCTAGCGAGGGTCTAATTGTGGCACCAAAGGCACCTGTGCCCAGAGAAAACAGACTATCTCAAACTGTCATGTTCGCCTAGCGAACAAACCTTCGCCTAGCGAAGGACACGCTTCAACCTTCGTCCCAGGGAGGTTGAGAGGTTTTGCTACTGGAATGCTCGCTGGGGACTCGCTAGAGCCTCGCTTAGCGAGTGAGTGCTGGCTGCGCTTTTCACCAAAACTGAACGAACTCGCTACCACCTTCGCTAGCAGCTCGCCTAGCGAATTTATTGACATTTTACTGGAGCTTTTCGCTGGGCGCTCGCCTAGCGAGTATCTTCGCCACAGCCCTCGCCTAGCGAGCAGGCTGATGAAATGCTTGTATTCATTGGTTCCTTTGCCAATTTTCTTGTGTCTTCATTTTCAATTATTTCATGCCTTCTTCCTGCACAATAACACACAAATCAAAGGCACCAAGCTCGTTTATCAATGTACTGCATTTCATCTAAAATAAAGGTGATTTAGACAATTTAGCAAGGAAAAAGAGTGAAAGATGCCCACATATGATAGCTCAAATAAGCACTTTTGGGCATCTAACAACAGCGCACCTTAGAGGGCGCTTTATTACAAAAGCGCTCTCTAAAGTGAAGCGAAAAAATAAGGAGTAATAGACAGCGCACTTTAGAGGGCGCTTTTGTAATAAAGCGCCCTCTAAGGTGAAGCGAAAAAATAAGGAGGAGATAGAGGGACAACAATACATGGCGCTTTTCAGAAAGCGCCCTCTAAGATTACCCTTAGAGGGCGCTTTTAATAAAGTGCTGTTATAAGTCCATGTGCATTTCCAGTTTATAAAGCGCTTCTGGAAAGCCTTAGAGAGCGCTTTCATAAGCGCCCTCTTAGGCCCCCTTTAGAGGGCGCTTTTTTTCCACAAGCGCCCTCTAAGGTCCCCTTTAGTAAACATTAAAATTATAACATACTGCGCGTTTTGTTATTTCACTCTCTGTTATTTTCGTTCTTTTTCACGTTAGGGTTCTCACTGCTACGATTTTCGCTACTTCTAAGGCGTTCTCCTTCCACCTCTGTTAGTTCTACGAAGTTTCCTCCTTCTACCAATCAAAGGTACACGATGCTACTATTGCTTTGTTTTAGCTTTGCCCCATTTCAGTTTTATGTTATTGTTGTCTATGCTACGTTTGTTTCGACCTATAAAGTTTCAATATTCATAGTCATTTAAATAGTTTGGGTTTATTAGGCAATTGACGATTGGTTTTTAAATTGCTGAATTTGATATCGCTATGAATCACATTCAAAGACTGTTGTTAGGGTTCGGTTATGGTTGCATTATAGAGACATTAGAAACCTTTAATTATAGTAACTTAGCGTACATAGCGTAGCTAGTAACTTAAGAAGTTTAGGTATGGATGTTATTTGATAGAGTAAATGGAGACATGAATGCCCTGCACAGAGACTAACTTAATAAAGCGAAATTGTTTTGTCTCATCCCATTTTTGGTTTCTCTTCTGAAATTGATTTTTGTTTATTCTAATTAGTAATGGATAATACATGGATGTCTTCCAATCGATTGTCGAGAGAGTACGAGAATGGGGTATCAGAATTCGTTAAGTTTGCCGTTGCGCACGCCGAAGACCCCAGTAGAATGATATGTCATTGCTTGGGTTGTTGTTATGGGAAACGGGTTGACGCAGTTCAGTTGACATCGCATCTAATGAGGCATGGAATTGATCGAAGTTATACATGTTGGAATTTGCATGGTGAGAAAAGTAACGAGAATGTTGAACCGGGGGATAGTACGACCTATGCCTCAAACTATAGTGGCGCAGATACATACGATTGTGATCGAGTTGAAGAGATTGCAGAAGCATTTGAAGGAGATCTTAAGGATTGTCCCGAAATGTTTGAGAGGTTGGTAAGTGATGCAGAGAAACCTTTGTATGATGGTTGCACTAAATTCACAAGATTGTTTGCGGTATTAAAGTTGTACAACTTAAAGGCGGGCAATGGATGGTCGGATAAAAGTTTCACAGAGTTATTAGCCCTTTTGAAAGATATGCTTCCTGAGGATAATGTTCTTCCCAATCTAACATATGAGACCAAAAAGATGTTGTGCTCTATTGGCATGAGCTATGATAAGATACATGCATGTCCAAACGATTGCGTTTTGTTTCGAAATGAGTATGCATCGTTAATTGAGTGTCCTAAATGCGGTGTCTCGCGATATAAGAACAAGTTGTCTCCAACAAAAGTCTTGTGGTATTTTCCTGTTATTCCGAGATTTAGACGCATGTTTCGTAGTGAAACCGATTCAAGACACTTGACCTGGCATGCAGATGAAAGAATTATAGATGGAAAGTATCGACATCCGGCAGATTCACCACAGTGGTTGAAAATTGATAATGATTATCCTGAATTTGGAGAAGAATCAAGAAACCTTCGCTTGGCATTATCTACTGATGGAATGAACCCACACGGTATCCAGAGTATCTCACACAGTACATGGCCTGTGATTATTATGATTTATAACCTACCTCCATGGCTATGTATGAAGCGTAAGTACATGATGTTGTCTATGTTGATTTCTGGACCTAAACAACCAGGGAATGACATAGACGTGTACTTGAAGCCCTTAATCGAAGATTTAAAGATTTTGTGGGAGACCGGTGTGGAGGTTTATGATGGATATAGGAAAGAAAGTTTCAACTTGAGGGCAATGTTGTTTGGCACAATTAATGATTTTCCAGCATACGGAAATCTATTAGGGTATAGCATAAAAGGTCAATGTGCGTGTCCTATTTGTGAAGATAAAACAGATTGGAAGCGCTTGGAGTTTGGTCAGAAGAATGTCTTTCTCGGTCATCGGAGATTCTTAAATTCAAATCATCACTATCGTGGATGGAGAAAGGCGTTCAATGGAGAGACAGAACAAGGCAGAGCTCCACCTATATTGACGGGTGATCAAATTTTTGAAAATGTGAAAGATTTGGATACTCAGTTTGGCAAGCCTTTTGCCCAGACACTTGTCAAAAGTGGGTGGAAGAAGAGGTCAGTTTTTTTTGAATTGCCGTATTGGAAGTCCTTGTATGTGAGACATTTTCTTGATGTTATGCATATTGAAAAAAATGTATTTGAAAGTGTTATTGGCACGTTACTCAATATACAAGGAAAGTCTAAGGATGGCCTTAAGGCAAGAAAGGACTTGATAGCGATGGGAATAAGAACTGAATTAGGACCCTTGAAGAAAGGAAAACGAACATATCTACCGCCTGCTGCTTATACTCTATCTAGAAAGGAGAAAAAACATTGTGTAAGTTTCTAAGTGAAGTTAAAGTTCCAGAAGGGTACTCTTCAGATATTAGAAGACTTGTGTCTATGAAAGACCTCAAGTTAAAGAGTTTAAAGACCCATGATTGCCATGTTATAATGGAACATTTTCTCCCAATAGGTATACGTTCTATTCTTCCAGAAAAAGTAAGAAGCTCTATAACTAAGTTGTGTTCTTTCTTCAAGTCAATTTGCAGTAAGGTGATCAATCCTGCGATCTTACCAATGTTGCAAAAAGAAATCGTTATTACTTTGTGTGAGCTTGAAATGTTTTTTCCTCCATCATTTTTTGACATAATGGTACATCTAGTTGTTCATCTTGTGAAAGAGACACAATTGTGTGGACCAGCTTATATGAGATGGATGTACCCTGTTGAACGTTATATGAAAATATTAAAAGGGTACGTGAAGAACCGAAGTCGACCAAAAGGTTGTATGGTTGAAAGAAACATTGTTGAAGAAGCGATTGAGTTTTGTACTGAATATTTGTCTAATGTTCAGTCAATCGGACTCCCCAAGTCTCAGCTTGTCAAAAAGAAAGAAGGAAAAAATCTAATTGGAAATAAAATCGTGGCAGTATCAAGGGTCGAACGGGATCAAGTGCATTTGTATGTTCTGCACAATGAGAATGAGGTTGAGCCGTATGTTGAAATTCACAAGGATGTTCTCTGAGGTTTAAATCCCAATAGAAATGAAAATTGGATAGTACGAGAGCACAATCGATGTTTTATACCTTGGTTTAAGGATCATATTTATTCAAAGTATTATTCAGATCCCGCTTCAATAACAGAAAGGTTGAGATGCTTAGCATATGGTCCAAGTTTCCATGTTTTTTCTTATAGCGCATACGCGATTAATGGATACACATTTTATACCAAAGAACAAGATGATAAAAGTACTATGCAGAATAGTGGTGTCACCGTGGTAGCTGAAGCAATGCACATATCAAGTGTGAAGGACTTAAACCCCAAATTTGCAAATCTGTCGTATTTTGGTGTTATCGAGCGCATTTGGGTGTTTGATTATGAGAAGTTTCAGATTCCTATATTTGGTTGCAAGTGGGTTGAAAATAATAACGGCATTCGAATGGATAAGTCAGGATTTTTGCAAGTGGATCTTAATAGGGTGGGATACAAAGATGAGTCTTTTATTCTAGCCTCTCAAGCTAGACAAGTGTTCTATGTCAATGATCTGAAAAGTACGAAATGGTCTATAGTTCTTTTTTCCAACAAAGTAATTGATGAAAACACTGGAGATCAAGGTGATATTGATGTTGAGATTGAATCGTTTACCAGAAATGATCAAGATGAGAATATTATATCAAATGATTCATATATTAGAAATGATCATAATGAGGGTATTTGAATCAATCCAACCGTCCGTGTTGTTAAGAGACATGTAGAACATATTCCAACCAAGAAAAGAAAGAGAATTTAGTGAAAAAGGTACAGGTCAAATGATTTTAATTGTTTTCTTTATTACAGGTAAAATGACTTTTATGATTTTAATTGTTTTTATATTTGTCATCTGATTTGAATTGTTTTCTTTATTACAGGTAAAATGGCTATTATGAAGTCAATCATTCGTGCAAGGGGCAAGGGATACTTGAAAGTATCAATTGATATTTGTTTAGATGGAGATGTTCCATTGTCGTCAAGCCTCATTCGCGTAGATGATGATGCTGGATATTTGAAAGTATCCCTCTACGACAATGGAACATGTCCATCTAAACAAATATCAATTCTATCTTCAAAAGATAAGGGACCAAAAATATAAGGGGATTACGCAGCAAATCGAGTCAGTTGAATAAAAAAAAAAGGTATAAACACAATTATATGATATTTATGCATAGAAAATGTTAATTCTTGATCTTATACTTCACCTAACTAATTTTATGATATTTTAGGTTCATGCTATTGATATTGAACAAAAAGAGGTTGTTGCTAAGAAGACTGTTGCTAGCAAAAAAAACATACATCTCAGAGATGCTTTTGCTACTTAGTTTTATTTCTTTTTAAGTTATGAATTGGTTGTATATTTAGAATCTTTAGAAGTTAAACGATTATATATCAGTGGATTGTTGTATATGTATGAATTGTTGTATATAAGACTTGTTGAATGCAATCTGTGAAAAAGGGCTTCAAATTATACAGTTTTGGGTGTACTGCTTCAATATACAGGTTGTCTAAAATAAATAAAAAAATATAGCGCTTTTTAAAAAAAAAATTTAAATAACCACCCACTTTAGAGGGCGCTTCCCAAAATAAGCGCCCTCTAAACCCTTTAAATTTTCACTTTAGAGGGCGCTTTCCAGTAAAAGCGCCCTCTAAACCCTTAAAAGTTTCCACTTTAGAGGGCGCTTTCTGTAACACCCTTCTAAATACCCCCAATTTATTTAATATAAATAATAATAAATCAATCAGAGTAATTATGCCCCGAAGGGTGTCACACAATCATTTCACAACCATCATCAGAATATCCTGTCATGCTCATTAATTTAATCCAAATTATAAAGTATCTGCATAATACGCAGCGGATAAAATCAATTCAATTATTCACATCATGTAACATATTACACGCAAAATGGTTCACAACCAATCAATAAAATATTCAAACAACCCATCCCGATGTTACATCTATCAGAGCATGACCCACTAGGAGACTACACTAGACTCCAAGCACTAGCTCCTACTCAACTCACTGCTCGTTACCTGAAAAATAGGTGTAAGGGTGAGTTCCTCAATCAATATAATAAGCATTATACAACATTATGTGATGTTAAGTAAATAACGCATCAAATCACCCTAACCAGACTACACACTCAATAACGGCAGCATCAATTCAAATATCATACTCAACCATAACATATCACATATGTATAATCTCCAACCATACTCAACATCAACAACACAACACACAACACACATATAATACTGGAATACATCCAATCATATTATATGCCATACATTCATTTATGCAATGAGACTCAACATATGCGGTACCGACTCTTCTTGAACTTACAGTTCAAGCTCACCGATCCCTCCAGATACGGCTACTAAGCTCACTAGTCCCACTCATTGAGATCTAATGACTCACTCACTAATTCCTCACCGTGGGAATTAGCTACAGCCCCGAAGGCTAGACTATGCACACTACTCATCTAGTATGCAAACATCAACAACAATTCAACAAGAATTCACTCACTAATTCCTCACCATGGGAATTAGCTACAGCCCCACAGGCTATGCCATGCATGCTAATCATCTAGCAATGCAACATCAACAACAACTCAAGAATAGACAATATGCTCACACTATAAGTCATACAACAGTCTATTCACAATGCATGCATAACTGATACATTCACAGTATAATACACACCATCACATATCATCACATTTTATCACAAAAGCAACTCATATCATGCCATATAATCAATCATAGTATTAGCACACCTTACTAATACCTATGTCACTCAAAACAACGGGAAATGATCCCTATTACATCAGTCCCCAGCTAAGTCACATCACTCAGCCTAAACAGCCAAAAACTGCACCACCATAACACAGGAAATCACAATTTAATATCCACTTCTGCACAGCACAGTTCGCGCCGCGCAGGAGGGTTCGCGCCGCGAACGGTGCGTCACAGAACCCTTCTGGATTTGCCAGTTCGCGCCGCGAACTGGGCTTCGCGCCGCGAATCGCGCGCGAACAGAACCCTCTGCTACAGAAACCAGATTTCAGATCTACAATGGTTTTCCCTATTACGAAACCTATCCGATCCAACCTTTCACAGTCCAATTTACATCAAATAATCGTCCATATTCTCAACACGATTCATATCTTATTTGATTTCACAAAATCTAACACGGTTACATCAAATTCCTACGAATTTCCTCTCGATTCTACCCCAATTTCGTTCATCCAAAAAGGTTCACAATTCATCATAATCATCCAATTCAGAGGTAATTTAAAGGTCTATCACTACCCATGACATATTATCATATAATACCCGTTAATCAACGATAAACCCCCCTTACCTGAGTTAATCCGGCAAATTCTGTAGCTTCAAGCTCTTCCTCTTCTCTTGTTCTGCCTTTTGCCCTTTTTCTCTTTCAGCCGCTTCTCTTTTCCTTTTCACGTGAAAACCCTTGTTCCAAAATTGGGACTTTTTATTCCAACTTATATATTCCAATAAATAATTATTCCAATAATTATTATTCCCAAAATAATAATAATAATCCAAAATTCCAATTATTCAATTAAATTAATAAATAAAATATTAATTTAAATTAAATAATTATCTTATTTTAATTGGGGTGTTACAACTCTCCCCCACTAAAAGAGTTTTCGTCCTCGAAAACATACCTCAAGCGAACAACTCTGGATAAGACTCCTTCATCTGACTCTCCAGTTCCCAAGTCACATTGCCACCTGCTGGTCCTCCCCAAGCTACCTTCACCAAGGCAATCTCTTTACCCCGCAACTGCTTCAACTCTCGATCCTCGATCTTCATAGGTGATGTTTCAACAGTCAGGTTATCTCTCACCTGTACATCATCTACTTGGACAACATGCGACGGATCATGAATGTATCTCCTCAACTGAGACACATGAAAAACATCATGCAAATTCGCAAGCGACGGCGGTAAAGCGATACGATAGGCTACCTCCCCTATCCTCTTCAAAATCTGATAAGGACCAATAAATCGAGGAGTCAACTTCTTTGACTTCAAAGCTCGACCAACACCAGTTATCGGAGTAACACGAAGAAACACATGATCTCCCTCTTGGAACTCAAGTGACTTCCTCCTCTTATCATGATAACTCTTCTGACGACTCTGAGCAATTCTCATCTTCTCCTGAATCATCTTAATCTTTTCCGTAGTTTGTTGAACAATCTCCGGTCCAACTACAGCACTCTCACCGGACTCATACCAACATAAAGGTGTCCGACATCTCCTACCATACAAAGCTTCAAACGGTGCCATACCAATGCTCGAATGAAAACTATTGTTGTAGGTAAACTCAATCAAAGGTAAGTAACAATCCCAAGCACCTCCTTTTTCCAAAACACAAGCTCTCAAAAGATCCTCCAATGACTGAATCGTCCTCTCAGTCTGACCATCAGTCTGCGGATGATATGCAGAACTCAATCTCAGCTTAGTTCCCAAAGCCTTCTGCAAACCTTCCCAAAACTTCGATGTAAATCTAGGATCTCTGTCCGAAACAATACTAGACGGAATACCATGCAAACTTACAATCTTCTCAATATACAACTCGGCTAATCTCTCTAACGGATAATCCATTCTGATCGGAATGAAATGAGCCGATTTTGTCAACCTGTCAACAATCACCCAAATAGCTTCAAAATTCCTACTTGTCCTCGGTAAACCCGAAACAAAATCCATACTGATACTATCCCACTTCCACTCTGGAATAGCCAACGGTTGCATTAGTCCAGACGGCTTCTGATGCTCAATCTTTGACTTCTGACAAGTCAAACAAGAATAAACAAAACTCGCAATTTCTCTTTTCATCCCCGGCCACCAAAATAACTTCTTCAAATCATGATACATCTTCGTAGCTCCAGGATGAATACTTAAGCCACTACGATGTCCCTCCTCAAGAATACTCTTCTTAACCTCAATAACATTCGGAATACACACCCGACTACCAAATTTCAAAACACCATTCTCATCAACTCTGAACTCACCACCTCGACCTTGATTCACTAAAGTCAACTTATCAACCAAAAGCATATCGGATTTCTGACCCTCTCTGATCTCCTCCAGAATATTACTCGTTAACTTCAACATTCCCAATTTAACACTATTGTGAGTACTTTCACACACCAAACTCAAATCTCTAAACTGCTCAATTAAATCCAATTCCTTAACCATTAACATAGACATATGTAATGATTTCCGACTCAATGCATCAGCCACTACATTTGCTTTACCCGGATGGTAATTCAACCCAAAATCATAATCCTTCAGAAACTCCAACCATCTCCTCTGTCTCATATTCAGCTCTTTCTGATCAAACAAATACTTTAAACTCTTATGGTCACTGAAAACCTCAAATCTTGATCCATACAAGTAATGCCTCCACAACTTCAAAACAAACACTACAGCTGCCAACTCTAAATCGTGCGTCGGATAGTTCCTTTCATGAACCCTCAGCTGTCTCGAAGCATAAGCTATAACCTGCTTATTCTGCATCAACACACCACCCAAACCCAACAATGAAGCATCACAGTAAACTTCAAATGGTTCCGACGAACTCGGTAATATCAAAATAGGAGCAGTAGTTAACCTTCTCTTTAACTCTTGGAAACCTTCTTCACATTTTGAGTCCCAAACAAACGCTTGCCCCTTTCTAGTCAACATCGTCAACGGTAACGCCAACTTAGAAAATCCCTCAATGAACTTCCTATAATAACCAGCCAAACCAAGGAAACTTCGAATCTCAGCAACAGACTTCGGAGCTTCCCACTTAGATACCGCTTCTATCTTAGAAGGATCAACAGCAACACCACCTCTTGAAATCACATGACCAAGAAAACTAACTTCTTCTAACCAAAATTCACACTTAGACAGTTTAGCAAATAACTGCTTTTCTCGCAGCACTCCTAAAACCACTCTCAAATGCTCAGCATGCTCTTCTTCAGATTTCGAATACACCAAAATGTCATCAATAAATACCACAACAAACTGATCCAAGTACGGATGGAAAATCCTATTCATGTACTCCATAAATACTCCAGGCGCATTAGTCACACCAAAAGGCATTACAGAATACTCATAATGTCCATACCTTGTTCTGAAAGCAGTCTTCTGAATATCCTCAGTCTTCACACGTATCTGATGATACCCAGATCTCAAATCTATTTTGCTGAACACGCTTGCACCAACCAACTGGTCCATCAAGTCATCAATCCTCGGTAACGGATACCGATTCTTGATCGTCACTTTATTCAGTTGCCTGTAGTCCACACACAACCTCATAGTACCTTCTTTCTTCTTAACCAATAACACTGGTGCACCCCACGGTGACACACTAGGACGAATAAATTTCTTATCCAACAAATCTTCCAACTGACTCTTCAATTCAGTTAACTCAACAGCAGACATACGATAAGGAGCCATCGATATCGGTCTAGTACCAGGTACCAATTCAATTGAGAACTCAACTTCACGCTCTGGCGGTAATTCATTCACTTCTTCAGGAAACACATCAGGAAAATCACACACCACGGCTAAGTCGCCAATCACCAGTTTACCGTTAGCCTCCAAAGTCGCTAATAGCATAAACAGCTCTGCCCCATCAGCTACTTCCTCATCCACTTGCCTTGCTGATAAAAACAAACTCTTTTCTTCCTCAACTTCAGGAAATACCACAGTCTTATCAAAACAATTGATAGAAACTCGGTTAAACACCAACCAATTCATACCCAAGATAACATCAATTTGCACTAACGGGAGACACACAAGGTCTATCTCAAATTCTCTACCAAAAATACTCAAGGGACAACTTAAACAAACAGAAGTAGTAGTCACTGAACCCTTCGCAGGAGTATCAATCACCATACTACCAAACATCTCAGATATCTCTAACTTAAGTTTCACAGCACAATCCAAAGATATAAAAGAATGAGTCGCACCTGTGTCAATAATAGCTACAAGAGGAAAGCCATTAATACAACACGTACCTCGGATCAAACGATCATCTGCAGAAGTCTCAGAACCTGATAAAGCAAAAACCTTGCCTCCTGACTGATTCTCTTTCTTTGGCTTTGGACACTGTGGACTGATATGACCCAACTCTCCACAGTTGAAACAAGTCACAGTCTTCAACCGGCACTCTGCAGCCAAATGACCACCTTTTCCACACTTGAAACATTTCATCTCAGCACTGGTACACTCATGAACACGATGTCCAGCCCGACCACATCTGTAACACTTAACAGGAGCACTAGAATCTCCCCCACTAGGCCTCTTCGTCCCACTCTGCCTCTGAAAACCTTTGCCAGCTGCATACGGTTTTCCACGATCCATCTGATTCTTGCCTCTCCTATCAACTCTCTGCTGATAGCTCTCAGCTCTTGCCTTGGAATCCTGTTCGAAAATCCTGCAACAGTCAACCAAATCAGAAAACACTCTAATCCTTTGATACCCAATCGCCTGCTTGATCTCGGGACGCAACCCGTTCTCAAACTTCACACACTTAGAAAATTCCCCAGCAGCCTCAGCATAGGGAGTGTAGTACTTCGACAGCTCTGTGAACTTAGCCGCATACTCCGTAACAGACCTGTTACCCTGCTTCAATTCCAAGAACTCTATCTCTTTCTTCCCTCTGACATCCTCTGGAAAATACTTCCTCAGAAATCTCTCCCTGAACACAGCCCAAGTGATCTCAGCATTCCCAGCAGATTCCAACTCAGTGCGGGTAGCAACCCACCAATCATCAGCTTCCTCTGACAGCATATGTGTACCGAACCTGACCTTCTGGTTATCAGCACACTCAGTTACTCTGAAGATCCTCTCAATCTCCTTCAACCACTTCTGAGCACCATCTGGGTCATATGCCCCCTTGAACATTGGAGGATTGTTCTTCTGGAACTCACTCAACTGACGAGCAGCTCCCATTCCCACAACATTCGGATTTCCTCCAAGTACTCCAGCTAGCATACCCAGAGCCTCAGCAATCGCAGCATCATCTCTACCTCTTCCAGCCATCTCTATTCTGAAAACCCAAACAAGCTAAACAATAAGTACTGATAGGGTTACACAACACCTATCCCGTACAGGGGAAATAGAATAGTTACGACTCGACACGACCGACTATGCTCTGATACCACTAATGTAACACCCTTCTAAATACCCCCAATTTATTTAATATAAATAATAATAAATCAATCAGAGTAATTATGCCCCGAAGGGTGTCACACAATCATTTCACAACCATCATCAGAATATCCTGTCATGCTCATTAATTTAATCCAAATTATAAAGTATCTTCATAATACGCAGCGGATAAAATCAATTCAATTATTCACATCATGTAACATATTACACGCAAAATGGTTCACAACCAATCAATAAAATATTCAAACAACCCATCCCGATGTTACATCTATCAGAGCATGACCCACTAGGAGACTACACTAGACTCCAAGCACTAGCTCCTACTCAACTCACTGCTCGTTACCTGAAAAATAGGTGTAAGGGTGAGTTCCTCAATCAATATAATAAGCATTATACAACATTATGTGATGTTAAGTAAATAACGCATCAAATCACCCTAACCAGACTACACACTCAATAACGGCAGCATCAATTCAAATATCATACTCAACCATAACATATCACATATGTATAATCTCCAACCATACTCAACATCAACAACACAACACACAACACACATATAATACTGGAATACATCCAATCATATTATATGCCATACATTCATTTATGCAATGAGACTCAACATATGCGGTACCGACTCTTCTTGAACTTACAGTTCAAGCTCACCGATCCCTCCAGATACGGCTACTAAGCTCACTAGTCCCACTCATTGAGATCTAATGACTCACTCACTAATTCCTCACCGTGGGAATTAGCTACAGCCCCGAAGGCTAGACTATGCACACTACTCATCTAGTATGCAAACATCAACAACAATTCAACAAGAATTCACTCACTAATTCCTCACCATGGGAATTAGCTACAGCCCCACAGGCTATGCCATGCATGCTAATCATCTAGCAATGCAACATCAACAACAACTCAAGAATAGACAATATGCTCACACTATAAGTCATACAACAGTCTATTCACAATGCATGCATAACTGATACATTCACAGTATAATACACACCATCACATATCATCACATTTTATCACAAAAGCAACTCATATCATGCCATATAATCAATCATAGTATTAGCACACCTTACTAATACCTATGCCACTCAAAACAACGGGAAATGATCCCTATTACATCAGTCCCCAGCTAAGTCACATCACTCAGCCTAAACAGCCAAAAACTGCACCACCATAACACAGGAAATCACAATTTAATATCCACTTCTGCACAGCACAGTTCGCGCCGCGCAGGAGGGTTCGCGCCGCGAACGGTGCGTCACAGAACCCTTCTGGATTTGCCAGTTTGCGCCGCGAACTGGGCTTCGCGCCGCGAATCGCGCGCGAACAGAACCCTCTGCTACAGAAACCAGATTTCAGATCTACAATGGTTTTCCCTATTACGAAACCTATCCGATCCAACCTTTCACAGTCCAATTTACATCAAATAATCGTCCATATTCTCAACACGATTCATATCTTATTTGATTTCACAAAATCTAACACGGTTACATCAAATTCCTACGAATTTCCTCTCGATTCTACCCCAATTTCGTTCATCCAAAAAGGTTCACAATTCATCATAATCATCCAATTCAGAGGTAATTTAAAGGTCTATCACTACCCATGACATATTATCATATAATACCCGTTAATCAACGATAAACCCCCCTTACCTGAGTTAATCCGGCAAATTCTGTAGCTTCAAGCTCTTCCTCTTCTCTTGTTCTGCCTTTTGCCCTTTTTCTCTTTCAGCCGCTTCTCTTTTCCTTTTCACGTGAAAACCCTTGTTCCAAAATTGGGACTTTTTATTCCAACTTATATATTCCAATAAATAATTATTCCAATAATTATTATTTCCAAAATAATAATAATAATCCAAAATTCCAATTATTCAATTAAATTAATAAATAAAATATTAATTTAAATTAAATAATTATCTTATTTTAATTGGGGTGTTACACTTTCCAGTAAAAGCGCCCTCTAAACCCTTAAATGTTTCCACTTTAGAGGGCGCTTTCTTTAAAAAACGCCCTCTAAAGTGTCCCTTAAAGGGCTTAAAGAGCCACTTTAGACAGCGCTTTCACCAGAAAAAAAAAACGCTGTCTTTACCTATGCCAGCGCCAGATTAAAGGGCGCTTTAAAGCGCTGTTATAGGCCAAAAAAAGCGCCCTCTTTTCCCTTATTTGGCGTAGTGAAGGAGCTTATAGCCTAAGGGATTTTCCGAATATGGGACATCCCTATATAAATTATTAATAAGAGCCACTGGTCGGAGAAGAACGACAGGTCGAGAAAAAAGGAACACCAAACACAACCAGACACTAGAATGAGCCATCATCCTTCATAGAGAAGATTTTGATTGTGGTCCCCGATCCAGGTTCAATGCTTACACTCCCCTAAACACTTACAGGAAGAAAATTTAGAAATAATGTGCGAACACTGAGTTCATGGAAGTTGGGATCAGAAATCCATATTCGGTCAAAGAATCATCCAAAACGAACAAGTCCAAATATTATTGTTTTCACAAGAGTCATAACCATAACACTAAAGATTTCATCCATTCGAAGGATTCAATAGAATAGTTTCTTAAGAAGTGGCTACTTGTTGAGCTCATCTAAGATGGTAATAAAAAATGAGGCTAAGACAATAAGAGTGTATGACCCAATAAGATTCAGCAAAGAAGAAACGCTTCCCTCGTAGAGAAAATTTTCTCAAGACATCAACAATAAAGAAAAACAAAATCATAAAAGAATTCAACAATACATCACACCCATTATTGACGGTTTCCAGTCTTCTAAGCATGAAACCCCTCGAAAGGACGATGAAGAAAAAATTACCAAACTTATCGCAAACAAAGAAGAGGGGAAATTCGAGGGGATGCATAAAGACTTATCCTTAAATTCCTTGATAGTGAAAAGGCTAGAGGAATTTTGAATAAACGTTTTTTCCAAAAATAATCTTAATCATCATTAAGTTATATGACTTGAATTCTCTTGTCAGTTGTAGCCAATAATGCAGAATAATTCACTTTGTTGTGTTAATTTGTGTAGCATGCAAGACCAATTTTAGGCCAGGGCAACCAGAACCATAGCATAAGACCTAAAAAAATGGGGTCTTAAAATTTTGAGTGGTGGGCTTAGTTATATGATAAAATATTTTTATATTTATTACTTGTTGAAAATTAATTCAATCCCACAAAATTGTCCCAGAGCATGAGTCAATATATTACACCATAATAGACTTTGTACTAAGAAATAAATACAACTTCCCTCCCACTTGGCCAATAATGTTTGCTGGATATTTTATGGAATAAAAAATATATAATATTTTTATAATTAAAGCAACATTTTTTCAACAACATCATTCCATGTGCTAAAGAGTTAATGATATAATTATCCACCATTCCAATAGCATCATTTTTTTCATCCACTTTTTAACACCAATCATCTCATAATAAGTTATAAAAAAAGCTTACCATATTCTAAAGTTAATTATTTTGTCCTTTAATAACTCTTTTAGTTTTATATATTATAGTTCAATATTTAAATTTTTATTATATTCTCATTTCATTTATAATCATATCTTTTTGATATAAATATATCACATTCTTATAAGCGGTTTGAGCTATTATTATTTTTGTATAAAAAGATATATTGTTTAATTTTATTCTATTACAAATGTTAAAATTTTAACAAACTTAATATTATTTTTAATAGTTTTTTATAATAAATGGATTATAAATTAAATTATTAGGTTTAAAAGATTTTAAATACTCACATTTGGATTAGTCTAATTTATTGCAATATTTATAAAATTTTATAACTTATATAATATTTTATAACTTTCATAAGAATGTTTAATGGATATTTTTTTAACAAGCGAAGATTAACAACATTGGTTGAGTGAGCGTGTTGAAGTATGTAAAGGTTGTGGGTTTGATCCTTTAGTGTTTCATTTTAACTTAGAAAATTTTTAACTTTTTAATTGTGACAATCGATTGTCTTAAGACACCAATTGATTGTCAAAACTCACTTGCAAGCACATTTTGGAAATAGCATTGAAGCAATCAATTAAAATAACAATTCAATCGATTACCTGTTCCATTTTGTACCTAATGCAATCGATTGTCTGTTCCATGCGACGGTCACTTTGAAAAATTGCATATTTTTGAACGGTATTCTCGGTACAATCGATGGCAAGGAATGTACAATTGATTCTCACCGAAGAAACTTGATTTTTTTTTGAAACATTGCAATACCTTTTCATGGCACTTTTTGATGAATAATTTTCTTGAAGCATTGCAAATTACTTCTAATTATTTTCAAACATTTCCATGATTTCCAAAGGGTTTATTTATGATTATAAAATACAAAATTTTTTATATTGGATGACACCTTCTTCATGAACATTTTTACTGTTTTTCAAATGTCTATAATAGTTTAACATAAATTTTTTTCTGCATAATTTTTATTTTAATGTGAAAAAGTTTAGAGAAACACTTGAGCTCTTAATGAGAGAATGATATTTTACTACGATTGTTTATATCCGGAACCTTTAGAGGGTGTTTAGATGAAGTACTTTAATGAGAGAATACAATGTTTTGAGGGAATTTAAAATGATTTGGACAAAACTTATTATTTGAATAAAAAAAACAAAGAATTGTTAAAATGATAGAAATTTATGGAGTAATTTTATCTAAGTTAAATTTAAGGATTTTGAAATGACATCTAAAATCAAAGAATTTGAAATTCCTCTCATACTGCGTAGAATGTGAATATCAATTTCCCTATTATTAGTATTTCAAATTTTGTAAGTTGGTCCTCATAGTTTTCAAAATTTAAGGATTTTGAAATGACATCTAAAATTTTCAAAATTTGCAAATTCGTCGTTAATAATTTTAAAAATTTACAAATTCTTCATTAATAATTTTAAAATTTACAATTTAATACATTTTTGAATATTGCAACTTAGTCTTTATTTTTTAAATTTTTAATTTGCTCACAAAAATTTAAAATTTATAAAAATGACCTTAAAAACTTAACAATGAATAACTTAATACTCTATCCAAATTAAAAAAAATTAAAAAAATTAAAATTTAATCATTTATAATGATTAAAATTTTATATTTTCTAAAGACTTTCAATTACCTCATTCAATTAATATATAAAATTCTCTTATTTATAAATTATTTGCGATTAAAAAATATTGAGTATCGTCATTTATTATATCTGAAATTGCCGGTATTTGTTGTTGAGTAGTAAATGAGGTAAGAATCCAAATATGAGATATTTTTCAATTCTTGTACAGAAATACTAAAATTGAGAAACAAAATATATAATCCAAGAAAATAAGTAGTGAAATGTTGGAAAGGAAATGATTGATTATTTTTTATTCCATATGATATGATAAAAGTGCATAACAAACACGTTATACACGATATTGAGTACACACATAGAATTCAGAAACAACACTTGTTTATTTATTTATATTATAGTATTCTATAATGGTGTTGTTGGTGTTGGAGAAAAGGGATTTAACAGTTTTTAGTGCACCAACAGCGAAAGTCATCCCTGCATCTGCCGCTAATTGCGCCCTCTTGTGTTCTACAGTGACGGTCACATCCACCGAAGCATACTCCCTTATATGAACCAGCCAAATTCTCACATGTGTTTGCTTCACTCACCACTATTTCTTCTGCATCATCCAAATACAATTTAGATTAAATAAATATAAGAAATGCATTATATAATAATTAATTAATATACAAGAATGATGAGTTACTTACGTGCAACAAAGAGAACGAGGAGGAGGAAGGACAAGCAAGCTAGTGATTTCTTCTCCATGGCTTCTTAAGTAGTGATGAATATAAAAACTTAATATGACTCACTTCAATTAATGTGTTATGTGTGTGTTTGTGTGATATATGTGATGATTGTAAGACACTTATATAAGAGACATCACAATAAATATGACAGTGAGGTTTCTGAAGATAGAAGAAACCATAATGAAGTTTGTATTCTCATGGAGAATAGTCAATAACTTGGGGCGTATACTAGTGGAGCTTATTCAAACATGCCAGTAGTACTAGCTACAGAACATGCCACGTACAAATTAATACAACAATTTGAGTTATTCAACATTATTTGCTACAAACCGACAGAACAGAATTCAAGTCCTAAAACCTAAAGATAACTAAGATTATTTTTGAAAAAAAATTATTTCCAGTTTATACATATAAGAAAAAAATAAGCATTGAGAAACAGAAAAACACTAGAAAATTTAAAATTGGAGAAAATACTACGGTTATTATTAAATGATAAATTATCCTCGACCATCCCAAAACTTCAATACATCCACATTCTTTAAAGTTGGTATTTTATCTACTCACAATACTCTAACACTAGAATATAAGAGAAAATATCAAATATAAAATAGAAACTTAAAGAATTTTAGATTAATGCATTTTATAATGAAGAATCTGAATCTATTATAGAGCTTTGAATTTCCTTTTCTTTTGTAAAACCAAGCCATGTGAGAGTTTTTAATATATATATATTTTCAACGAAGACCAACAATCTTCATAATGATTGAAAATAAATCATGAGATTTCATTATCTTCACTGACAATCATAGATAATTTTTTTTATCATACTCCACCATAAAACGCATAGTCATTTGAAGTTGTATCATTATACAAATTTTTACATTGTCTTCACTGACAGTTAATAGTTCAAAACTATTATACTCCACCGAAAAAAGAGTATACTTGAGTTGAAGATAAACTACTCCAAAAAATTCTACATGTCAAAAACTATGTTCAAAATTTATGGTGTGATTCCCATGTTGACGGGAAGTTCTTCAACCACCAAGAATCTCACAACACACTTTGCATCAAAGTCCATGTGTTAATCTTCCAGTAATAGCTCGTCATTTTTTATGACAATGAAAACTATCATGAGGACACGCTTCTAAATTTTTAAAAAAACATATGCATCTCCCATTAGCAAGGAAGACTTTGCTAGCTATTATACCCTAATTTTACCCCAAGCATTCATTCATCAAAGCGTTTGCGTCATAGTTCATCCAGTCATTCATTAGTTCAATAAAAGTCGACATTCAATCAACTTTCAGTTCGTTTTAAATTCAAAAATTGAGTTAATTGCATTTCATGCATTTTCATCGTCTCATGCATCTTTTTAAAGTGATTCAAGGCCATTAGGATAACATTTTGGTTCTACACGCAGATCTGTAAAAGCGATTCAACATTGTGCGTACGATTAGCAGACGAAATATTTCAAGTTTTGACCTATATCAGATTATTTTACAAATCTACGTCGCACGTAGTCGTGTTGGTGTGCTAGTTTTATTTTTAAACGCTGTTTATAGTCGCATTTTTATCAGTCGGAGCCTGTTTTTTCGGGATTTTTTAATTGCATTTTTGAAAAATTTTGGACATTTTTATTCAACTTCGTCGTGCGTAGATCACATTGATATATTCATTTTTATTTTTCTATCAAACGTGTATTTGAGTGTTGTTCATTTTGGTCTTTTTATCTTATTTCTAATTTATTTTTTAAATCAGAAAAAATAATGTTTCATTTAATTTTAATATTTATTGTCATTGTGACTTGGTAAAACTCACACGTCATTTTGAATCCCTCTCTAATCCGAATGAGTAAAAAGAACGATACACTCTCTTCACATAAACCGGAATTTGACTTTTTCCAAAAGACCGATTAAATTGGAATAAAAAAACAATACACTATATTTTGTTGAAAAAAACGAAGCCTGGGGATGTATCTTATTTTTTCCGGTGATCACGTTACACCAACAAAGATTCTTCTTCATGTAACATGACACAAACATTGGTATACCTTGTTCCTCCATATCCATTCAACAACACACTTAATCACTCACCAAAACAAAACAAAAAATAGCCTTCTTCTTCACCCATAATTCCATAATAAATCAAACATATCTCTGAATTTTGATCCTGAATCGCCGAATCGATACATACATCATAGCATTTACATCGGCATACCATAGCATGCATTCCATGCCTCATAATGCCTAGAATGTCAATCAAAATAAATTTTCGGATCTATGACATACCGGTTGAATCAATTTGCAAATGAGTGACAAATCAACAGGCGAAAATTTTTAAAATCGAGCTTTCACGCATCAGTTTTATTAATCTAAGTTTTGTGTAGTTTAATCCGGTGTGTTCGATTTATTTTTTTACTACTTTTTCGATCACATTTTGATCTGTCTAAGCGTTTTACCGGGCGTTTTCTATTTCAAAATTTGACCAAAATCTGTAAGTTTTCGAGAAGTTTATTTCACGTTGATCATTTTAGTGCATTCGTTTTAGTGCATTCATTTTATTTTTTCGAGTACTTTTACGCCCGTTTTTTATTATTTTTTATCCTTTTATTTTTATTTTTCAATCAAAATGATCGGTGTAATTAATTGAAATTAATCTGTCATTTAGTTTGTTTTTTTTGTTGTATATTTTATTTTATTTTAATTTTCCAAAATCTATCTTTTATGTTGCAAAATAATCAATAATTTTTTATTTTATTTTAAAAGTCAGAGTTTAATTGGCCATTTGGCATCTTGTCATTGGAACTTTCCATAGGATTCTCACAATTATCCATTGCCAGCAAGAAAATTGGATCCGATATTTCCTTCAATTAGAGTACACATTTTTGCTTCTCATTGGCATGTTCCCCTAATTTCAAAAAAAGAAGAAAACTTACATTTGTTGACAGCTATTGAGTGGGAGTGGGGAGGAATCTTCCCAACGTCTCATTGTGGTCATATACGCGTTGTTGGGCGGGTGACATTAACTAGAGAATTTTTGTTTTTCATTAAAAGGATAAAAACAACCAATTAAAAGAGAGATGATGAGGACCATCAAGAGGGGACCACGCATCCCACCTGTAACGGTAAATTCATGACCATCAAGCTATGGATAAGCTAAACGTCAATTAAATCAGAGTCGCCACCGCGCTTTTATTGTTTCCAAGGGAAAAGGGAAAAGTACGAACAAAAACCAAAGATAAGAAGTTTTCAAATCAAAACTAATAAAATGCCAGAGATTACAGGTAAGGGGGTTGGTTACACAGAGGGAAGGTGTTAGCACCCAAAGTGTCATAGGTACTCCTAGGGAGCCCTTTCTTGTGTGCATATGTGTTTTTGTACAAAATGATGTTTGCAAATAAATAAAGTGTGGGGATGAGAAAAGAATTCATTAATTATATTTTTGTTTTTGACAAGACCTTCGGACTTGTGCCTACGTACCAACATAAAAACGAGGGATCAAAATCTCGTAGTTCGTGGTAACAATTTCAAAATGAATGCATTGCTTTTAACAAAAATTTAAGTTTGACAAAGGAACAAAAGGCCTAAAAAGGTTTGAATGACTGTTAGTTCTTTTTGTCTTTTGAAATTTTAAGTCAAGTATAGTTAGGTTCATTTACAAGCTTGATTAAGAAAAGATTTTAAAAATGCAATGGCATAAGGCCAAAGTTTCTAATTTGCAATATGGTCTAAGTAAAAAAAAACACAAGCAAAGAAGATTTTAAAAGGAGGGAGCGATTTGAAATTAAAGAAGTGAGGAAGAGATGAAGAGACTAATCCTAAGCAAAAATTAAAAGTTAAGAGTTGAAAAGATCTGACTAACGGGATGCAATCCAATAGACAAGAATGTCATATAGAAACCCAAATTTCCCTTGGACTTTAGAATCAAGCAATATCAATACACAAATAGCAAGATGAAGAGCAAGGCATCAAATAAAGATATCCCCATCCAAGCTTAGTAACTCCATGATTTTCTTCATAAACTCCCATGTATCATATGAACTCAAAGATAAGCACTAGGAACAGGTTCAAAGTAACAGCTTCAATAAGACCATGTAGCTGATGAACTCAAATGGATCTTCAATACTTGCATCAGATGAAGTTTCAATTCACAAGCACTTGGTTTCATGAAAGTTGGCATTGGCCAAATCCTTTTGCATAGGGAGTGTTTCCTAATTCTAAGTCCAATGTCTCAGATCAAATCCAATAGTCTACACAAATGCCTTTTAAGGTTTTTGTTGTTATTATGTACATTAAGGTCAAAAGACCACAAACACAAACAAGTATATACAATCACAACATAATCACAAGATAAGGCTCAAATGAGCAAAGTGAAAGTGACATTAAAGTAAACAAGTTAAATGGTATGAATAATGGTAAATGAATAAAGACTTAAAATTAAAGTGCAAGTGTAGCGGTGTATTCGTTATCATTGGAGATATTGACTAAATCCAAGGTAAATCATACAAAGTCGAGTCGCCACCGCACTTCTATTTATCCAAAGGAATGGTTAGAAATCGAACAACAACCTAAAAGTTTTACAAACAAAACTAGTAAAAGAAACAGAGATCTGGGTAAGGGGGTTGGTTATGCAATGGGAAGGTGTTAGGCACCCAAAACATCCTAGGTACTCCTAGGGAGCCCTTTTCGCACTTGTGAAGGTTGTTGTTTGTGAAAATTTTATTTGTGCAAACATGATTGAAGAGATGAGAAGAGAATGTACAAGTATTTACATTTTGTGTTTGGATGGATAAACCCATTGCCTACTGTAGCGGTGTATTCGTCACTTTATGATTTATTGATTAAACCAAAAGCAAAGCATACAAAGAATCGAGTTGCCACCGCACTTTTATTTATCCTAAGGAATGGCTAAAAAGCGAACAAAAGCCTAAGAAGTTTTACACATAGAAAACTAATGAAAAGATCAGAGATCTGGGTAAGGGGTAAATTACGCAATGGGAAGGTGTTAGGCACCCAAAACGTCCTAGGTACTCCTAGGGAGCCCTTTTCACACTTGTCGTACGAAATGTTATTTGTTTAGGAAATATTTATTGTGCAAACATGGATTGAAAGGATGAGAAAAGAATATACAATTTTTATTTGTTTTTGTGTTCGAACGGATGAACCTGTTGCCTACGTACTTTTCCATGGAAGGTAAGGATCAAAACGCCGTAGTTCGGCTAAAAGATTTCCAAAATATGAGTGGATTCATTTTAAAATAAAAGCCCTAAGGTCTTTCGTTATCCACGGGAGAAAACTCAACCTTATATAAACAACAAGTCCACCATGTGAGAAAAACTTCAACTTGCTAGTGAGGGGTTAACCCTATAATAAGCGAGGAAGTCTTACAATTCAATCACTAAGGACAGAAGGTGAGATTAACATCAACCAACTAGGATAAATCAAACATATGGCTAATGTGTGAAAACTTATCAAGAATGGACAAAGCCACAAAACAATTGAATGAGTTGGATTAACCAATTAGAATTTATTCACAAAAGATGGTCAAAGTATGATTAGAATTCAATTCAAAGAAGTGTTAAGAAAATGAAGTTTGAAAAAGTCAAAGGCTTAAGGCCTAGGTTTCTAATTTGAAAAGAAATGAGAATGTTTGCATAATAGTTTTCAAGTTGGTATTAGCATGCAAATGGAGGTTTAAAGAAACAAAAGGTGGAAGGATGAGGAAGTGTAAAACTTCTTAGATGTTCACCTCTTGAAATCATATGGAAGATGATTCAAGTGATTCCTTTGGAATAGGCAATGAGCAATAACAAATAAGCAAAACAAATGATACCGGATGCCAATCAATGGACTTACACCAATCTCACAAACAAAGGTGGATACCGGATACCAATTAATGGATTTACACCAATCTCCTAAAACAAACAAGGATATCAAATGCCAATAAATGGACCTATTCCAATCTCCTAAAACAAACATGGATATCAGATGCCAATCTATCTGGACTTATACCAATCTCCAAAGGAGGATCATGGGAAACAACTGCCAATAAATGGGCTTACAATTGACTCCTCACACAAGCAAATGCAAAGAGAAAGAGAAAACAAGTTGCCAATAAATGGTCTTACACTTAACTCCTACCAGATCACAGGAAACAATTTCCAATAAATGGACTTATGATTGACTCCTCAATGGTCATAGGAAACAACTGCCAATAAATGGACTTACAGTTGACTCCTCAATGGACAAACAAAGATGTCACAAAGCAATGAACAATGATCATGCAATGATTTACAATTAATGATGATAAATGCACAAAGGCACACATAAGCAAGTATGCACAGATGAATCAAGCAATCAGACAAACAAGTCAATTAGCACACACTATATACAATCAATTAGGCTCAAGCAAGGTTAGACTTTACAGTCAACTGGAATGGGGTAAGTTGTGCTCTGAACCTTAACTTTGAGAGTTAAGGTGAAGCAGATGAAATGGAGATGATAGGTGTGCCTCATAGCTCTTATCCCTGGCCAGGGAGAACATTGAATAATAGAAGGTGTGGGAGTTCAGAAAGTTGGAACTCTTCTCCACAAATGATTAGACTCTATAAGATATTGGGTTAAGATCCACAATGCATCAACATGTTATGTGAGCAAAGGGATGACACACTGAATAGCAGGAGATGGACTACACATCTCTTTTATCTGCCAATTGCCTTATCAAAGGACTTTTCCTGCTTAGCACAAAATTAAACACACAAAGACATTGCCTCTTAAGGAGGGCTTCAGACAGGTGCCTGACCACATAACAGGCCAGGTCTTCCAGACTACATGAAGAAGAGAGGTTATACCTAATTGGTTAAGCAACCAAGCAAAAGCAAGTTCAAAGTGAACTTAAGCAACTTATGTACCTGTGGAAACATCAAACAAATCAGTATACAACTCAGACAATCAAACAACAGTCAATATCAACAGTCAAACCAAATAAGCAAAGGCATAAGCCACAAGTCAAGCTCAAATGAGTCAACATCAACCTACAAAACACACATTAGTAACCAAAAGCAAATATCAAATGCTCTCAAGATGAGGCATCATCAATTGTGTAACTTGAATGTGTAACCTGAAACAAAGCTTCAAACATGAGAGGCAAACCACTAGGTCAAAGCCTAGGGTCAAAGATGGAGAAAAAATTCAAAACAGAAGCTCAAATTTGACATGATGAAACTTCAAACAGTTATTGACACATAGCAAAAAGTCTCACATCAATATCATTTACCAAATGCATTTTATGATCAATTGAAGTTCAAGGCAATTTTAAAGTGCAAATGTGATCAACCAGAATGAAAAATCTCAATTAAATCAGAAATGATTCACAAAAATCTGGGAAAATTCATGTATATTCAAGACATCTCATATGATCAGCTTGCAAAAAATCAGAACAATTGAGCATCATTTGATAGGGTAAACACATAGCACAAGATGAACATCAAAAGGTGTGACACAAATTGTCACACCTACTTAGAAAAATCACAAACCAGAAATGATAAATGATAAAAATGCAAACCCAACACCAAAATGCCAAGCAAGGAGTCTAGCTTCATCATGCAAAAATTCAGATTCATTGGATCAAAGACAAGGATTTCACAAATGCATAAGCAAGGCAATGTCAAAATGAATACATGTTCACAAACCCTAGGGCAAAAAAATTTCCAGCCGTGCACAAATCATGAAAAAATATCCAAAAAAAACTAGAGAGAAAATGTGACCTAATGCCGGAATCCTCATATTTTTTGGATGAATATTGGATTTGATATGATTTTTTAAAGATGCAAATGAAAATGAAATAAAAATTGAACAAGAAAATGAATTAATTTGAAAATTGAAGTTGGCGCCTCCCTGTACGCAGTGTTTCATTAATCATAAAGCCTGGCCAATCAGAATTGAGCATGGACGCGCGCATGCACCAATAGGAACAAATCCTAGGAACTTAAGGCAACGGTTTTAACGTGAATCAAAGCGTGGCCAATATACTGTACTTCATCTTCTCCAAACATGTTTCCATGAACAGTAGACCAATCAAGAACACGATGAACATTTTTCTCAGAATTTAAAACTAAACATATATTCATGTAGCCTAAACCTCATGGATCAACAATCAAACATCAAATAGGCATGGATCATCAAGAATCGTTTGGATCGAGCAACATCAAGATTCATCATCAAAATTCAAATCATCGAAACTAAGTGAATAATGCACGGTTTTAAGTGATTCAAAGCTCAACATGCTCACACAACCAAGATCTACAAGTTTAGCATGACAAAAATGAGAAATAAGAGACACGATTTCATGACCTCTTGAAGAGCAGCTTTCGAATCCACGCGTTTCAGGCCTTGCAATGCTCAAATGACCTTCTAGCAAGCTTGTAGAGTTGATTGGAATGAAGATTGAAGTTCAATTGCTCACGATTCCACAGAATTTGAAATTCACCATTGTTGTGTTCTTGCTTCAAGCTGCTTCAGTTTGCACGAATTGGCTTGGATCTTGCTTGAATCTTGATCAGTAATGATACTAGATGATGAATTAAGCAAGAAAATGCAAATTGATTTGAAGAAATTGAGAGAAAAAATGAGAGAAAAGTTTGATGAAATTTTGTAGATCTGAAAATTATGAGGTGTTCCCTTGCAATTCTGTTAGGGTTTTAGCTTATATACTCTCTATTAATCAAGCTCTAATCATGCTTAACCAAATGCTAATGAAAATTAGTGAAATGAGGTGTTTATGCAAATTTGGTCATTTCACCCTTGCATGGTAAATATGAGTGAACAGTACACGAAATGCAATGTATTTTCACTTAAAATGACATTTTAAAATCAATGGCAATTGCAAAACATTTGAATTATGCACCAAATTCAAATTCCATGTTTTCCCTCCAAAATTAAGTGAATGTGCAAAATGTTCATGTGATGAGAATTGATGCAATGCGATGCAAGATTATGAAATTATAGGTCAAAACAAGAATTTAGCAAAAAGAGCCACATGATTTGGAGCATTGGTTTGAAAGTTATGCACTTTTGAATCTCCATGTACACCTTGCCATGTTTTGATCATAATTCCTTAACCACACATGAGAAATGAATGATCTTGGACTTTTTGGAAATGGGAGAGAAAGATCTACAACTTTTATGTTCAACAAAATTTCATTTGAAGCTTCCTTGATGATGTAATCTTGAGTAGAAAACCTTTCCATTTTTGGCAATTTCAAATTACAGGTCACTTTCTATTTTTGGAAAGTTTTCATCTGACCTCAAATTCTTCATTGTTGATGTTTGAAATGTTAAATGAGACTTTTATGGACATGAATGAGGCCTCTCTAACCATCTCCCACCTCCAAATCCAACAGTTGACTGGGCAATTGACTTTTCTAGGGTTTCAGTTGACTTGGCTATGTTCAGATGAAATTCAAGCCTCTACCACTTGGGATTTTGATTCAAAATGATGCCATGGCTCATATAAGCTCTTGTGAATGATCATGGTGCCCAAATTCTCAAGAATGGCCACCATCCATTGCTCAATGGCTGCCTTTGACTGTCTTGACCTAAGATTGCTTCATCTGCAAGTAAGAAGGTTAGATGACATATTTTTGTACTTTTAGTTAGTAAACAAATGAAAAGCAATGATATACAAATGCAAAACATGCTTGGTGATCAAGAACCACTCTCAAAAAGATAACCCACCCACAGGGAAGGAGGCAAGGTGCACAAAGATCCTTGAGGCAATGATATGATATGATATGATGCCATGAGGGATCTTAGGGACAAAATTGGGGTCTTACAGATGCCCCTATTTAAGGTCATTCTATCCGGAGAAGTGAAGTTTAGAAATCGTCATCTCGACGCGGTAGAATGGGCTTAAATAACAGTAATGAGACAAATTTTGGTCCCTAAGAGACCTCATGATGCAGATGTATGCATGCAAAAGAAAACACAACGCTGTGGGGAATACGGGTCCACAAAGAAGAAAAGACGATCCGTCGGAGTAATATACTCACCAGGAATAGAGACTCTAACAAGAGTCTCACAGGGATAAGAAAAAGGAAAAGAAAGCGTGAGCAGGACACGACTCTGAATTAGGGGAAACAAGAATTAGACACGACTGGGTTAGAGACCTCGCTGGGAAGTGAAGGACTCACATTGGGGAAAAGAAGCATTCCAAAGGAAAACACATCCATTGGAAAGACTCAAGCTGACTCAAACTATCCACAAAGGATACTTCGGATAAACATCCGGACTCGGACTAGGGAAAAGATTCATAAAGAACCTCCCTGCCGGGAAAAAATGCATATATTGGGGAAAACGCCAATACAGCAAGAGGGCAAAAATTGTTGGTGTAAGCCCTAGAGGCCAATACTTTTGGTACTTGTATCGAATTATTTATTAATAATAAAAGGCATTTTCTTTATTATGGTTGATTAATAAAGTCCCTAGAATAGATAGTCCGTTTAATGTATTAAGTGTGACTTAATCATGAGAACACATTAAACATAAGGACACTATTCTTAAAGTATCTGTAGTCGAGCTTTAATGTGAAGTGGGATAACATTAAAGCATTAAGACTATTATGTTTGTAGACTGATGATCACATCTCATGGATCATGGATAAAGAGTTATCAAGTCTTAAACATAGGTATGAATATTAGGAGTAATATTTATACCGGATTGACCCGCTATGAGAATACTATATAGAAAGTTATGCAAAGTGTCATAAGTTATTCTCATGGTGATAATAGTGTATACCACTCTTCGACCTGAAACCACTATGGATCCTAGATGTAGAGTTGAGTGCTTTATTACTGATCCAACGTTATCCGTAACTAGATGACCATAAAGACAGTTGATGGGTACTCCACGAAGCATGCTGAGGGACATGAGTGTCCTAGATGGAATTTGCCAATCCTGCGTAACAGGATAAATGTCTATGGGCCCAATATTGAACTGGACAAGGGTGACACGATCTATACCTTGTGTTCAATATAGACATAAGGGCAAAGGGGTAATTATACACATAATTATTGTCACAGGAGGTTTTGTCAGATCACATGACATTTTCGTGACTTGGGTAGCAGTGATGTGTTGCTAGATACCGCTCACTGTTTATTATGTTAAATGCGTGATTTAATATAATTGCCAACGTCGCGAAAACCTATAGGGTCACACACAAAGGACGGATTGGTGAGAGATAGAATAATTAAGGAACATCGTAAGGTACGGTGTACTTAAGCAGAATACGAAATATGGTAAGGTACCAAATACTTAAGTGATTTTGGCATATTATGAGATATAGGCCAAAATGCACTTAAGTGGGCTTTTTGGCTTGAAGCCCACACAAATGGTTCTATAAATAGAGCTCTTGTGCAGAAGCTTTGTATGGGAATACAACACAACTGAAGAGTTGGAATTTCGTATCTCTCTTTCTCTCACTCAAAGCCTTCATTCACAAACAGCTAGCACTGCGATTGAAGGAATCCGTTCGTGTGGACTGAGTAGAGACGTTGTCATCGTTCAACGTTCGTGATCGCCCTGTGGATCTGTATCAAAGGTTTTGATCATTATCAGAGATCTGCACCAAAGGTTTGAATCGCCACAAGAGGTAACGATTCTATCACTGATCATGCCCATTCGTAAGGATCACTAAATGGAGAAATTTTAAATTCCGCTGCGCCTTGGATGGCAATTCTCCTTCAAAAATCACAACAAGAAACTCCACTGGAGAAGTGTCTAACAAAGAGACTCTCCTGAGGAAGCAACAAGAATGAGGTGTTACTGGTATAAGGGTAACAAACTCAAGAAGAATGAATATCTAAGACCGGTATAAGGGTGAGAGATATCAATCAACCAAACATCTGAGAAAGACCTGAAAAAGGTACATCAACTCAGGAAAATCTGACTCCACAAGGGACCAAGGTCATAATAGGGAGCAGAAAGGAAGGAACACCAGGGATACCGGTTACTGGGTATATAATAGGTGACCGACCGAAGCGTGAATTGGTATATACTGCCAAAACACTCATCATCCGAAAGGAGGGCTTGAAAAAGCAAATCGACTTACAGGATGGACATTCGAATCCGCAATGGGAAAACGAATCTTACTCAACTGGGGACACAAACCCAAAGAGCGCATGAGATATAATATCCATTACCGTCAGAACGTGGATAGAATACTCGCATGAGATATATTATCTATTACCGTCAGAACGTAGATAATATACTCGCATGGAAGGAAACACCAGGGATACCAGGGTATATAATAGGTGTCCTACCGAAAACGTGAATTGGTATATATGCCAAAACACTCATCATCCAAAACACAAACTTGTTAAAGGATGGATATTCGATTCTACAAAGAATACGAATCTTACTCTACTGGGGAAAATCAACAAAGGACTCCAACCAAAGAGCGCATGAGACATATTATTCATTACCGTCAGAACGTGAATAATATACTCGAAAGGAAGAGACACCAGAGATACCGGTTACTGGGTATATAATAGGTGACCAACCAGAAAGAGAGACAATCGGTACCAACAACAACAGGGTAAACGAAAGGCAACTCACAGGGGATAAATTGCAAGCATCCGGCAATTATCCAAGAAGCAAAGAATATTCGATTCCGCAAAAAAAGGAAATACGAATCTTACTCGACTGGAGAAACACAAAAGGCTTCGACTGAAGAGGGCATGAGATATATTATCCATTACCGTCAGAACGTGGATAACATACTCACATGGAAGATTATCCACAACCGGTTACTGGGTTAACAAAGGATAAATCAACCGAAAAGAAAGGCATCAGGATACCAAAACTAGGTATATAATGATGACCAATCAAAGGGAGCAACAACATTACCAACAAAAGGGTAAATGAAAGAAGACTCATTGGGGATAAATTGCATAAACAACAATTATCTGGGCACTTACCGGCGACTTCAAAGGGGATAACATTGCAAGCATACGGCAATGATCCAGAAGACTGATGGGGATACAATTGCTAGCAACCGGCAATTGTACACAAGCAAAGAAGGAATATCAACATCGGATACTGGATGAAGATAACCACAAAGAGTAACCATCATAAAAAAGGATGAACAACAAGGTTAACTCTGCAAAGGGGAGAAATTAGGGTTTACAACTACCGAATACGGGGTAGAATACCAAAACTCTGGCTAAGGACAAAATTGCTAGCATCCGACAATTATCCACAAGAAAGCACAGACTCCGTTGGGGAATAAAACCACAACAACACAAAATCCACCATCAACCAGAATGAACCACAAAGGTTACCTCTGCTAGGGGAAAAGAGATAGGACTTACGACTACCGAATACGGGGTAGTAGCCATCAACTCTGATGAGGATAAAAAGAATTAGGGTTTACATCCACCGAATACGGGGTAGAAAACCAACAACTCCGCGTGGGGAATGAAAGAATCACAAATCCGCACGGGAAACAAAATAGGGTTTATAACAAACCACCCACTCTTGCTGAGGAATAAAAGGTATATAACCACGAATTCCGCCAAGAAGGCAAGAAACATAGGACTTACAACTACCGGTATGAGGGTAGAGGCCCAAACTCCGCTGGGGATAAAAGAACTAATGCCGGTTACTGGGCAATTCATTCATTTATTCCACAGGGAAGCACAAGAAACTGCTGACAAATAGTCAATTCAGGATCGATCCGAAAAGACAGACTGAATCAAAACTCGTCCTATGAGGATATAACTCAATAGGACCATCCATCCCCATATATGTGTTGGGAGGAAACGGAAACAACCGTCATCCACGAGGATATATCTCCGTGGGGAACTACAGAAGGAAAGACAGACACTTTCTGCTTATGGAGCTGACTCTATATGGAGAGATTTAAACACCCGACATCTGCTTAGGAAGATCTATTGAGATCTACATCACCCATAGCAGGGAACAACAAACAAAAGATATATGGAAAAAAATGCAACATGAATATCTGCATGTTTATGAATATGCATGAATATGCGTAATTTATGTTTAATGAATGCTGACAAAACAAACATATCTAACACGAACAGGGTCCAGGAATCAAACGCCCGGTACTACACTTCCAGAGGAAAACAAAGAAATCCAACTGGAAAGCCAATCTGCTAGAGATCTATATGCTGAAAAGCAAAGATCTGCGAGGAGGCAAAAGATCAGAGACATCAAGAAATCACAAAATCTCTGAGTGATAGATCAACAATCCACCCAACTGGGGTACAGAAAGTCACAACAGGCATAAACAGCCACAAAGACAAATCTGTTGGGGAAATACGAGAGAAGTCCCGAGATATCTGCAGGGAGATTCTCAGCACCAACTGGGAAACAAAAGTTCACTACACAGGCGAGAACTTCTATGACAGCAACTCCACATAACTCCGCTGGGGAACAACCCACTGGGGGAGAACAAATCATCCATGTAGAATCTAACTGCACAAGCAACTCTATTGGGAATAATGTCGGCCACTCTCTAGGGGAACAACCCACTGAGGAGGAAGAACAAATCACACAAGTAGATTCTGCAACAAGCCACTCTACTGAGGATCAAAAGAAATTAGGAAATCAACCAAATCTCTGGATGCTAGACCACCAACCGACCCTAATGGGGAAACAGAGGTTTCAACAAGCAGAAACTGCCACAAAAGCAACTCTGTCGAAGATACCAGCTCTGGCGGAGACTCTGAGGGGATTATCAGATCTAATCCTGACTCTGTCAGGGATACCAACTCTTGGGGATTTTGGGGAAATCACACAGATATAATCCACCATACCACAAATCTACTGACGGCTAGGGAATCCACTGAGGAACCCACCGGGGATATGGAGGAGAGCTGGGGGATCAACCACTGAATGCTACATCTTCCAAAAACAAATCAACAACTGCTGAGGAGGAAAATAATCACTACTCTGCTGAAGGCTAAACGCTCTGATGGGGAGATAGCAACAACTCTGCAGGCGACTGCGCTGAGGAAAGTGGTAAAGTACCGGGATATCAATCCACCAACCACTGAATCGTCAAAAAGAAAGCAACCATGCTGAGGAGAGAAACAACAACTCCGCTGGCGACTGCACTGGAGAGAGTGACGGGGTACCGGGGTCTCGAACCACCAACTACCGAATCTTCCAAAGGAACGCACCCATGCTGGGGAGATAAAATTACTGGAGAAGAAAACAAAGTCTTTAACAAGCACTCTGCTTAGGGAACAACCCCAACAACAACTCTGCTTGGGGAACAACCCCTAACAACAAAGCAGGAGAAAGAGGATACAACCATGCCAGGAATATGAACAAATGTCTTACCTGTTGGAAATCATGCCACCCTTGGGAGAGCACTGAGAGATTCTTAAGTATCCTTTCATCATTGTGAATGTTCACTTTGTTTAAAACAACAAATTTGAAAAAAAATTATTTGTTTAAAACAATGACATTTTATCAATTAAAACATGCAAAACATTTGTTGAATTGAAACAAATAAGAGTGCAAATAATTGGATACAAGCTCAAATTGATTTGACGGAATGGTAGCCTGCAAATGGCAAGACTCCATAGATCTGTACAAATTCGAAATCAGTGATATATATTGGAAGAGGGCTACATTGAACATAATGATCCTTTCTCTACCAATTTGAATCTCGATGTATTCGAGGCTTCAGTTAACGACGAATCGAGAATCTCTGACGAACAGACAGCTGCGGAACAGAAAGTCTTGTCAGGATGCAGTTACTTGCCAAATCCCTAATTTTTGCCTAGATTGCCCCAGGGTGAGGTACTCAATCTAGCGGGATGCAAATATTCTTTTTTTCAAGTCTCTAACTTTTGCCTGAATCACCCTTTCGGGTTCTCCACCGAGACGCTCATTTTTGCCTAAGTCGCCCTTTCGGGTTTTCAACTTAGCGAGCTATTCTGTTTTTATTTGCATACTTTTTTTTAGGCAAAGTATTTCTTGACTGCATCTGAATTCACAAGACGAGTGAAATCCTCCCCATCCATTGTTGTAAGCATCAAAGCACCGCCTGAAAAGGCTCTCTTAACAACATATGGACCCTCATAGTTTGGAGTCCACTTGCCCCTGGAATCGGGCGCGAAAGACAAAACTTTCTTGAGCACGAGGTCACCTTCTCGGAACACATGAGATTTGGCCTTCTTATCGAATGCTTTCTTCATTCTCTGCTGATATAACTGACCATGGCACATGGCAGTCAATCTCTTCTCTTCAATCAAATTCAACTGGTCATAACGACTCTGAATCCATTCAGCATCAGTCAACTTGGCTTCCATCAAGACTCTCATTGATGGGATCTCCACCTCTACTGGGAGCACAGCCTCCATGCCATAAACAAGCGAGAAAGGGGTTGCCCCTGTTGAATTGCGGACAGATGTACGATATCCATACAAAGTAAATGGCAACATCTCATGCCAATCTTTGTACGTAACTGTCATCTTCTGGATAATCTTCTTGATATTCTTATTAGCAGCTTCAACAACCCCATTCATCTTAGGTCTGTAAGGAGAGGAATTATGGTGTGCAATCTTGAACTCAGCGCACAATTCATCCATCATCTTATTATTCAGATTAGATCCATTATCAGTAATGATCTTATCTGGCACACCATAATGACAAATCAGCTGATTCTTGATAAACTTCACGACCACCTGCCTGGTCACATTCGCATACGATGCGGCTTCAACCCATTTGGTGAAGTAATCAATTGCTACGAGAATAAACTTGTGCCCATTGGACGCCTTCGGTTCAATCATGCCGATCATGTCAATTCCCCACATAGAGAAAGGCCATGGTGACGAAATCACATTCAGAAGTGTCGGAGGAATATGAATCTTATCCGCATAAATCTGACACTTGTGACATTTCTTCACATATTTGCAGTAGTCAGACTCCATTGTCAGCCAATAGTAGCCTGCTCTCAACATCTTTCTAGCCATGGCATGTCCATTGGAATGAGTACCAAATGAACCCTCATGGACCTCAGTCATTAACAGGTTTGCTTCGTGTCTATCCACGCATCTGAGCAAAACCATGTCAAAATTTCTCTTGTACAGCACTTCACCGCTGAGGTAGAAACTGCCTGACAACCTTCTCAAAGTTTTCCTATCTTTCACAGATGCCCCAGGCGGGTAGACCTGGTTCTGGAGGAAATTCTTGATATCAAAATACCAAGGCTTGTCATCATTCACTTCTTCAACTGCAAATATGTGGGCTGGTCTATCCAAGCGCATCACGGCAATATTGGGAACTTCATTCCAATACTTGACCACAATCATCGAAGCAAGCGTAGCAAGGGCATCTGCCATCCGATTATCCTCTCGAGGAATATGATGAAAGTCAACTTCTGTAAAGAACGTTGAAATCCTTCTCGCATAATCTCTGTACGGAATAAGACTGGGCTGATTCGTTTCCCATTCACCCTTGATCTGATTGACAACCAGGGCCGAATCACCATACACATCAAGATGCTTGATTCTCAAATCAATGCATTCTTCCAGTCCCATAATGCAGGCCTCATACTCAGCCATGTTATTCGTGCATTTGAAAGTTAGCCTTGCTGTAAACGAAATATGTGTGCCATGAGGAGTAATGATTACTGCCCCAATTCCATTTCCATACTGATTTACAGCGCCATCAAACACCATCGTCCATCTGGAACCAGGTTCCGGACCTTCATCAAGTGTAGGCTCATCACAATCTTTCTTTTTCAAATACAGAATCTCCTCATCTGGGAAGTCGTACTGAACAGATTGATGATCTTCAATCGGCTGGTGCACTAAATGGTCAGCCAAGATACTACCTTTGATAGCTTTCTGAGCTCGATACTCGATATCATACTCAGACAACAACATCTGCCAACGGGCAATCCTCCCAGTTAAAGCAGACTTCTCGAAAATATACTTGATCGGGTCCATTCGGGATATCAACCAAGTTGTATGATTTATCATGTACTGGCGCAAACGCTTAGCATCCCAAGCCAAAGCACAACACGTCTTCTCAAGCATAGAGTATCGAGACTCACAATCAGTAAACTTCTTACTGAGGTAGTAGATAGCAAATTCTTTCTTCCCTGATTCATCTTGTTGACCGAGTACACAACCCATCGAGTCTTCAAGAACGGTCATATACATAATCAGAGGTCTTCCTTCTACAGGCGGAGACAAAATCGGAGGTTCAGACAAATATTCATTGATACTGTCGAAAGCTTTCTGGCAATCCTCGGTCCAATCATGAGACTGATCTTTCCGAAGGAGCTTGAATATCGGCGCACATGTGGCAGTCATGTGGGATATAAATCTGGAAATATAGTTCAAGCGGCCAAGAAAACCTCGGACTTGCTTCTCAGTTTTGGGTGCAGGCATCTCTTGTATTGCTTTGACCTTTGCAGGATCAACCTCAATACCTCTCTCACTGACAACAAAACCCAACAACTTGCCGGTACGGACTCCAAATGTACATTTGTTCGGATTCAGGAGAAGTCTGAACTTCCTCAAACGCTGAAAAAGCTTCAACAAATGATCAACATGTTCAACTTCCGTTCGGGACTTAGCAATCATATCATCAACATAGACCTCTATCTCCTTGTGCATCATATCATGAAACAAGGTAGTCATAGCTCGTTGATACGTGGCTCCGGCGTTCTTCAAACTGAAGGGCATCACTCGATAACAGAATGTTCCCCAAGGTGTGATGAATGTTGTCTTCTCCATATCTTCGGGTGCCATCTTGATTTGATTATATCCGGAAAATACTTCCATAAAGGAAAAGACTTTGAATTTAGCTGTATTATCTACCAACATATCAATATGTGGTAGAGGGAAATCATCTTTCGGACTAGCTTTATTCAAATCTCTGTAATTAACACACATACGGACTTTTCCGTCCTTCTTAGGCACAGGCACAATGTTGGCCACCCATTGAGGATATGTAGAAGTCACCAGAAACCCTGCATCAATTTGCTTCTGAACTTCCTCTTTGATCTTCACTGCCATATCTGGATGAGTTCTTCTAAGCTTCCGCTTCACAGGCACGCACTCAGGCTTCAAAGGCAGGAAATCTTGCACAGTATTTGTATCTAGACCCGGCATGTCTTCATATGACCAAGCGAAGATATCAGAATATTCTCGTAGCAAACTGATCAACCCCTTCTTGACAAACTCTTCAAGAAGTGCCCCAATCTTCACCATACGAACACAATCCTCAGACCCCAAGTTGACTGTTTCCAGATCTTCAAGGTGCGGCTGAATGATCTTCTTCTCATGCTCAAGAAGACGGGTAATCTCGTCAGGAATCCCTTCAACATCATCTTCCTCTGCCTCAAATACAGGGAACTCAAAATTGGGAGATGACGTTGGATCATTATGTTCAATGGGTTTTAGAATCAACCTGCATAATGATTTTGGTTAATGAAAAACTTTAGAATTTAAACAAGCAAACCATTATGCAGATGAAAACGATTGCTTTTATTCTTGTTTTTAGGGTTTTTTGTGATCACTGATTTCATGCAAAAAAGCAAAAAGTGAAAACAAATGGAAAAACAAATGTTTAACAATGCATTAATTGAATGAAATATCATTGTATAAATGCTGCCAACAATGTCATCACTTCTCCTTTTGGCATGGGAGAAGGGTTTTGAACAAAGTGAACCATTACTCTGATCTATGAATGACTGTAGGAACATCTACAGCGACCCAATTATGGCAGACACCACCAGGTATGATGAAGTTGCTCAAATCCTTTGCATCCTCTTCCAAGATAGCAGCAGCTTCTTCAGTCTGATCAACATGGATGAAACCTCCACTCTTGAACAAACCTTGCTCGTTAAATGCCCCAGAAGAATAGCCAATGCCAGCCCGGGACTTGTTGTCTTCAAGCTCAATCATCTTCCCTAAACCAGCAACTGCACCATATTCCATGGCCAGTTTCGCATCTTTGTAGGAAGAAAATGAAGGAGACTTCTTCTCAATCGGCTTAGCAATAGACAAAGCTTGGAAAAGAGTTCCAACTTCATCCTCAGCATCAATGTACGAGAAAGAAGACAAGTGGCTAACCAGGAGAGCCTTTTCTCCCCCTACCACAACCAGTTTCTTATTCTTGACAAATTTCAGCTTCTGGTGTAGGGTGGATGTCACGGCGCCAGCCTCGTGAATCCATGGTCTGCCAAGGAGACAACTATAAGATGGGTGGATATCCATAACCTGAAAGGTAACCTGGAAATCACTTGGTCCAATCTTGATTGGGAGATCGACTTCCCCAATCACGGTCTTGCGCGACCCATCAAAAGCTTTCACAACAACACCACTCTGCCTCATAGGAGGCCCCTGATATGACAATCTCGAAAGAGTGGTCTTTGGCAATACATTCAGATATGATCCAGTGTCCACCAGCACGTTGGACATGGCATCAGTCTTGCAGTTCATGGAAATGTGTAGAGCCATGTTGTGGTCTCTTCCCTCCTCAGGGAGATCAGCGTCACAGAAACTCAAAGTGTTGCAAGCAGTAATGTTTGCAATGATACTATCAAACTGTTCTATTGTGACATCGTGATCAACATACGCCAGATCCAATACTTTCTGCAGAGCCTCCTGTAACACCTCAAAATTTGCCCTCCTCTCTTGGGACTAGCTTAACATATTGCATATCATTTTTAGGTCATTAGGCATTGCATATTGCATATCATGTGGTTACATTGTGCAAGTCATCCTCTTAAGTCTTGATCAGGAGATGGAGAGATTTTGGTGCAAGTTAGGGTTTCATTGGACTGGTCATTAATCATCTGAGGATGTGGAGGTCCAAATTAGGGTTTTTTGATTCTCAAGGAGATTGGTCTTCATCTTGATTAAAATGATTCATCATCATCATCATGGTTTGTCATCATCAAGTGTTGGAGCATATTCCTTGAGATTAGGGTTTTGACCACTGGTCAACCATAATCAGTTGCGTTGGGCCAATCATGGCATAACAAGGAGATGGGGTCTATGATGGATATGAGGATCATTTCATGGTTATATGGAGCTTATTGAGGCTAGGGTTTCATCCTTGAGCCATTTCATCAGAGGATTGGGGTTCAGATTGATCAGTGCATTGCCAGATTCATCTATTAGTTGAAAAGTCAACTGTGGTCAACTGTGCTTGATTTTATGGATTTGGAGGTGGGAGAGAGTTGGATATACTTCATTCATGTTAGAACAAGTGTTATTTGACATGTCAAAGCTCAAGAATGAAGAAAATAAAGTCAGAACAAAAATTGCCAAAAATAGAAAGTGACTTGTAATGGAAGTTTCCAAAAATGGAAAGTTTTTGACCATAAAATTACATGTCCAAAAGAGCTTCAAATGGAAATTTGTTCAACATGAAAGTTGTAGATCTTGTTCTTACCTTTCCAAAAAGTCCAAGAACTTGAAATTCCCATGTATGGTTGGCAAGTTATGGTCCATTCAATTTCAAAAAAGACCCATAATCAAAGTGGCATAACTTTCACATGGAGTGTCCAAAATGAGTGATCTTTTTATGAGCAAACTCCATTTCACATGTACTTTCCTGGTGCATAATTGGAATTCATCAAAAATGGTCAATGCAAAAGGTCAATTTTCAAGTGTACAATTAAAAAGTCAAGGGCAAAATGGTCCAAGTTGAGAAATAATTGGAATTTTGGCATGGGAGTTTTTGCAACACCTCACATATGCCAATTGGAGATGGTTTGAATTGTCACAAGTGCTCAAGGTCCAATTTTTGGCTAAGTCATTTTGGAACTTCACTTGAAAATGCAAAATTTGGCATAACATAGTGAAAATGAAAAATGCAATGCCAATTGATGTGGGACCAAAGCCAACACATCACAAATAATATTTAGGAGGTGTCTGAGCTGTCATACAGCTGTCACAAAGCCTGATGTGAAATGACATTTTTGCCTTTGCCTTAAGAAATTGCATTAAGCTAATCAATTTCATTTTTGGATAATTAGTGATTAGAAGGTGATTAAGCTGAAGTATATATCACTAATTGTAACAGAATTTGGATCACAATTACAATTCTCAAGAAAATCTAACAAACTTTCCCTCCAATTTTCCAAAATCTCAAGAACTTCATCCAAACTTTTTTCACCAAATCTCCATCAAACCTTAACCAAATTGCAAAGTTCTTGTGGATTCGTGTTCATTGAGCCTTCTTCTCCAACTGTTTCATCAGAATTCATGCTGAAAGCTTCAAAATCACAACTGTTCAAAGTGTGCTCATCAATGGTGAATTGAGATTTCTCATACGTGGAGCTGTTTTGGATCAAGCTACAAGTTGCATTCACTTCTCCAAGCCTTCTTCTTCATCTGTTTTGGATAATTGGAGCCAAATACATCACGAATCACAACTGCCATTGCAAGGTGCATAAATCTCGAATTTCATCATTCTTTAAATTGTTACATGCTTATTGTAGTTCATCCAATATAGATTAACATGCTAGGTGTAGTTTTTGAGATGATTGATTGTAGAAAGAGATATTGTGATTTTTAGTTTGGATGTCATTTAGGTTTTTGATCGATCCGTGAGCTATGTTAGGAATTAGGATAAAATAGTTACATGTTCGTGTTCCTTGTTGAGAGACGGTTCTTTGGACTATGAGTTTGTTAATTTTGGTTGTGGTTTGAGGATTTTCGTTTTCTGCATTTTCTGGTGTTGAAAGCTCAAGAACAGCGATGAACTTCATGATTTCTGGAAAATATTTAGTGTTTGATCCGTTTCCTTGCAACGCCAATTTGAATTTCTGTTTGGCGCCACCTTCCACCAATCAGAACATTTCTTTCTCACTTACCAATACGATGCCGTTTTGGATCTTGTGTTAAATATTACGCTTCTGCCATTACGCCTTTAATTAATTAATTATTCCATTTTCATTTTTCTTTTCTTATTTCATTATGATATGTGAACTTAGAAAATTCATAGAGACCTCAAAATTCATCCAATTTTAGTGAGATTTTTTGTGCCATACTCATGATAATGTGTAGAAGTTTATGATGATTTTTGTGAAATTTTTTGCACGTGTGGAAATTTAATTGGCCTATTGATTTTGTTCATGTGTACATTTTTGTATGTTTCACCAAAACCTTCATGAAATGCTCATACCTTTAAATAAATGAATGAAAATTTTTGTGCTTATTCTGGACATGTTGATGGTGATTTTCATGTAAATTTTGTGATTTTTGGATACCTGGTGATGAAGATATGATTTTTTGAAAAGAGGTGTGACAATTTGTGTCACACCAAGCTAGGTCAACTTTCTGATATTATTTGCATGGCCTAGAATTGTTTGATTGAGCTAATTTTTTGCATGGATGATCATTGATATGTCAAGATAACATGTGATTTTTGCTGGAATTTTTGATGGATTTTTCTAATTGATTGATAATTTTCTTCACTGTTGGTTCATTTGGTAACATTGTGTGACACATGTTGGTATATCTTTTGTGAAATTCTCATATGGTATTGGATGAATGTGAAATTTGGTATGCAGTTTATAGACACATTGTAGGACATCATGCTTTTGGTCCCATTCATTTCTAAAATGTTGTCACTGTTTTATGAATTATTGAAGTGAATGCATGTGTTGATGCCTTAAATTGGCTTGAATAATTGTGTCTGGATTTCTTGATTTTCATTGACCTACTTTCTTTTGTCCAATTGAGCTAAAAATTGACATGCTATACCTTGAATGTGTCCTGTTTATGTGTGAATTATTGGAGGATTTTTGGGATTGATTTGGTATGCTTTTGATTAAAGTTATTCTGTTTGGACTTTTGGTGTTGTATTTGACCTAGTTTGTACCAAATTGGTCATGAAATAATGTTGGTGAATGATATGAGCATGGGACCAATTACATTTGCTTTTGATTTGTTTTAATTTGATTTTGGATTGGTATTGCTTGCTGTTTAGATTTTTTTCTCCCTTTTGGACCCTAGGCTTGGCCTAGTGGTCTTGTTTCTCACATTTGGTTTGACTTTTCAGGATGAAATGCACAATGCTTAAGGAGTTTGCTTCAAGTCAATTAAATTGAGATTGTTTGATGTTGAGCACTAACATGACTTTGTGTTGTAGGATTGGAAGCTTGAGCTTGGGCTTATAGCTTGCACTTGTGTGCATTAACTTGTGTTGTCTGTATAGATTAACATTTGCTGTTTACTGTTGGTTTGTCTGAGTACTGATGATACTTGATTGATTTCAGGTACATTTAGTCGCTTACAGTTCTTTAAGAACTTGCTTGCTGTTGCTTGGTTTTTTAACCAGTGGAGGTAGAATCTCTATACTTCATGTAGTCTGGAAGACCTGACCTGTTACCTGGCCAGGCAACTGTCTGAAGTCCTCCTTAAGAGGCGATGATTGTGATTGTTTACTTTTGTACCAAGCAGGTGAAGACCTCTATGAGGCAATTGGCGGAATCCAAGGGATATGCAATCTATCCCCCGCTATTCTGTGAGTCGTCCCTCTGCTCACACCATTGTGTTGATGCATTGGGACACAAACCCAAGATCTTGTGCTGTTGCACGATCGAGTCAGAGTCTTGAGCGTAGAAGGGTCCCTCCATTCTGGACCCACGCTCCTTTGTCTGAAGCTCTCCCTGGTCAGGGATAAGAGCTGTGAAGTCTAATCTTCACTCACCTTTCATCTGCTTCACCTTAGCCCCGCAATGGCAAGGTTAAGAGCGAATACTACCCATGTACAGATGACTTGCTTCGGCAGTCAAACCCATTGTTTGAGCCTCACTTGACTGGTTATAGTGTGTGCTTTGTGAATATTTGTTTGCTCTGTTTGCTTGTATGCTTGTATGCTTGCTTTCTTCCTGGATAGGATTAGCTTGCAGTTGTGCAAGTAGGTAGAAACCACAACGTAGGGCAATGATGCATGACAACACTAGGCTCGAGTACAGCTCCCTGGTAGTGTGTCTTCCCTTGGTTTCTGGCTAAAATTTCTTTCCCTTTCAGGGGAACTACATCGCCCTGATCCTCGTTCCAGACGAGGTATGTAGGCAGGAGACCGTGCGAGGTCTCTCCGGGCACTTTTTTCTTTTTGTGTGTGTTTGCTTGTTATCTTCTTGTGTGTGTTTTGGTTCGGATGCCGACGTAAGTCCAGTGATTGGCGGTCGGGCTCCACGTTTGTTATCTGATTGCATGTTTGGTTCGGATACTGATGTAAGTCCAGTGATTGGCATTCAGGCTCCATGTTTGCCGGTGTGTTTATTTGCTTGTTTGGCGTGCGTGAGCCGAACTACGGCAGCTCTGATTCTCGTTCCAGACGAGATACGTAGGCATAGGATGCGACGTCCTATCGAGCTCTCTCCCCCTTAACCCCACCTGTGTTGTCTTCGGTGCGTGTGTGTGTATGATGTTTGTCTGTTTATTTTAGAAACCTATTCTTTCTTTTAGAACGTGGATCCCGTCGAGTACGACGGACGTGAGGGGTGCTAATACCTTCCCCTTGCGTAACCGACTCCCTTACCCTTTCTCTTTGGTCGCGAGACCATGCTTTTTCCAGGTTTCTCTGAGCGTTTCCTTTCCCTATTTTGGGATAAATAAGGCGCAGTGGCGGCTCTGTGTTGTTTTTGTTTCAGCCCGCCGGTTGTTTTTCGCGGATGCGACAGCTGGCGACTCTGCTGGGGATCCCTCGGATGTTGACCTGTGCTGGTCCATCTTCCCTAAGCGAGTCTCTCCTAGCGTTCTAGGATAGTTTAGGTTGCTTGTTTTGTTTTATTTATTGCATTTATTATTCTAACAGTGTATATATTTGCATAAATGCTTGCATGCATCATACTATCATGTTGCCGTCCTCTGTGCAGGTGGTTCCTCTGTTTGGGGTGGGTGTTCTGAGTGGGGCTAAAACCCAGGCCCGAGTATACACCTAGGATTAGCGTGGTCTCACGTCGCTCACATGCCGGTTGGGCACATTGTTGCGACGTGACATACCACAAGCCGGACGAGGTTCATCTGAGAAGTGCTCTTCCAGTGGGGTTTTCCACTTTGGTTGGGTTATCTCTTTTGAACTATTGACTCTGGTGACCGATCATTTCCCGGATCTTTGGTTTAGATGATCTTAAGGGAGCTACAATGGCACACCCGAAAGGGAAAACCCATTGAGTATCTCTGCCCGATTGTCGAGACTATTATCCGCCTTAGGATGACCTGATTAGAATTTACCTGTGAGGGGAGGGTGATTCTTTCAGATGCATGTTCAGATGGTGACTCAGATGGTGACTTTTGGTTCCGTGACTCAGAGTTCTATTTATAAGTCGGATTTATGGCCATTTCTTTCTGAGACGCCAGAGTGCTGTCCGAGTTATTTATCAGTGGGGATCCGTTTATTTCAGGATTCCCCGGGCCGATTTTATCAGTGGGGATCCGTTTATTTCAGGATTCCCCGGGCCGATTCAGATGGTTATTGGTATCTGTTCAGAGATGGTTTGATGATGATGATGGTGTATCTGACTTCCGTTTATTTCGGAACCTTTGAGGTGGATTTGTGGTTACGTTTTCCCTCAGATAGTTGTGATCAGTTCAGGGTCAGAGTCGTGATTCAGAGCAGCAGATGATCAGATGACTTGGAGGATGGCCCATTGCCTTGCATTCATACATCATTCTCATTTTGCATTCATCTGCACCAAACCTACGTCTAGCCATATGGGGAGTATTACTGATTAAGAATCTGGTTGAGAGACATCCGGATGTCAGAATATTATTGTCGATTTTTTATCTGTCTCGATGAAACCAGGATCAAAAGACAGAAGCTTCCTCATATGGATAGACGTTGCATTCATGCATATTAACCTGTTTGCTGTTTTGCAGGAATCATTGCTCGCGCTCGCAGAACTGTACCCTTGCACTCAACCCGTCCTCACAGATACTTCACCAGACGCAATACTCCCAGGCTAATGGATCTCCCAAACACAGATATCCTCGAGCTGAAGGACAAAATGAATGAGCTGATCAACATCATGCAGGGTTTTGTAGTTGGTCAGAAAGCTTTGGCTGACAAAGTTGAAAAGCTCGAGCGGGCTTCAGCTGCTAACAGTGGGGTTAACCTGGATGGTGTCTCTAACCAGGGGCTCGGTGGATCCAGAGACGGTGGAAAAAGAGCAACCATGGGTATGGTGAACAACAATGCTGGTGGATTTGGTGCTGCTACTGGTGGTGGGCCCGGTCTGGGGCATAATCTGAAGGATAATATGTTCCCTCCATTCTACGGGTTTGATGAGGACAGGGAGGAGGACCGAGAAGCTGATCAATTCTCCATGCACAATGAGCCATTCGGTCAATATGGTGTCCAGCCACAGAGCAAAGAAATTCAGTTGCTGGCAGAGAAGGTAAGGGCTCTGGAAAGCCATGCTACTCCGGGGTTTGTCAACATGTCCAACATGGGGCTGGTCGAGGGGATTGTGATCCCACAAAAGTTTAAAGCACCCTCATTTGACAAATATAATGGGAGTTCCTGCCCGGAGACTCACCTTCAAGCCTTTGTCCGAAAGATCTCTGCGTACACAACAGATCAAAAGCTTTGGATGTACTTCTTCCAAGACAGTCTGTCTGGAGGATCCTTGGAATGGTATACCAAGCTGAAATCTTTTGATATCAAAAGCTGGCAGGATCTTGGCGATGCCTTCTTTAAACAATACCAGTTTAACGCTGACATGGCTCCTAGTCGTACCCAGCTGCAGGGTATGTCTCAGAAGTCAAGTGAGGGGTTTAAAGAATATGCTCAAAGATGGAGGGAGTTGGCTGCCAGAGTTCAACCTCCGCTGGTGGATCGGGAGATGTCTGATCTATTCATGGGTACCCTGCAAGGGGTTTTTGCTGAAAGGATGGTGGGTTGTCCCGTCACTAACTTTGCTGACATTGTGGTGGCTGGGGAGAGAATTGAAAGTTGGCTAAAAATGGGGAAGATTCAAGGTAATGCTTCGTCATCAAGATTGAAGAAGCCATTCGGGAATGGTCAGCGCAAGAATGAGGGTGAATCGAGTGCTGTGTATGCCCAGGGAGGACACGGTAGGGATCGTTACTACCAGCACACTGCTGCGGTAACCATCCCTGCTGGTAATCAGTCAGTACGACAGCAACGTCAGCCACCTCAACAGAGAGCTGGGTATCAGGTGAGGGGAAAAGGGGTTGATCGCCATTTTGACAAGCCGCCCGTGACATACGCTGTTCTGTTCAAAAAGTTGATGGATCTTGGGTTGGTTCAGCCGAGGGCGATGGTTCCGATGAGATCAGATCAGAGGCCGCCTAACTATGATGAGAACGCCCAGTGTGAATTTCATTCTGGAACACCGGGGCATAACATTGAGGGTTGTAGAGCATTCAAGAATGTTGTCCAGGACCTGGTGGACTCCAAGGCTATTAATTTTGCGCCACCACCGAATGTTAATGCTAATCCCATGCCGGCGCATGGTCAGGCGATGGTGAGTGCAATTGCTGAAGATTCAGATCACGCCTGTGTGATGGGTGAAGAGAACGACAGCGACTGCAAGTTTGATGGTTGGATAAAGCCGTGCGTACCAGGAAGTTGGAAGGCTTAAAAAGATCATCACTGTCACTCATCCTGAGGAGTAATAATTTCTGTTTTCAGTTTTTATCTGCATGAAAGCCATACGTGTTGCCCGACACGTAATGGTTCATTGTAAGGGCCACCTCATGTTCATAATTTGCAACATTTCTGCATCATTAATAAATGGATGTTTTTCAGTCAAAAAGCGGTGTTCCCTGTTTTTCATTTATTTTTGCAGTTTAAAAACGAATAAAAATGGCAATGTTTATTTTCATTTTTCTCTTTTTGATTTGTCTCGTTCCGAATTCAAAAATAATTCTCCGGATCTCGTTGATAACAATTTGGTTACACCTCATATGACTTCGACAATCCGAGCAATCAGGCTGAAGAAGAAGGCGAAGAAGATTGTGATCTGCTGGAAAATTAACCAGGTTGTTGAAACAAGAGGAGAAGGTGATTCAGCCGCTCGAGGGCGATGCGAGATTGCTATTCCAAGCACCGCCGAGGTCAGAAAGGAAGTGAAAATTGGGGCCGCTTCGGAGGCAAGTCGAAAGCAGAATGGTAGCCCTGTTGAAAGAGCGTGTGGATACCTTCACCTGGTCGTGTCAGGATATGCCAGGGTAGGATACCGATGTCGTTGTGAACAGGCTACCATGGAGAGAAGACTGTCCTCTAGAGAAGCAGAACGTCAGTGCCTGTATCAGAGAGTCATGATGACTTTGTTTCATGATATGATTCATCATGAAGTTGAATGCTATGCTATGACATGATAGCAAAGTCCCAAGCAGGAGAGGGGCATCTGGCAGACCAGGGCAAGTCGTTTGACCGGTTGAGACAATTCAAACTGAGGTTGAATTCAAGCGAGTGCACTATCAGAGTGCGATCCGGTAAGCTGTTGGGGTTCATTATAAGAGAGGAATCGAGGTTGATCCTGCTAAAAAAAAAAAAAAAAAAGGGGGAAAAATAGAAAAAAGGAATGCCTGAACCGAGAACAGAAAGAGGTTCGTGGTTTCTTAGGCAGATGGAACTACATGTCATGGTTCACATCTCACCTAACAGCCACGTGGGAACCCATTCAAGAAAAAAGATCAAACGGTCAGGTGGAATAATGATTGCCAAGGGGCATTGGAAAAATAAAAGAATAAGTTGCAGGAGCCTCTGATTCTGATGTTTCCCTAAGGAGCAATTGTTAATCTGGTACTTGACAACCTTCGAGGGGTCTACGAGGTGTATTGGGTCAGCATGACGAGTCTTGTCGAAAAGAGCATGCAATTTACCTTAGCAAAAAGTTTACCGACTGTGAAACAATACATTCACTGCTCGGGGAACTTGATGTACTTTGGCATAGGCTGCTCGCCGACTGAGACAGTATATGCTGGTTCATATCACTTTGTGGATTTCGAGATGGATCTGATCAGGTAGATTTTTGAAGAGCCAGAAATGACCGGACGGGTTGCGAAAGGGCCAATGATTTTGATTGAATAAGATATTCGATATATCTCTCAGAAAGCAATCAAGGGGAGTGTATTGTCGGATTACGTCGCTTCGCAACCCATTGAGGATTATCAACCGAGGAAGTTTGAATTCCCTGATGAGGACATCTCGAGGTGCTCTGATCGAAAGATTAAGAGTAACCGATCCCGGAGGAGGGGCCTGACCCTGAATCCGAACGGATTTTGATGTCTGATGGGGTTAATGTGAAGGAGTTAGTGCTGCTTTGGTAAAGCCGAAAGGATCCCATGTTCCTTTTGTTGCCCGGATAGCGTTTGAATACACCGACGGTGTGATTGAGTATGAAGCTGGTATCCTGGGTATTGTACCTCGGTACATCTACTGGGGCAACTCCTTTCTCATTGGTATGGGATGGAGGCCGTGTTGAGGTTCAGATTCCCTCTTTGAGAGTCCGGATGGACGTGAAGTTGCAAGAGGCTGAATGGGTAAGGACCCGATATGAATAATTGAGTCTGATAGAGGAAAAGAGGCTGGCAGCCATCTGTCATGGGCAGTTGTACCAGCAAGGGATGCAGCGTGCTTTTGACAGAAAGGTGCGACCTCGGGTATATCATGTGGGTGATATGGTGCTGAAAAGGGTCCTTCCTCCTCAAAACGATCGAAGGGGAAAATGGACACCCAATTATGAAGGTCCATTCGTGGTCAAGAAGGTTTTCTCTGGCGGAGCCTTGTTGTTAATGACCATGGATGGCGAGGATTTTCCATCCCCTGTGAATGCGGACGTAGTTAAAAAATACTTCGTATAAAGAGACCCGCTGGACGAAAAGAATAAAATAGTCCAGGCAAAAATGGGCATCCCGGCGAACCAAAAAAACAGAAAAGAAATGGTTCGGGCAAAAATTAAGGATAAAAATGAAAAATGTACACCCGGCAAGTCGAAAACCTGAAAAGGCGACTTGGGCAAAAATGGGTATCCCGGTGGACTGAAAACCCGAAAGGGCGGTCCAGGCAAAAGAGGGATTGAAACGAACAACTGCGTCCCGCGTGATCGTTTGCGCTTTGGTTAAAGCATCATTAATAATACCCGGTAGGGATCAATCAGAAGCGTCTTGTTCAGAAGGCAGAAAGCACGGAGAGTCTGAGGACATATGGGGTGTAACCGAGTTGGAACTCGATGAGATCACGAGTTTCACATTGTCATTAGGATAGATTTTTCCTTTTGTGCGTGATTACCTCTTTTCAGGAATTGCTTCCTTTGTATTGCTCAATTTGAGCCACACTTTTCAAATCAATAAAATGCATATTCAGTCAAATAATTTTGTTTTTTGTTTTCATTACCGCTTTGATTGCAAAAACATCCAATTGTTTTGATAAAGAATCTTGCATTTTAAGACATACAGGTCCCTTCCAATGCATGTTTATAAGATTGAAAGCTTGAAATCTTATTCGGAAGGATGAGTGACCCAAGTGTTGAAATCTTGACACGCCTGGGGCACGGTTTTATCTAACGGTCTGTTTTGCAGGTACTGTTAGATATTTTCACTCACTTGCAGGTTGTGATGAGGAAGCTGTTGATGAAACAAATCCCCATGGAGTCCAATCAGGGACGAGTGCACGAAAGAACGACGAGAAGATGTCGAGACGTACGATGATCCTTGATTTTAATCAAGAAGACTCTTCAAAATCGGAAGATTGGAAAGTCTGTAGAAATTCCCCACAGGGTCCAGTCAGGGACGAGGGACGATGAAGAGACGTCGAGACGTCCGACGACCTTTGGAATTAATCAAGAAGACTCTTCAAAGTCGGAAGATTGAAAATTTTGTATAGTTCCCAGGAGTACACTTTCCGTCGAGCGCGAAGCAATTGGGAGTACAAGATGATGGAGCAGAAAAGGTCCAGACGAGTCTGGGAATTCTTAAAAGTGGAAAGCTGATATGAGATTGGAAGGTAGATATCATGGTTCGACAAGTCGACGGGGGTTCTGTACCAACTTTTCTCATTTTCCCAGCGGGGTCCCCAAGCATAGTTATGAGGACCAACTCCCTAGCAGATCCAAGGTCTGTGGATCCCCTAGCCGAGTCAGGATGGTTATCCCCGGCAGGTTGAAAACGGTGTTTCCCCAGCAGCCAGGTCCGAAGGTTGCTATCCCCGAGTGGAGCGGGTTTCAATGAAATATATCTCCAGCAGTGTTCATCCTACCAGTGGATTGGATGAGTTTCTGTAGCAGACTGATATCTGCATCCCCAACTGAGTTGATTCTATCTATGGATTGCATGGGTAATCCCCAGTGGAGTGGCATTCGCTTCCCTAGCAGAGTCAGGATGGTTATCCCCAGCAGGTGTCAGATCGATGCTTCCCCAGTTGCCAGGCCTGGAGGTGGCTGTTTCCCAGCAGGGTATCTGTGAGCATTTCCCCAGTGAAGTCGTCAGGTATCTGTGAGGGTTTCTCGAAGCAGGTTCGGGATCGATATCCCCAGCAAGTCAAAGACTGTTGTATACCCACAGAGCGTTGGTGGTTCTTATCCCCAGCAGTTTCCCGAGCGGATTGGGTGCAAAGGAGGTTTTTCCCCAGCAAGGGTTACCTTTTCCCAACAGCAGTGTTATTCCCCAGCAGGGTGGAGAGCGGAGTATTGACGAGTTCCTCAGCAGAGTGTCTCAAGCTCCCCAGAAGAGTCCCTTGAGGGGGATACTTTTTATGCATTCATCATGTAGAATAAGCATAGCATATTGCATAATAAATCGCGTAGCATTTCCATAATTATGGAGCATTACGCAGAAAAAGTCATGCATCATTGCAAGCATAGGCTAGTCTCAAGCTGTGGTTATTGTTTGAGAGGTGGTTTTGCCAGAAAGCGAAGATGTTACTCTGATGGGTTTAGCATCATGATGTCAGATCAGCAATATTCACCAGTAGTGCGATGCTGAAGGAAACTTTTCCGTCGGACAGAGATAGAAATGTTACGCGATCAGCGCGACTCGAGCCGTGGTTACCGCTTGAGATTTGGTTTTGCCGGATAGTGAAGACGATGCTCTGAGGAGTTCAGCATCGTGATTTTGGGGCAGCAGTATTTCCCAGTCATCAGTAAGTGTCTGGTCGAGTTTTCTTTGGTGTCAGTAAACATCATCATTCGATGTCCAGTAAACGTCAAGTTATTTCCCAGTCATTATTTAGTGTCTGGTCGAGCATTGTTCGATGTCAGTAAACATCATCATTCGATGTCCAGTAAATGTCGAGTTATTTCCCGATCATTGTTCGATGTCCTGTAAACATCATTGTTCGATGTCCTGTAAACATCATTGTTCGATGTCCTGTAAACATCATTGTTCGATGTCCTGTAAACATCATTGTTCGATGTCCTGTCAACATCATTGTTTGATGCCTGTAAACATCATTGTTTGATGTCTTGTAAACATCCTTCTTCGATGTCCTGTCAACATCATTGTTTGATTTCCTGTAAACATCATTGTTTGATGCCTGTAAACATCATTGTTTGATGCCTGTCAACATCATTGTTCGATGTCCTGTAAACATCATTGTTCGATGTCCTGTAAACATCATTGTTTGATGCCTGTAAACATCATTGTTTGATGCCTGCAAACATCATTGTTTGATGCCTGTAAACATCATTGTTTGATGCCTGTAAACATCATTGTTTGATGCCTGTAAACATCATTGTTTGGTGTCTGTCAACATCATTGATTCGATGTCCAGTAAACGTTGAGTTTCTTCCCGGTCATTGGTTAATGTCTGGTCGAAGGTGTACCCTCTGACATGTCGCCATCGGAGTGGTGGTTTGGTGTTATCTCCGATGTTGCCAGCGGGATTATCACGACAAACAGGAGAACGGGGTTCAAATGCAGTGATCCGGGATCATTTGCGCAAGAGAAAATTTCGGGGTTCAAGAAAAGCAAAAAATAAAGAGATGATCATCCCCAGCGGATGTGGTGTTCGTGCCATGGTTATCCCTGCGTTACCATTTATTTTGGTATCCAGGTCGACGTTGCTGTTTCGGTGATCAGGCCGACTTTCTCCGTACCAGACGGGTTTTTTCTTCAAGATTGTTTCTTCGCCGATTCTGACTGGCGTTGTTAATTATTTTCCCATCAGAGTGCAAATTGTTCGTCTGTTCTTGGTATTCAATCACTCTTCATCCTGATCATCTGAAAGCCGAGGCTATTCATATCGACAGGTTCACAGTGGATTGAATAGGGGCAGCTGTAACACCTCAAAATTTGCCCTCCTCTCTTGGGACTAGCTTAACATATTGCATATCATTTTTAGGTCATTAGGCATTTCATATTGCATATCATGTGGTTACATTGTGCAAGTCATCCTCTTAAGTCTTGATCAGGAGATGGAGAGATTTTGGTGCAAGCTAGGGTTTCAATGGACTGGTCATTAATCATCTGAGGATGTGGAGGTCCAAATTAGGGTTTTTTGATTCTCAAGGAGATTGGTCTTCATCTTGATTGAAATGATTCATCATCATCATCATGGTTTGTCATCATCAAGTGTTGGAGCATATTCCTTGAGATTAGGGTTTTGACCACTGGTCAACCCTAATCAGTTGCGTTGGGCCAATCATGGCATAGCAAGGAGATGGGGTCTATGATGGATATGAGGATCATTTCATGGTTATATGGAGCTTATTGAGGCTAGGGTTTCATCCTTGAGCCATTTCATCAGAGGATTGGGGTTCAGATTGATCAGTGCATTGCCAGATTCATCTATCAGTTGAAAAGTCAATTGTGGTCAACTGTGCTTGATTTTATGGATTTGGAGGTGGGAGAGAGTTGGATATACTTCATTCATGTTAGAACAAGTGTTATTTGACATGTCAAAGCTCAAGAATGAAGAAAATAAAGTCAGAACAAAAATTGCCAAAAATAGAAAGTGACTTGTAATGGAAGTTTCCAAAAATGGAAAGTTTTTGACCATAAAATTACATGTCCAAAAAAGCTTCAAATGGAAATTTGTTCAACATGAAAGTTGTAGATCTTGTTCTTACCTTTCCAAAAAGTCCAAGAACTTGAAATTCCCATGTATGGTTGGCAAGTTATGGTCCATTCAATTTCAAAAAAGACCCATAATCAAAGTGGCATAACTTTCACATGGAGTGTCCAAAATGAGTGATCTTTTTATGAGCAAACTCCATTTGACATGTACTTTCCTGGTGCATAATTGGAATTCATCAAAAATGGTCAATGCAAAAGGTCAATTTTCAAGTGTACAATTAAAAAGTCAAGGGCAAAATGGTCCAAGTTGAGAAATAATTGGAATTTTGGCATGGGAGTTTTTGAAACACCTCACATATGCCAATTGGAGATGGTTTGAATTGTCACAAGGGCTCAAGGTCCAATTTTTGGCTAAGTCATTTTGGAACTTCACTTGAAAATGCAAAATTTGGCATAACATAGTGAAAATGAAAAATGCAATGCCAATTGATGTGGGACCAAAGCCAACACATCACAAATGATATTTAGGAGGTGTCTGAGCTGTCATACAGCTGTCACAAAGCCTGATGTGAAATGACATTTTTGCCTTTGCCTTAAGAAATTGCATTAAGCTAATCAATTTCATTTTTGGATAATTAGTGATTAGAAGGTGATTAAGCTGAAGTATATATCACTAATTGTAACATGTGATTTTTGCTGGAATTTTTGATGGGTTTTTCTAATTGATTGGTAATTTTCTTCACTCTTGGTTCATTTGGTAACATTGTGTGACACATGTTGGTATATCTTTTGTGAAATTCTCATATGGTATTGGATGAATGTGAAATTTGGTATGCTGATTATAGACACATTGTAGGACATCATGCTTTTGGTCCCATTCATTTCTAAAATGTTGTCACTGTTTTATGAATTATTGAAGTGAATGCATGTGTTGATGCCTTAAATTGGCTTGAATAATTGTGTCTGGATTTCTTGATTTTCATTGACCTACTTTCTTTTGTCCAATTGAGCTAAAAATTGACATGCTATACCTTGAATGTGTCCTGTTTATGTGTGAATTATTGGAGGATTTTTGGGATTGATTTGGTATGCTTTTGATTGAAGTTATTCTGTTTGGACTTTTGGTGTTGTATTTGACCTAGTTTTTACCAAATTGGTCATGAAATAATGTTGGTGAATGATATGAGCATGGGACCAATTACATTTGCTTTTGATTTGTTTTAATTTGATTTTGGATTGGTATTGCTTGCTGTTTAGATTTTTTTCTCCTTTTTGGACCCTAGGCTTGGCCTAGTGGTCTTGTTTCTCACATTTGGTTTGACTTTTCAGGATGAAATGCACAATGCTTAAGGAGTTTGCTTCAAGTAAATTAAATTGAGATTGTTTGATGTTGAGCACTAACATGACTTTGTGTTGTAGGATTGGAAGCTTGAGCTTGGGCTTATAGCTTGCACTTGTGTGCATTAACTTGTGTTGTCTGTATAGATTAACATTTGCTGTTTACTGTTGGTTTGTCTGAGTACTGATGATACTTGATTGATTTCAGGTATATTTAGTCGCTTACAGTTCTTTAAGAACTTGCTTGCTGTTGCTTGGTTTTTTAACCAGTGGAGGTAGAATCTCTATACTTCATGTAGTCTGGAAGACCTGGCCTGTTACCTGGCCAGGCAACTGTCTGAAGTCCTCCTTAAGAGGCGATGATTGTGATTGTTTACTTTTGTGCCAAGCAGGTGAAGACCTCTATGAGGCAATTGGCGGAATCCAAGGGATATGCAATCTATCCCCTGCTATTCTGTGAGTCGTCCCTCTGCTCACACCATTGTGTTGATGCATTGGGACACAAACCCAAGATCTTGTGCTGTTGCACGATCGAGTCAGAGTCTTGAGCGTAGAAGGGTCCCTCCATTCTGGACCCACGCTCCTTTGTCTGAAGCTCTCCCTGGTCAGGGATAAGAGCTGTGAAGTCTAATCTTCACTCACCTTTCATCTGCTTCACCTTAGCCCCGCAATGGCAAGGTTAAGAGCGAATACTACCCATGTACAGATGACTTGCTTCGGCAGTCAAACCCATTGTTTGAGCCTCACTTGACTAGTTATAGTGTGTGCTTTGTGAATATTTGTTTGCTCTGTTTGCTTGTATGCTTGTATGCTTGCTTTCTTCCTGGATAGGATTAGCTTGCAGTTGTGCAAGTAGGTAGAAACCACAACGTAGGGCAATGATGCATGACAACACTAGGCTCGAGTACAGCTCCCTGGTAGTGTGTCTTCCCTTGGTTTCTGGCTAAAATTTCTTTCCCTTTCAGGGGAACTACATTGCCCTGATCCTCGTTCCAGACGAGGTATGTAGGCAGGAGACCGTGCGAGGTCTCTCCGGGCACTTTTTTCTTTTTGTGTGTGTTTGCTTGTTATCTTCTTATGTGTGTTTTGGTTCGGATGCCGACGTAAGTCCAGTGATTGGCGGTCGGGCTCCACGTTTGTTATCTGATTGCGTGTTTGGTTCGGATGCTGATGTAAGTCCAGTGATTGGCATTCAGGCTCCATGATTGTCGGTGTGTTTATTTGCTTGTTTGGCGTGCGTGAGCCGAACTACGGCAGCTCTGATTCTCGTTCCAGACGAGATACGTATGCATAGGATGCGACGTCCTATCGATCTCTCTCCCCCTTAACCCCACCTGTGTTGTCTTCGGTGCGTGTGTGTGTATGATGTTTGTCTGTTTATTTTAGCAACCTATTCTTTCTTTTAGAACGTGGATCCCGTCGGGTACGACGGACGTGAGGGGTGCTAATACCTTCCCCTTGCGTAACCGACTCCCTTACCCTTTCTCTTTGGTCGCGAGACCATGCTTTTTCCAGGTTTCTCTGAGCGTTTCCTTTCCCTATTTTGGGATAAATAAGGCGCAGTGGCGGCTCTGTGTTGTTTTTGTTTCAGCCCGCCGGTTGTTTTTCGCGGATGCGACACCTCCCTATGGGGTTCTGAATTCAGCAGCAAAGATAAAACGGAGATTTTGGACGTCGTTTGGAGAAGCTGATCTACAACATTGTACTCACTCTTCTTGATGAGCCTCAGGATCTCATCACATTATTCATTCACAACACCACTCGGGCCAACAGAAGAAGTAGGAGTCTTTTGTACAGAGGAGGGTCTGGCAACAGCAAGTGCCAGATTCTGAACATTCACTGCAGTCCCAACCGGACGCTCAGCAGAATCAGAAGCAATGTGAGGTTTCGGGGGTGCAGAGAACACACGACCACTACGAGTCAACCCGCTCACGTCAGCAATATTAGTAACAGAAGTTAAAGGCAACTATACTTCTTTCCCATCTTCCACAGCAACGGGATTGTACCTGAAAGGGATAGCTTTATCCGAAGAATAAGGCATAGGGCCTGCAGGCTTGATTATCAAAGAAGGAGAGACCTTCGGCTTGCTACCATCATAACGGATAACAACAGGCTCGGGCAATTTGAACACAGGAGAAATAACATTCACTTCTGGTTCATCTTCATCAACATTTCGGTTCTGAAGAATCTCTATGGTACCCTCATCCAACAATTCTTGAAGCTCTCTTCGCACTTGGCGACAACCCAATCTATTGACGGAGCAAATGCGGCATCTGTCATGGTCATGCTCCATATGACTGTACTGACACAGCAGACGATGCAACTCGACCAATGACTGTCGAATATGACTCACATATTTGACTTTATACTTCCCAGAGCAACCCTGGACCATGTTCACTGATTTCCCATGCTCGGGCAATGGGTTCTTTGTAACATTGGGGCCTGAGTCTTCGAAACTCAGTATGCCGCATCGCATAAGGTATTGAACCTTGGTTTTCAATGGAAAGCAGTTTTCAATGTTGTGTTCCGGAGCACCGGAATGATACACACAGTGTTGATCTGGCTTATACCACCACTGCGGGTTCACAGGCACAGCTGGAGGATCCTTGGGAGTAACCAGCTTCCTCTCCAACAAGGAAGGATATAGTTCAGCGTATGACATAGGAATGGGATCGAAGCTGATCTTCTTCCTATCATAATTCAGATTGGCCTGGTTACTGGTACTGCCACGAGGCTAGTAAGCCTGTTGTTGTGGACGGTGTTGCTGCTGATACTGAGGTTGTTGCTGATGCTGATGCTGATTAGGCTGCTGATACTGAGCACTATCTCTGAAAATAGGTGCTATATGAGCCACCTGGTGCTGACTGTTGGCGTGACGCACAGGCTTCCTCTTAACAGAGGGTCTTCTTGGTTTATCATGGGATTGCACAGCATGTGCTTCCCCATCTTTCTTCTTAAACGCCCCATACCGTTTAGAAGAGCTCTCATCTTTACTCAAACATCCTTCACGGACACCTTCCTCCAGACGCATCCCCATGTTCACCATCTCGGTGAAATCAGAGGGAGCACTCGCAACCATCCGCTCATAATAGAATGAACTAAGAGTCTTCAGAAAGATCTTAGTCATTTCCTTCTCTTCCAGCGGAGGAGTAATCTGAGCTGCCAGCTCTCGCCACCTCTGGGCGTACTCCTTAAATGTCTCTTTGTCCTTCTGAGACATGGCCCTGAGTTGATCACGGTCAGGCGCCATATCAACATTATATTTGTATTGCTTGACGAAGGCTTCGCCAAGATCGTTGAAGGATCGGATGTTTGTGCTATCAAGGCTCATATACCAGCGAAGAGCCGCACCGGACAAACTATCCTGGAAGTAATGAATCAAAAGTTGATCATTATCAGTTTGCGTAGACATTTTCCTGGCATACATGACCAGGTGAGCGAGAGGGCAGGTGTTCCCCTTATATTTTTCAAAGTCAGGCACTTTGAACTTGATTGGAATCTTTACACCGGGAACAAGGCAAAGTTCAGCAGCAGACTTGCCAAACAGATCTTTCCCTCGGAGGGTCTTCAATTCCTTTCGCAGCTCGAGGAATTGGTCATTCATTGCTTCCATCTTCTCATTGACATCTGGGCCCTCAGACGACTCAGAATGATAGATGGTGTCGTCTACCCTAGGAATGGTATGCACGACAGGAGGAGCAACATCAAGGACCGGGCTAGATGCCGGCATAGAAGCAAAAGTTGGAGCTGGAATATCCGGCATGAAACCCGGAGGCATACCCCACGGAAACCCGGCTGGCATGGCATTCGGCATGAAATGAGCACTGGCAGCTGGCACAGTCGAAGCAACAACTTCTGAAATAACCGTCCTCTGGGGAGGAGTTGCAGGAGGTGGAGAAGGTTGATTCTGAGCAGACAGAAACTGCTCCATCAGAGCACTCAAACGAGCGACTTCTTCCTTCAACTCTCTGTTCTCTTGTTCAAGTTGATCCATCACTCTTGCAGAATTGGCTCTGGTATAGTACCGGTGAGTCAGCTTGTCTTCAAAATAAACGAAGAGCACAGAGTTAGGCCACAGACAAGAAGACCAGAACAACCTGCTTATGCAAAATGATGCATGTAATGCTTATGCGTATGCTTTGTGTTATTTTCAAGGAACCTTTTAGGGCATTTATTTGCAAATTTGAATATTTAAGCATTTAATAGCATATGGAAAATATCTCATCAAATATATTTGGAACAAAGAAGTACAACATTGTTGATTATTACAAGGGAAAAGGAAAATGAACATCCTATGGATCCCTAGAAGCTCGAGAAGCTGGAAGACGAGATGCACAAAGCTTCTTGATCTCTCTCTCATAGGCTGCTTCCATATCCGCTTTCTCCTTCGCAAGTCGATCATACTTCCTCTTCCAGAACTTGGAAGACTGAGGAAGCAGAGAAGTCCAATTATCATTCGGATCATCGATCACCTGATGCTCGAGAAACTCAATCAGAGCGTCCTTCTCCTTGATTTGCTGAAGCAATTCTTCTCTTTCACGGATCCAGGCGCGTGAAAGGTCTTCTTCTCTCAACTCCTCTACGCCTTGGTTGGGGAGGGTTGAAGGCCCAGCCACATCCAATGGTGTAGGTCTCGGATGATCATACGGCATAAGATACTCAGAAGCTCTCTGTCTGACCCAAGAGGTATATGGCTCCAAAGCAATGCAATTCTTTGGACCCAATTCGTTTCTACCCTTCTTATGAATATTGCGCCAAACGCAGACAAATCTGGCTTTCAGGCCTTGGGGATCTTTACCCTCCTGAAAGAATACACCTTCTAACAGAATGTTATGAGGTTTATCCTTTAGGGGGAACCCAAGCTGACGACGTGCTAAGATAGGATTGTAGCTGATCCCACCACATGTACCAAGAAGAGGCACATTAGGGAATTCACCATAATAATCAATGATCTGAACAGTATCATACACGCGATCATACCAAGAGATATCATCATTAGTGAGAGACATAAGTCTCTGAGACCACCGTAGACATCCCTTGTTCTCCTTGAAAGCGACCGTCTGCGGTAAGTGAGAAATAAACCACTTATACAGCAGAGGCAAACAGCACACAATAACTCATCCACCTTTGCATTCCTCAGATGCAAAGAGACATAGGCATCACCCAACAGAGTCGGAACGAGATTAAGAATAGAAAAGATCCTAATGGCGTTCACATCTACAAATTTGTCGATGTTGGGGAACAATACCAAACCATAGATGAGCAGCACAAATAAAGCCTCAAAGGCATCCTCACTCATGGCCTTCCCATAAACGGTAGCTTGAGCGATGAGGAAATCAGAAGGAAGACCCTGAATTCCACCTTTGGTAGTCAGATTAGCTTTAATCAGGGATTCATCTATGTGCAACAAGTCTGCAATCTCTCGAGCAGTCGGAATACTCTCCAAGCCACTGAACGGCACCTGATCCAGAACGGGAATACCCACAAGATGAGCATACTCCTCCAAGGTAGGCAACAGCTGGAAGTCCGGGAAAGAGAAGCAGTGATACAGAGGATCATAAAACTACGCCAGAGTACTCATCAGCCCTTCGTCAACCTGAGTAGTCAACAGAGGAAGAAGCTTCCCATAACGAGCTTTGAAACCCAAGGGATCTAATACATAAGATGTCAGATTCCTTAACTCTTTCACATCAGGTTGTCTAAAGCTGTACTTCTTTGTATGCCTTTTTGGTCTTTCCATGTCTGAAAATTTTGCAAATAAACCCTTTAAGTTCCTTGAAATTTTTTCTCATTTTTCTGATGACATGAATGCAGATGAATGCATGAATGCATGAATGCAGCAATCACACTCAAGGATCAAGCAAGTCACACCAGACAAAGGTCATGGGAATGCTCATTGTATCCCTAATATCAATCATCCATTTTGGTGGATTATGGTTTTCACCTTATCAACACCCAAGTTCCATTGATATTAACGGTACATGAACCGGCTCAAACATCCTTAATATAAACCATTTATTTTGGTGGATTATGGTTTACACCTTATCGACACCCAGGTTCCATTGATATTAAGGATGTCTGGACGACTCAACCATGAATCACGGGTTTGCTGAGAGTCACGAGCATGGAGTCTCGGTTAAGAACCACCCAAAGGGAGTGTACTAGGGTTTAAACCTGCCCAACATGTTCTACCAGAGGTTCCCATAATCATCGTCCCATCTTTCGGATATTATCGGAGGAACGAATACTCGTATTCCAAAAATATTCTCAAGAGAGACTCTTATGAGTGTAGTATCGCGTAACAATCGCATCAGATCTGACATCTGAACGACCTCCGCATTACGTCCTAAAAATAGGCCAAGATGAGCTTGGTAAACTAAGGTCCTTGGCTTCTAAGGCACATGACTGAAAGAATAATGCCTAACCACAAATAACTTGTGTGACATTATTAATCCAACATGACCTCCACCAAGTGAATGGACTCGCAAGTCAACTGGCTAAGGAATACTCCACACCAGTCGACAAGACTATGCCATTCTCCTATCCTAAGGTGCACTCGAGTTCGGGTAGAGAACTCATCTCACAGAGATCACCAAAGCAAACAGCAATTGTATATCAAGCAATTCAAACATTACAATCAATACAGTTATCCCAAATTGTACAAAAATATGTCAAATAACAAATAACAATATCATACAACAAGGGTGAAAAGTAGGCAATACCACCAAGGAGATTTTTATTCCCCAGCAGAGTCGCCACTTTTCTGTAGCGGTGTATTCGTCACTTTATGATTTATTGATTAAACCAAAAGCAAAGCATACAAAGAATCGAGTCGCCACCGCACTTTTATTTATCCTAAGGAATGGCTAAAAAGTGAACAAAAGCCTAAGAAGTTTTACACATAGAAAACTAATGAAAAGATCAGAGATCTAGGTAAGGGGTAAATTACGCAATGGGAAGGTGTTAGGCACCCAAAACGTCCTAGGTACTCCTAGGGAGCCCTTTTCACACTTGTCGTACGAAATGTTATTTGCTTAGGAAATATTTATTGTGCAAACATGGATTGAAAGGATGAGAAACGAATATACAATTTTTATTTGTTTTTGTGTTCGAACGGATGAACCCGTTGCCTACGTACCTTTCCATGGAAGGTAAGGATCAAAACGCCGTAGTTCGGCTAAAAGATTTCCAAAATATGAGTGGATTCATTTTAAAACAAAAGCCCTAAGGTCTTTCGTTATCCACGGGAGAAAACTCAACCTTATATAAACAACAAGTCCACCATGTGAGAAAAGCTTCAACTTGCTAGTGAGGGGTTAACCCTATAATAAGCGAGGAAGTCTTACAATTCAATCACTAAGGACAGAAGGTGAGATTAACATCAACCAACTAGGATAAATCAAACCTATGGCTAATGTGTGAAAACTTATCAAGAATGGACAAAGCCACAAAACAATTGAATGAGTTGGATTAACCAATTAGAATTTATTCACAAAAGATGGTCAAAGTATGATTAGAATTCAATTCAAAGAAGTGTTAAGAAAATGAAGTTTGAAAAAGTCAAAGGCTTAAGGCTTAGGTTTCTAATTTGAAAAGAAATGAGAATGTTTGCACAATAGTTTTCAAGTTGGTATTAGCATGCAAATGGAGGTTTAAAGAAACAAAAGGTGGAAGGATGAGGAAGTGTAAAACTTCTTAGATGTTCACCTCTTGAAATCATATGGAAGATGACTCAAGTGATTCCTTTGGAATATGCAATGAGCAATAACAAATAAGCAAAACAAATGATACCGGATGCCAATCAATGGACTTACACCAATCTCACAAACAAAGGTGGATACCGGATACCAATTAATGGATTTACATCAATCTCCTAAAACAAACAAGGATATCAGATGCCAATAAATGGACTTATTCCAATCTCCTAAAACAAACATGGATATTAGATGCCAATCTATCTGGACTTATACCAATCTCCAAAGGAGGATCATGGGAAACAACTGCCAATAAATGGGCTTACAATTGACTCCTCACACAAGCAAATGCAAAGAGAAAGAGAAAACAAGTTGCCAATAAATGGTCTTACACTTAACTCCTACCAGATCACAGGAAACAATTGCCAATAAATGGACTTATGATTGACTCCTCAATGGTCATAGGAAACAACTGCCAATAAATGGACTTATAGTTGACTCCTCAAATGACAAACAAAGATGTCACAAAGCAATGAACAATGATCATGCAATGATGTATAATTAATGATGATAAATGCACAAAGGCACACATAGGCAAGTATGCACAGATGAATCAAGCAATCAGACAAACAAGTCAATTAGCACACACTATATACAATCAATTAGGCTCAAGCAAGGTTAGACTTTATAGTCAACTGGAATGGGGTAGGTTGTGCTCTGAACCTTAACATTGAGAGTTAAGGTGAAGCAGATGAAATGGAGATGAGAGGTGTGCCTCATAGCTCTTATCCCTGGCCAGGGAGAACATTGAATAATAGAAGGTGTGGGAGTTCAAAAAGTTGGAACTCTTCTCCACAAATGATTAGACTCTATAAGATATTGGGTTAAGATCCACAATGCATCAACATGTTATGTGAGTAAAGGGATGACACACTGAATAGCAGGAGATGGACTACACATCTCTTTTATCTGCCAATTGCCTTATCAAAGGACTTTTCCTGGTTAGCACAAAATTAAACACACAAAGACATTGCCTCTTAAGGAGGGCTTCAGACAGATGCCTGACCATATAACAGGCCAGGTCTTCCAGACTACATGAAGAAGAAAGGTTATACCTAATTGGTTAAGCAACCAAGCAAAAGCAAGTTCAAAGTGAACTTAAGTAACTTATGTACCTGCGGAAACATCAAACAAATCAGTATACAACTCAGACAATCAAACAACAGTCAATATCAACAGTCAAACCCAATAAGCAAAGGCATAAGCCACAAGTCAAGTTCAAATGAGTCAACATCAACCTACAAAACACACATTAGTAACCAAAAGCAAATATCAAATACTCTCAAGATGAGGCATCATCAATTGTGTAACTTGAATGTGTAACCTGAAACAAAGCTTCAAACATGAGAGGCAAACCACTAGGTCAAAGCCTAGGGTTAAAGATGGAGAAAAAATTCAAAACAGAAGCTCAAATTTGACATGATGAAACTTCAAATAGTTATTGACACATAGAAAAAAGTCTCACATCAATATCATTTACCAAATGCATTTTATGATCAATTGAAGTTCAAGGAAATTTTAAAGTGCAAATGTGATCAACCAGAATGAAAAATCTCAATTAAATCAGAAATGATTCACAAAAATCTGGGAAAATTCATGTATATTCAAGACATCTCATATGATCAGCATGCAAAAAATCAGAACAATTAAGCATCATTTGATAGGGTAAACACATAGCACAATATGAACATCAAAAGGTGTGACACAAATTGTCACACCTACTTAGAAAAATCACAAACCAGAAATGATAAATGATAAAAATGCAAACCCAACACCAAAATGCTAAGCAAGGAGTCTAGTTTCATCATGCGAAAATTCAGATTCATTGGATCAAAGACAAGGATTTCACAAATGCATAAGCAAGGCAATGTCAAAATGAATACATGTTCACAAACCCTAGGGCAAAAAAAATTCCAGCCGTGCACAAATCATGAAAAATATCCAAAAAAAACTAGAGAGAAAATATGACTTAATGCAGGAATCCTCATAATTTTTGGATGAATATTGGATTTGATATGATTTTTTAAAGATGCAAATGAAAATGAAATAAAAATTGAACAAGAAAATGAATTAATTTGAAAATTGAAGTTGGCGCCCCCTGTACGCAGCGTTTCATTAATCATAAAGCCTGGCCAATCAGAATCGAGCATGGAGGCGCACATGCACCAATAGGAACAAATCCTAGGAACTTAAGGCAACGGTTTTAACGTGAATCAAAGTGTGGCCAATATACTGTACTTCATCTTCTCCAAACGTGTTTCCATGAACAGTAGACCAATCAAGAACACGGTGAACATTTTTCTCAGAATTTAAAACTAAACATATATTCATGTAGCCTAAACCTCATGGATCAACAATCAAACATCAAATAGGCATGGATCATCAAGAATCGTTTGGATCGAGCAACATCAAGATTCATCATCAAAATTTAAATCATCGAAACTAAGTGAATAATGCACGGTTTTAAGTGATTCAAAGCTCAGCATGCTCACACAACAAAGATCTACAAGTTTAGCATAACAAAAATGAGAAATAAGAGACACGATTTCATGACCTCTTGAAGAGCAGCTTTCGAATCCACGCGTTTCAGGCCTTGCAATGCTCAAATGACCTTCTAGCAAGCTTGTAGAGTTGATTGGAATGAAGATTGAAGTTCAATTGCTCACGATTCCATAGAATTTGAAATTCACCATTGTTGTGTTATTGCTTCAAGCTGCTTCAGTTTGCACGAATTGGCTTGGATCTTGCTTGAATCTTGATCAGTAATGATACTAGATGATGAATTAAGCAAGAAAATGCAAATTGATTTGAAGAAATTGAGAGAAAAAATGATAGAAAAGTTTGATGAAATTTTGTAGATCTGAAAATTATGAGGTGTTCCCCTGCAATTCTGTTAGGGTTTTAGCTTATATACTCTCTATTAATCAAGCTCTAATCATGCTTAACCAAATGCTAATGAAAATTAGTGAAATGAGGTGTTTATGCAAATTTGGTCAATTCACCCTTGCATGGTAAATATGAGTGAACAGTACACAAAATGCAATGTATTTTCACTTAAAATGACATTTTAAAATCAATGGCAATTGCAAAACATTTGAATTATGCACCAAATTCAAATTCCATGTTTTCCCTCCAAAATTAAGTGAATTTGCAAAATGTTCATGTGATGAGAATTGATGCAATGCGATGCAAGATTATGAAATTATAGGTCAAAACAAGAATTTAGCAAAAAGAGCCACATGATTTGGAGCATTGGTTTGAAAGTTATGCACTTTTGAATCTCCATGTACACCTTGCCATGTTTTGATCATAATTCCTTAACCACACATGAGAAATGAATGATCTTGGACTTTTTGGAAATGGGAGAGAAAGATCTACAACTTTTATGTTCAACAAAATTTCATTTGAAGCTTCCTTGATGATGTAATCTTGAGTAGAAAACCTTTCCATTTTTGGCAATTTCAAATTACAGGTCACTTTCTATTTTTGGAAAGTTTTCATCTGACCTCAAATTCTTCATTGTTGATGTTTGAAATGTTAAATGAGACTTGTATGGACATGAATGAGGCCTCTCTAACCATCTCCCACCTCCAAATCCAACAGTTGACTGGGCAGTTGACTTTTCTAGGGTTTCAGTTGACCTGGCTATGTTCAGATGAAATTCAAGCCTCTACCACTTGGGATTTTGATTCAAAATGATGCCATGGCTCATATAAGCTCTTGTGAATGATCATGGTGCCCAAATTCTCAAGAATGGCCACCATCCATTGCTCAATGGCTGCCTTTGACTGTCTTGACCTAAGATTGCTTCATCTGCAAGTAACAAGGTTAGATGACATATTTTTGTACTTTTGGTTAGTAAACAAATGAAAAGCAATGATATACAAATGCAAAACATGCTTGGTGATCAAGAACCACTCTCAAAAAGATAACCCACCCACAGGGAAGGAGGCAAGGTGCACAAAGATCCTTGAGGCAATGATATGATATGATATGATATGATGCCATAAGGGATCTTAGGGACAAAATTGGGGTCTTACACCTACGTACCCTCTTATAAAAAGATTAGGATCAAAACCTCGTAGTTCGGGTAAAAAATCTCAAAACAAATGAGTGGATTGATTGGTCCAAAAGCCTTAAGGTCTTTTGTTATCAAAGGGAGAAAACTCAACCTAAAACCACAAATCCACCATGTGAGGATAGCTTCAACATGCTAGTGAGGGGTTAACCCTAGAATAAGCATGGAAGACTCATTGTCCATCACTAAGGATAAAGGTGAGTATTACATCTACCACAAAGATAACTCAAACCTAATAGCTAAAGGTTATGGAAAATTTGATTAAGAAGTGGACATTGAAACCACAAAAGAAACATTTGAATGGGTTATATATACCAATTAGAAGTATATACAAAAGTGGTCAAAGTTGACTTAAAGATTCAATTTAAAATGAGTGTTATGAAAAGAAAGTTTGAAAATCAAAAGCATAAGGCTTAGGTTTCTAATGTTGAAAACAATCTCAAATGTTTGCACAAAAGTTTTTTGGTTTGGGTTAAGGTGGAGAAATGAAAGAGAATGGGTAAGTCCTAAGGAAAAAAGAAGGTGATGGTTAAGAAGTGAAACCACACTAGGAGTTCCTCTCTTGAGATCATATAGATGATCCAAGTGGCTCCCATCCTTTGGAATAAGCAAGCACAAAGCATACGCAATCACACAAGTCTCATAAGAGATCCTCAATGTATCTTGTAACTTCCACATGGATGAACATGATAATGATCCTCAAATTAAGCTCAAAAGGAAACTCCTAAGTTCAAGAGCGCACACATCAACAGTTCACAAGTAAACAATCATCACACACTATATACATACAAGAGGCTTCAAACAGTGGGTGGGCTTTAGTCAAGAGGGGTCATGTCAACCTCGACAAACAAGCCAAACTGTAATGGGTAATCTGTAGCTCTTAACCACTAACATTGAACGTTAGGGTGAAGCTGATCAAACAGGTAATGAGGATGATACTTCATGCTCTTAACCCTGGCCAGGGTGAGCTCATGACAAAGAAAGCGTGGGGATCCAGAAAGTGAGATCCTATTCCACTTGACAGACTCTGGACAAAGATCTTGGGTACATGTTCTAAAGCATCAGCACGTAGTGCGAGCATAAAGAACGACTCACTGAATAACGGGGGATTGGCTACTAATCCCTTCTATCCGTCAATTGCCTCTACTCTTGGAGGTCTTATCAAGTAACACATGCCTCATCTTGGAGGTCTTTGGCACAATTGTAAACAATCACAAACAGAGTCTCTGAAGAAGGACTTGCTAGCGAAATGCCTGCCAAAAAGGTGACAGGACTTCCAGACTACATGAAGTAAGAAGATAACTACCTAAGTGGTGTATCAACCATAATCCAAAGCTCAAGCAAGAGCAAAAAGCAAGCAACTAAGGTACCTGTAAAAAAACTAAACAGTTAATATTTTAATCAGAAAAACCAACAGACAAACAGTGAAACCATTCACAGTTACACAACTCAATGAACAATGCTTAAGCACTCAAATGAATTCATGAGCTCAAGCACATCAATTAGAACCTACAAAACAAACAAAATTTAGAATTCAAATCATTTTCATCTCACAAAGTGAGAACAAATCAACCATCAATGATAAATGTCCAAACCTGAAACACAAAGCACAATTAGTTTATGCACAAAACACTAGTACAAAGACTAAGTTCAAAACCAAACCAAATGATCAAAACAGAACTCAATCTTTCACATAATGCACATTCAAACATTCCATTTAATGTCCTCAAAAGGACCAGCATCAATTCAATAAGCAAATATCTCAAATGGCTTATGCCATGCGAAGATCACAAAATGTGCACAACGTGAACTTCCAATATAGAAAATTCAAATCAAAACAGAAATGCATGCAATGACTTTGAGATTTTTTATGCAAGCTCCTTATGTCATGAACAATCATTATGCAAAAGATCAAATCCAGAAAAGTTCAAATGATAGGTGATCAAAAATGCAACAATCCAATGTCAAAAATGTGACACAAATTGTCACATTATTCTCTATGCGTCAAAAACAATGATAGCATATGAGAAAAATTCCAAACCAGTGATCAAAAATTCACATCATATATGAATATTAAGCACACAAAAAATTGGATCAAGAAGCTCAACATATAGAATTTCACAATGCATTTAACACAACATATCAAATTAACACCACATGGATTCAAAAAATCACAAATAAAAAACCAGACATCAACAAATCATGAAATTAATACCATAAAAAGCTAGACATTAAAACAAAACTAGGAAAAAAAATTAGAGTTCATTTGGATCATTTTTCTATTTTTTATAAATTTTCTAAAATGAGCAAAATAATTGACATAACATGGAAAATATGGAGGGAAAGAATTAATTCAAATAAAATCAGAAAAAACAACAGCCGTTGGATAAGGCGCGCAATCAAAATCTAAGGTCCACATTCAAACAAATGAAACGATGCGTTTCATTAATCTACATTAGAATGCACAATCAGCAAGTCAAAACACGCATGGCATGGTCAAAGCATTCCTAACCAATCACTCTCACACGCCAGCGTACACATGGAGAACACGTAGGATAAACCCTAAAATAACCAGACGCCGGAGCTACAGTCTCCGGTTGTCTTCCCCGATCACTCACGCGGCGGCGCCGCCGTGCAAAATTCCAGAAATGGACAAGGCCTATACCAAACGAACCGTCCTTCAACAAGGATTCCAAATATGCTAATGGATCATCCTAACTCTACCTAGGTTTTCCAGATCGAAGCAAAACATTTATGAAATCAAAACTTTCAGTCAACATATCATGCTCAATACTCAACCATTTTCAAATCTAATCATACCTACAAGCTCTACTAATCAAGATCTACACATTTATGATCTTAAAACAGCAAAAAGAGATGATGAATTTGCTTCACCTGGAATTGAAGGTTGCTGAATTCGTGCTCTCAAGCGTTCATATGCTCCAGAGCTTTTCCACTGCACCTCCTATGAAGCTTTAAGCAAAAAGAATTAGTTGAAACCACTTGAATCTTCCTCAATTTCAAACTTCCATTGCCATGCTCATGTACATGAACTGCTCGAATTCTGGCTCAATTGATCCAAACAGATGATGATTCTTGCTCAATGAATCATGATGATCAAGAATCTGCAAGAATTTTTGGTGTTTGTATGGAGAAATTCAAGATTCAAAGAGAGAGAAAAATGGAGGGAGTTTCAAATTTCAGATCTGAAAATGCTTGTTATCCAGTTATGATTAGGGTTTGAGCTTATATATGCTTTGCTAATGATGCTGCTAATCAATTAAGCCAAATGCTAATCATGATTAGTGAGATGTAAGGCAATTTGCAAAAAATGCACATGAAGCTCATGAAGCCATATTACACGTGTACAGTCCCATGCAAGGCTTGGAATTCACTCAAAATTAACCAACGGTCATGCTTGAAGTGTTTGTTTGCTTGTAACTTAAGCCAAAAATGAGTTATGAATATTTTCTTCCAAATGCACATGTATGAAATAGTGAACTCTTGGTCATGATTCTTTTGCACAAATGAGCCAAATGATGTAACTTTGAGAGGCCTTGCACATGAGAAGCATTTTGCAAAAAGAATGGACCAAATTGGAGCTTTGTATCAAAAGTTAGGTCATTTTGAATTTCCATGCACACCTTGTGATCAAATGACCATAACTTCTCAACCATTCATCATATGGACATGAATTAGGACTTTTTGGAAAGGGGAGACAAAGATCTACAACTTTCATGTTCACCAAAAATCCATTTGATACTTCTTTGATATTGATAAGTCAAGTTGAATGTTGACTAAAAACTTGCCAAATTTGGAAACTTTGAATTACAGGTCATTTTCCATTTTTAGTAACTTTTGCCATGACCTTTGAATCTTCAAGATGGATGTTTAAAATGATGAATAGGCCTCATTTGAACATGATTGAGGTGTTTCAACTCATTTCCCCACCTCATAGCCCTCAGTTGACTGCACAGTTGACTTTTTGGTCCTAAGATGACCTTGAAATGCCTTGATGAACTTGAGCCTTTACCACTTGAGGAAATTGCTTCAAAATGAAACCCTAGCTCATGTAAGCTCTTTGTGATAATCATGTGATCCTCATCTCAAGAAAATACCCCATCTCTTGCACAAAGGATCTTCTTGAAGCTCATGACCTGGTGATTGCTTAAGCTACAAACAAAAATGTTAATGACATATTTTTGTGCTTTTGGTTAGTAAACAAAAATGAGAAAAGCAATGATATACAATTCAAGCATGCTTGGTGATCTAAAACCACTCACAAGAGATCCCTACCCAAAGGGAAAGGGAGCCAAGATGCTCAAAGATCCTTGAGGTTATGCAATGCAATGCTATGATGCCATGAGGGATCTTAGGGACAAAATTGGGGTCTTACAGCAAGTCACACTTAAACCTGTACAAACATAACCAAAATCATAGTTTGCACAACATAACCACACAATTGTTAACCTACAACTTCAAGTCACCCACACCTAAGCCAAATAGATAGCAGGTCATTAGTCAACATCAAAGCCTAATTTCATTCAATTTTTCACCTGTAATAGCCAGTCATAAACAATCATTTGAACAAATTCCATTAAGTTAACCAACCAACTATCATAACAACTTTCAAGGCCATAACAAACTGACTTAGTGAGTAACTCACTGAGTTCAAACCAACTAACTACAGACCACACCTAACTAACTCAAAACCTAACTCCAAGCCACATTAATCCCAAGCCTAATCACTATAAATCTACATTTTCATCATCATTTTAGGGGCTGAATCCTTTTGCGATCTGTTGAATGTAATTTTAAGTGTTGGGTTTTTGTTATCGTCTCCACAGGGATTGTGAGATATCACCGCCTTTCTACAGTTGTTTTAATTCTTAGCTTAAGGTAACAATGGGGTTTTGGTGTTTGTCACGGTATCTTGCATAAAAGTGTAATAAAATGCGGTAAAAGTTTTGGTTTTAATATTTGAGAAATATTGCCAAAGTTAGGGTTCGACGATCACTTTGCACGTATATGTTCGATCAACAAAACTTATAAACTCCTTTAGATGATAAACTATTTCACAAAGTCCTCCCAATGTGTTTATCTCTAACACACATTGTGAGTTTTCCCATTTTGATCCATTGTTTATCTATAACACAATCTATCAAAATGACAACTTTTTGGTTCAACCTTATGGTGAACAAAATCATTCATTACTATCTCTAGCTAACAAATAAGATTGGATGAAAACCTAAGTTAAGAGTTCGTAAACATCTCTCGATCATAAACCAACACAAAGAGTTATCAATAAGAACAAAGTTTTCATCATATATTCACCATTAAAGAGTTTACAAATTGAGATCATACCATTTACACACAAAGCTAATGATCATCTACATCTAACCTTGACAAAATGAAGAACTTAGCTACTCATTTTCATGGTAGCTTGGTCAACAAGTTTCGGAAGAAGGTTGATCAACATCCGAGTCGAATAATCGAGATTGGATGGGAATCCACCTTCTTTTTGTGAAAGATTGTTAAGAGATGAAGAGAAATGATTTATAGGTCACAAAAGATCCCAAGAGCAATGCTGGAAAATATCTAAAAAGTACAAAAGTATGGAGGTGCAAAAGTATGGCTCCAAAAAGTAGCCCTTGCTACTTATAGAGCTGCTACTGAGCTGTCATACCCGCTAGGCGAGCAGAATGGCTCGCCTAGCGAGCCCCTAAATGAGGCACCTGAGGCACCTGCGCCCAGAGAAATAACCTTTGCCAGATTGGCATGTTCGCTAGGCGAACAAAACCTTCGCTAGGCGAAGCCCACGCTTCAACCTTCGCTCCAGCGAGCTTGAGAGGTTTTGCTACTGGAATGCTCGCTGGGAGCTCGCTAATGGCTCGCCTAGCGAGTGAATGCTGGTTGCGCTTTTCACCAAGTCTGGACGTGTTCGCTACACACTTCGCTGGCAGCTCGCCGAGCGAGTTTGTTGATGTTTGCCACTGTAAAATACTGGAGCTTTTCGCTAGGTTCTCGCTGGGCGCTCGCCTAGCGAGCCCTTCGCCACAGCCCTCGCCTAGCGAGCAAGCTGATGAATGCATCCTTTCTTTGGTCCCTTTGCCAACTTTCTTGTGGCTTCATTTTCTATTATTTCATGCCTAATTCCTGCACAATAACACACAAGTCAAAGGTACCAAGATCGTTTATCATTGTATTGTAATTCATCAAAAACAAAGGTTGTTTCGAACACTTTAGCAAGGAAACGGAATGAAAGATGCCCATATTTGATAGCTCAAATAAGCACTTTTGGGTATCTAACAACTCTCTCCAACTAGATTCTTGCTTGTCCTCAAGCAAAGTATGCCTCTTGAAGGACAAAAGGATTTGCATTCAGAAAAAGGTTTCTCCGAAATCGGATAAAACGTCTCAAACACAAGTGAATCAGCAGATACAAATTTCCAACGGTTAGAATAAAATAATACACAAGAACTAAGACTTAGTAGCAATGCGAAATATGTATCTATCTACAACAATATTATCTTGAATGAATCACCCTATCTCTCCTCTTCGAATAAGGATTGAAGAAATTACGCGTTTGCAACCGCGGGAATAATCTCACTCTCTAACAAACAATGAAGAAATCAATTCAATTCATACAATGTCTAACAATTATAAATGGTAATGTGGAAGCACGAAGATCACTAAGGGCTTTTCGGTTGAAGCTTGGTTAGGTTAACAAACAAGGGTCATTTCTAAGGCCATTGAAAACGAAATTGCCGATGCAAAAGAGACATTCACTGTACATTATTCACACATCTCAACTTCGTTCCATTTATTTCTCATTTGAAACCTTCACAACTCTTATTTCACAACTCAATTTTTTTGTTTTTCACTATTTTTCTTCCAAGCAAGCATTCATTTTTATTTTCTCTATTTTTTTCTTTTCTTTCACATCATATTTACAAAAGAACAATTATCAAAATTTTCCGGGTTTCAAGAAAAAGATTTTTGAAATCTCGCTTTATTTCAAGCTGAGATTCAACTGTTTAAGCTCAAAAGGGTTAACGAATACTCTCTCTGCTCACAGGTAAATTGTATTTGGAACTGGTTGTGCTCGATAGAAAACAAGTGCCTTGATCATTTCTAATTGCTTCCACATATTCACAATAATAAAAGACAAAGCATGAATCAAATGAATTAACAAAGCTTATTAGAGTCCAGCATTTAAGTGTAAAATGGAGGTTTTCTCACAATTTGTGGTTTTAAGTCCTAGATGAAACATTCATTCAATTATGTTGCAAAAAGACAATACTCAATTACAAAAAAGAGTAAAGTTCTTAGTGCATTCTAAAATTCTAGCCGGAGGTAACCATGTACCTTAGCATTGTTCACTTGTTTATTTTTATCATTGCCATCCAAGCTCGGATGCACCTTCATTGGATACTTCTTTGAGGAGCAACCAATCTAGAAGGTTTGACACTCAACCAACCAAAAATTTATTAAAACAGAAGAAATTTAAAACATAAATAATAATATTACTTCAAAATTTAAATTTGTTCATGGGGGACAAAACACCCGAAAAGTACATAACCAACATCAAAATACACAAGTCTGAAAATACAATAGAAATAAAACATAATATGAAAAATAAAATAACTTAGCCCTCCACGGACTCATAACCCTCATCAGTACCGGCTTCAGAACCGGTAGCCTCATCATCATCATCATCTCCATCAGCAGCACCAGAAGAAGCACCAGCACCCGCCCCCTCTCCAAACACAGGCCTGTCCACAGGCCAGCTAGCGTTTTGTAGAAACTGCTCACGCGTCATCAATGAGTGATCACCAGAGGGGTCACGTGCCTGCAGCTGTAACAGCTGCATAGAATCGTGCATATCAAGCATGGTGCGCTGAGTTGCCGCCATCCAATCCCAGTTGTAGTTGCAGACAACCTGCTGGAAAGGATCGGATCCTAGAGTAGAAGTACCAGGACCATCAGAAGCCCTGGTAACCTCAGCAGCTGAACTACCTCGTACATTCTTCGGTTTGCAATACTTGGCCACGTAACGGTCATCAATGGGTGGCGGGATCCTTACTTGACCCCTTGAGGGTAGCCTCACCCTCGCTTGCAGGCACAAACTCATGATTAGGCAAGGGAAAGCTAGGGGACAATTCACTCGTGCCCCCGACTTTAGCCCGCTTTCAATCACGGACTTCAGCTCATAAGCAATAATCCTCGCCACATCAATCTGGACGTTAGTGAGGATGTTGTGTACCAAGTGTGCCACTGGGATCGGCACTGTAGAAGTATGAGACTTGGGTGCGATGTTTGTAAGAACCAACAAAAGGATCAGTTGAGCCAAGGGAGTCATGTCCTCCCTATGGTATCTCATGGGAACCCCAGATAGGTTCAGCTCAACTGATTTCCCTCTCAAAAGCAAGGCAGCAGAAATTCCATCAGTATCCCGGTGAAGCCTTAATTCTTGGTGGTAGGTCTCTCTCTCCTCGGCTCCCAGTTGGAGCGGTTCACCCAGGACACGGTTAATTGCATCCGGATCGAACGCAACAGGACGGTCGGACACCCTAGATGTCCATGTGAATGGCTCGTCATCATCCGGCAGTGCGTTCGCATAGAACTCACGCACTGTTGCTATATCGTAATGCTCCAGGGGGGATATTAACCGATCCCACTTTTTGCTGTTAATCAACCCGACGAATGTTCGGTTCGTGCCTTCAGGGTTGATTAAGAATCTCTTTTCTGGTAAAATCTTTCGTTTTTCCAAAGCAATATATCTTGCGGCTTGCTTTGGCCCGACAAACTTGTCGGTGTCGAATTGTATTGGTACGGAACGAGATGTGTTCCCGCCCTTTCTCTTTTTCGAAGCTCCGGATCTGGATTCCATCTGCAAAACATAAAGAGGAAGCAACACAAACACAAAAATGATTAGAAAGCAAAACCAGAATTCCAACACTGTCATGCTCGCTGCTGCTTCGCCTAGCGAAGTGGCAGCGAATGCTCGCCACTGGTTCGCCTAGCGAGTTGCTAGCGAACTTTACGGGTTTTTTTTTTGTTCTGCAATGTTTACAGTGAAATTTTGGCAAAACCCAAGTTCTCATGGTATCTATTTCAGAACAAAATGATCTATCAAGAAAAGAATCGTTCTAGGATACATGTACTTCGAAACCCACATGCAAAACCTAAAGTTTCCCACATGCAAAACCTAAAATACCCATTCCCCCAAATTCACCCTAAATGACATGCAAATCAGAATTGTACAAAGTTCAAACATAAAGAAATGGAATTAGGGCAAACCTTAGTGAAAGAGATTAATTGAATTTGAAGTGCAGTGAGGTTTGCAATGCTTCAGTTTAGGGTTTGAGTGTTTGTGAGAGAGATGAAAAGTGAGAGAGTGCTTGTGAGTGTTCGTGAGAGTGCTTCAGCAGAGTTGTAAAAAGGAAAATTGTGTTTGGGCCCAAAATGAGCGGTCTGCTGAGAATTAAATTAGTGCTGCCATGCAGCGCTCGCCTCTGCTTCGCCTAGCGAGCAGCTAGCGAATCTGCTCGCTACTGCTTCACCTAGCGAGCATCTAGCGAGCATGACAACATTTGCCTTTTCAAAAACAGCATTCATGGTACATTCAGCAAGGTTTTAACAATTGGAATCCCATTACGTCACAACAGAAAAACTGTAAATACTTACAATGTTAGGGTGCCTCCCAACAAGCGCTTGTTTAACGTCGGATAAGCTCGACGGTGCGATGCTCATAGAGGAGCATCCAAAGGAATAGCACAGCTCTCGCGATCCACATGACCTCCAAGATAAACCTTCAAACGTTGGCCATTAACGGTCCAACTGTCCTTCTTTTCCATGTCCTCAATGACAACAGCTCCGTACTCCTTAACTTCTTTGACCTGAAATGGCCTGGACCATTTTGATTTCAACTTTCTGGGGAATAACTTCAACCTGGAATTGAACAAGAGGACCAACTGTCCGGGTACAAATTCTTTCTTTCGAAGCTTTTTGTCATGATATTTTTTTACCTTTTCTTTGTACAACCAACTTGAGTGATATGCGACATTGCGCATCTCTTCCAACTCAAGCAGTTGCACCTTCCTTTTCTCACCGGCCAAATTATTTTCAAAATTTAAAAATTTCAGAGCCCACAAGGCTTTGTGCTTCAAATCGACCGGCAAATGGCAAGTTTTACCAAACACCAATTGAAAAGGAGTTAGGCCAATTGGAGCTTTAAAGGCGGTACGGTATGCGCATAACGCTTCATCCAATTTTTGTGACCACTCTTTTTTCGAATTTGACACAGTTTTTTCGAGGATTCTCTTAATCTCACGATTAGAGACCTCGGCTTGCCCATTAGCCTGCGGGTGATACGGAGTTTCCACTCTGTGTGATACACTGTAATGTTTTAAAATGCTTTCCAACGGTGCATTACAAAAGTGTGACCCTCCGTCACTTATCAACACTCGGGGGGTTCCGAAACGGGAAAGTATGTTTTTCTTCAAAATATTTATTACCGTTTTCGCATCCGCCCGAGGTGAGGCAATCGCCTCAACCCACTTAGAAACGTAATCAACTGCGACAAGCATATACTCGTTACCATAAGAGGGTGGGAATGGTCCTACAAAATCGATGCCCCAACAATCAAATACTTCGACCTCTTGGATGTTTTGGAGAGGCATCTCGTCTCTCTTACCAATCCCACCGCTTCTCTGGCAACTATCACAACTTTGCGCATGGGTATGTGCGTCTTTGAAAATAGTGGGCCAATAAAATCCTGACTGAAGGATTTTAGTGGCCGTTCTCACCCCATTATAGTGTCCGCCGTAAGGCAAGTTGTGACAATGCCAAAGGATGCTCTGCGCTTCATCGCCAGTAACGCATCTCCTTAAAAGGTTATCACTACCCAACTTAAACAAGTACGGGTCATCCCATACGTAATACTTGGCATCCGAAAGAAACTTCCTTTTTTGGTTCGAAGTTAGGTCGGGAGGCACAAAACCACTAGCCTTGTGGTTCGCAAAGTCTGCAAACCACGGCCTAACTTGAACTTTGAACAGTTTTTCATCAGGAAATTCTTCCCGGATTTCCTTCTCTGACGCGGTAACCTCCACATTAACTAAGCGGGATAAATGATCCGCCACCAAATTTTCCGATCCTTTCTTGTCTTTGATTTCAACATCAAATTCTTGCAACAAGAGGATCCAACGGATGAGCCTTTGCTTCGAATCCGGTTTGGTGAGCAAATATTTAATCGCCGAGTGGTCGGTATACACTACGACTTTAGACCCTATAAGATAAGACCTAAACTTTTCAAGCGCATACACTATTGCAAGTAATTCTTTTTCAGTGGTGGCATAGTTAATTTGAGCCTCATTAAGAACTTTACTTGCGTAATGTATCACATGAATTTTTTTTCTTTTCTTTGGCCTAATACCGTTCTGATTGCATAGTCGCTCGCATCACACATTAACTCAAAACTTAAATTCCAATTTGGAGCGACTATAATTGGAGCGGTAACCAATTTTTCTTTCAAAGTTTCAAAAGCTTGCAAACATTCATCGGTTAAGAGAAATACCTGGTCCTTAGCTAGCAAATTACTCAAAGGCTTAGCCACCTTTGAGAAGTCTTTGATAAAGCGCCGATAGAACCCGACGTGCCCCAAAAAGCTTCGGATTCCCTTCACATTCACCGGAGGAGGTAACTTTTCAATCACTTCAACCTTAGCTCGATCAACTTCAAGCCCTCTTGAAGAGACTTTATGGCCAAGCACTATCCCCTCGGTCACCATGAAGGGACACTTCTCCCAATTAAGCACAAGATTGGTCTTCACACATCTTTCAAGCACCGTTTTCAAGTTTGCCAAGCATAGACTAAAAGAACCACCAAATACCGAGAAGTCATCCATGAAGACTTCCATTGTTTTCTCAATAAGGTCGGCAAAAATGGCTTGCACACATCGTTGGAAAGTCGCCGGTGCATTGCACAACCCAAAGGGCATTTTTCGGTATGCGAAAACTCCAAACGGACATGTGAAAGCCGTCTTTTCATGATCGACCGGGTCAACCGCAATTTGGTTATACTCGGAATAGCCATCCAAGAAACAATAGTATTGTTGCCCCGAGAGTCTTTCGAGCATTTGATCCATGAACGGGAGTGGAAAAGGATCTTTTCAAGTTGCGGTATTCAACCGCCTATAATCAATACACATTCGCCACCCCGTTGCAACTTTAGTAGGGATCAACTCATCCTTGTCATTGCGGATCACGGTAATTCCACCTTTCTTTGGAACCACATGCACAGGACTAACCCATGGACTATCAGAAATCGGGTAAATCATTCCCGCATCCAACAACTTTACAACTTCCTTTCTAACAACCTCCTTCATAGTAGGATTTAAGCGGCGTTGTGGTTGAGCTACCGGCTTAAAATCCTCTTCCATCAAGATCTTGTGCATGCAATAGGAAGGAATAATTCCTTTTAGATCGGAAAGAGTCCAACCCATGGCTTCTTGATTTTTTTTAGCACATTGATCAAAAGGGCTTCTTCATCATTTGACAAAAGGTTGCTTATGATGACCGGCTTTGCTTCGGTCTCATCTAGGAATACATACTTCAAAGTAGAAGGTAATATTTTCAATTCAATAGGCGCTTTTTCGTCATTAACCTCCTTCTTCAAGTCTTCCTCCTCAACTTCCCACGGTTGTAGTTCGTTTAAACCATCAAGTTCCCTTAAGCATTCATCAAGAGCTTGCTCTTCTTCAGTTGTGAAAACTTCAAATGAGTCGTCAAGAGCTAACTCCATAGGAGATATCTCATGAATATGCTTAGAAACCTCCAAAATTGCCTCTTCGATCACATCGATGCGAAAGCTATCATTTCTATCTTTTGAATGCTTCATTGCTTCGAATAGATCGAATGTAACTTCCTCATTTTGGACTCTCACCTTCATCAAACCGTCATCAACGTCTATCATCATTCGCGCGGTTTTCATGAACGGTCGGCCCAGGATGAGCGGAGCATCATCATCTTCTTCCATATCAATAACAATAAAATCGACCGGGAAAAAGAATTTGTCGACTTTAACCAAAACATCTTGGGCTACGCCATGAGGATGGGTAGTCGACTTATCTTCCAATTACAACGTCATTCGGATGGACTTAATTTCAATGTTGCCAAGCCTCTTTATAATAGACAAAGGTATAAGATTAATGCTTGACCCCAAGTCAATTAGTCCTTTCCCGACATAGATATCACCAATTTTAACCGGCAAAGTAACTCTTCCCAGATCAACCTCTTTTTTTGGAAGCGCCCTTTGAATAATTGCACTATAGCTCGCATCTAGGACAATGGTCTCCGGTTCCGTATACCTCCGCTTTTTTGTAAGTATGTCCTTCATGAATTTGGCATACTTGGGCATTTGCTCCAAGGCTTCGGCAAACGGAATGTTGATTTGCAGTTGTTTAAAAATATCCATGAACCGGGCGTAATACCGTTCATTCTCCCTTTTGGACGGAGCATGAGGATAAGGAAGGTTTTGGATTGGAGTAGCGCTCACTACCTCCTTTCCCTTAGCAACTCGAGAACTTCTCGCTCTTTTCTTTTTCATTTCCTCCCCCATTATTTCATCACTCTTATTTTTCTCACTTTCCACACTTTCTTTCTTTTCAACTTCACCATTCTTTTCGTTCTTTTCAACTTTTTCCTCCTCACTCCACTCCCCCACTTCACCATCAATATTTTCCTCCTCATTTTCTTCCTTTTCCTCTCTTTGTTCTGGTTCATCTCTTTTTTTATTCTCACTGATCAACTCCCTCCCACTTCTCGTCATGATCGCTTTACAATGTTCCTTAGGATTTGTTTGCGTGTTTGCCGAAAAGGAAGGACCGGATTGTTGTTCCGCGAGTTGCTTAGCAAGTTGCCCAACTTGAGTCTCGAGATTTTTTATAGCCGCGTCGTTGCTCTTTTGGTTAGCCATTGACATTTGCATAAATTGTGTCAATGTCTCTTCCAACTTAGAAGTTACGACCGGCGGTTGTTGAGGTTGATAAGGATTTTGGGGAGGGTTTTGACGGCTAGAAGAACCACCTCCATATCCTTGGTTATGGTAATAGTTACTCCTAGGTTGGAACCCTTGATTCCCTTGGAAATGTTGTTGTTGATTTTGAGGGTGTGGTTGATAAGGTTGTTGTTGTTGTTGTTGTTGTCTCGGTTGGTAGTCCCGTTGGTTTGCCATGTAGTTTACTTCTTCGAACCCCGGAGGTGGACAGAATCCGGTGTCATGCTCACCTTTGCAAAGCTCACAACAAGCTATTTGTTTAGCTTTAGAAGGTTCTCTCAACTCTTTTATTTGCTGCGTTAAGAGTTCCACTTGTTGTGAGATGAGTTTGTTTTGGGGAAGGATGGCATCGTTCGTCCCAAGTTCAAGCACTCCCGGCTTCTTCAAAGAGTTGCCTCTACTTTGACTCTGAAGATCATTTAGAGCCATTTGATTTATGATATTTGTAGCTTCTTCGGCACTTTTAGACAATAAAGAGCCACCCAAAGTAGCATCCAACAACGTCTTGCAATTTGGTTGAAGTCCATTTTTGAAAATATGGATTTGAGTCAATTCATCAAATCCATGCCCTTTACACTTCCGAAGCATGGATTTGAATCTTTCCCACGCTTCATTTAAGGATTCATTGATTCCTTGTGCAAACACTGAGATGGCCGTCTTGGATTCCATGAATCGGTTATGGGAGAAGAATCTTTCGATGAACTTCTCTTCCAACACGTTCCAGTCTGTCATGACGGCTGGTGTTTGATCTAAGTACCAATCTTTTGCTTTGCCGAGCAAAGCGTGGGGAAATAATCTTCTGAACAACGGTAGCTCTTGAGCCTGATCCACTCCGGCCGCCAATGCTATCTCATAAAATTTTGTGAGAAAAGCAAAGGGATCTTCATGGTCCATTCCGGTGAATGGACTTCCATATAATAAATTGAGAGTTCCCGTTTTCATCTCGGCTTTCCTTCCCGTGTGGTTGGCAAACTGAGCAGTGTTCCTTGGATTGTTTACACATGAAGTGGAAATGGGCGGTGGTGGTGGTTCCATGATTGGTATGAACGGTGGTGGATGTGTGGTAGAAGAAGTTTCTCCTTGTTCTTGTCGCTGTCTAGCCTGTTGCCTCCTTCGTCTCGTTTTGCTATTCAGCCTCCTTGCGGTTCTCTCGATCTCGGGATCAAAAAGAAGTTCGTCCACAGGGATCTGCCCTCGCATAAAACGTAAGCTGCATACTAAACCAAACAAATTACAAGCACAAGTCAAAAATTCGAAAGCTAAAAATTAAGCAACTATTGCGATGCTCGCAATATCAATTCACAATCCCCGGCAACGACGCCATTTTGTTGAATGTAATTTTAAGTGTCGGGTTTTTGTTATCGTCTCCACAGGGATTGTGAGATATCACCGTCTTTCGACAGTTGTTTTAATTCTTAGCTTAAGGTAACAATGGGGTTTTGGTGTTTGTCACGGTATCTTGCATAAAAGTGTAATAAAATGCGGTAAAAGTTTTGGTTTTAATATTTGAGAAATATTGCCAAAGTTAGGGTTCGACGATCACTTTGCATGTATATGTTCGATCAACAAAACTTATAAACTCCTTTAGATGATAAACTATTTCACAAAGTCCTCCCAATGTGTTTATCTCTAACACACATTGTGAGTTTTCCCATTTTGATCCATTGTTTATCTATAACACAATCTATCAAAATGACAACTTTTTGGTTCAACCTTATGGTGAACAAAATCATTCATTACTATCTCTAGCTAACAAATAAGATTGGATGAAAACCTAAGTTAAGAGTTCGTAAACATCTCTCGATCATAAACCAACACAAAGAGTTATCAATAAGAACAAAGTTTTCATCATATATTCACCATTAAAGAATTTACAAATTGAGATCATACCATTTACACACAAAGCTAATGATCATCTACATCTAACCTTGACAAAATGAAGAACTTAGCTACTCATTTTCATGGTAGCTTGGTCAACAAGTTTCGGAAGAAGGTTGATCAACATCCGAGTCGAATAATCGAGATTGGATGGGAATCCACCTTCTTTTTGTGAAAGATTGTTAAGAGATGAAGAGAAATGATTTCTAGGTCACAAAAGATCCCAAGAGCAATGCTGGAAAATATCTAAAAAGTACAAAAGTATGGAGGTGCAAAAGTATGGCTTCAAAAAGTAGCCCTTGCTACTTATAGAGCTGCTACTGAGCTGTCATACTCGCTAGGCGAGCATAATGGCTCGCCTAGCGAGCCCCTAAATGAGGCACCTGAGGCACCTGCGCCCAGAGAAATAACCTTTGCCAGATTGGCATGTTCGCTAGGCGAACAAAACCTTCGCTAGGCGAAGCCCACGCTTCAACCTTCGCTCCAGCGAGCTTGAGAGGTTTTGCTATTGGAATGCTCGCTGGGAGCTCGCTAATGGCTCGCCTAGCGAGTGAATGCTGGTTGCGCTTTTCACCAAGTCTGGACGTGTTCGCTACACACTTCGCTGGCAGCTCGCCGAGCGAGTTTGTTGATGTTTGCCACTGTAAAATACTGGAGCTTTTCGCTGGGTTCTCGCTGGGCGCTCGCCTAGCGAGCCCTTCGCCACAGCCCTCGCCTAGCGAGCAAGCTGATGAATGCATCCTTTCTTTGGTCCCTTTGCCAACTTTCTTGTGGCTTCATTTTTTATTATTTCATGCCTAATTCCTGCACAATAACACACAAATCAAAGGTACCAAGATCGTTTATCATTGTATTGCAATTCATCAAAAACAAAGGTTGTTTCGAACACTTTAGCAAGGAAACGGAGTGAAAGATGCCCATATTTGATAGCTCAAATAAGCACTTTTTGGTATCTAACACGATTATCACCTTCAATTCTCTGCAACCATTTTCTCTGAATCCTCTCCCTCTCACACTCAAAGCTCAATTTCTAAAGCTCCCTTGAAGCTTCAAGAAGAGTGAGCTCAACCTCATCACACTACAGAATCTTTGAAGAAGAAGATTTGGAAAACAAGCAAGTCAGGAGGAAGTAAAGGCAATATCGTACCTGTTTGTACAAGTGATTTTCCGTCTTCATCTTCTCCGATCAACACTCGCCGGAGCAAGTCTCAGCCTAGAAGGTAGGTCCATTTTTCATCATTTCATTGCATTTTGGTTGCTTTGCTAAACCTTACACCACGCTGTTGCAACACCCCATCATGAGGAACCTAGAATCTTGTTCATGGAGGTGTATTTTAGATATGATTTTTTAGGATTCTTGAGGGATTGGTTTCAGTTATGGATTTGGACCAAGAATTAGGGGATTTGGAGTTAGGATTCTTGTTCAGGAGATGGAAAAAGAAGACGGAGGTGGTTCTATTGTTCATTTCATGTCGCCGCCACCATCGGAAGCGATTTCCGACGCGGTGGCCCGTGGTGGAGCTCCAGTGCCGACGGTCTGAGTTGTCATGGAGAAAGAGCACGAATGCATATTCAAATTCTGTTGGCTTTTTTCCAAGCCAGTTCCCAATCTTTGGGCTTAATCCTAGTTTGGTCTTGGTTCATCCCAAGCCCAAAGCGAAATTACTATCTCACTCCAGTTACTCTGCTGCACCCCCTAGCCAAAAAAGAACATGTTCATCATTGGGCTTTGTCCAATGAAGCCCATGCGGTTGGACACTGTCTTGCTCTCTTTTTCTAGCACATATACAAACCAGGCCTACACCCCCTATCTTACAATGGCCCCATTCTATTTTATTTGGTTTTATTCGTTATTTGGTTTTGTTGATTAGATTAATTTGAATTGTTAGAATCTAGGTTAGTTAGACCAATTAGGAGTTAATTAGGAATCCTAAAATATTAGAAATATTGTTAGGTTTGTTAACTCTAGAATTAGATGTGAATAGAATTTTTAGGAATATTAACTTTGGTTAGAAATTAGATTAATGATAGAATTTAATTGCAGTTTAGAAATTAGACTTGTGTAGAATTTAATTGAGTTCATTAGAATTGATAATTAGAATTTTAATTCAATATTCATAAAATTGTCAAATGACTATTTTGTCCCTAGGTTAGAAATAGTCTAATTCTTGCATGTTCCCCTAGTTTTAGGATTTAGAAAATAATATCAAATAAAAACACTAACCCTTTAGGTAGTTGTACATTCACTTTCAACTAATTTTTTCCCACCGATTAAGTTGATCAAAGTACGCTTTGATTGACTAAATCCTTTAACTGTGCTTAATCTCCCAATCTTAGTCTAGTGATCAAAAGACCCTTGATCACTTGATAAAGAAAGTCGTTGTGATCAAGATGCTGGATACTGGATCTCCAACTTCAATCAAGATTCAAAGATCAAGATCGAGAGTTCAAGCTATTCAAATCAGTACAAGATATGACTACTATTCAAGCACTACAAAGGTCAAATTCAACACTTGTTAATCATGAGCCAAGTTGTGTGCCATGAGTCTTAAGTAATAGAGAAGGAATGGGACTGGAGAATTCCTACCCCCATTCTGAATATCTTTGGGTGCGGGATGAATGACCCGTTTGCTCATTGTATTCACCTCTATTCATAGGCTGTAGCATAACTCGATTCAAATTGATTAACAAGCCTTTTCATCATTAAAAGACAATCCTTCGTCATGGGAAGCTACAAGGAAATTCAAATTCAACACTCATCGATTATGATGTGAATTATACGTCATGATCCTTAAGTAGTAGAGAAGGGATGAGAATGGAGAATTCCTACCCCTATTCTGAATATCTTTGGGTGGGGGACGAATGACCCAGTTGCTCACTGTATTCGCCTCTATTCATAGACTTTAGTGCAATTTAAATTAAATAATTGATAAGTCTTTCTACGCAGATTGCAGCACAGATTGAAGATCAGACTGAAGATCAGACTTCCACTTTTCAGGGTTTCACTTTCTATCTTTTTGTCCTCCTAGTAAAACAAAAACCATTTTGTGAATAAACTAAAAAACAATTAACCCTACGATTAGGATTGTACGCTACGAGCCTTAAGCAACGGAGAAGGAAATGGACTGGAGAATTCCTACCCCTATTCTGGATATCTTTGGGTGCAGGACGAATGACCTAGTTGCTCACTGTATTCATCTCCATTCATAGACTTTAGTACGATTCAAATCATGACTCTCATTTCAGAATAAAGTCAAACTCACCTCATCAAACTCAGTTTTTCCTTTGGGCTTCATTTTCATTTTAAAACCTTTTCATAAAGGACGTGTTACTTCCGTTCTACTGTGAACGATGCTTAAGCCTCCATGTGCGAGCAAGCAATGTTTAACTGCTAGAGTGCGATCCGAGTTCATCCATTCTACTGCAAACAGACAAACGCTTAAAGCTCCCATGCTCAAGCATACAAGTCAGTCGACAGTAGAACGTGAACGTTAATATTGTCCATTAAAAATAACTAACGTATCTGTCCTAGTTCCACGAACTACGGAGCTCTGATTTCCTCATTGCACGAACGAGGATACGTAGGCACGAGGGCCCAAATCCTTGGCGAGCACAATTATCTATTCCTTTCATTTTTTCACATTTATCTATTTCTCACCTTTTTCACATTTATCTATTTCTCACCTTCTTCACACTTATCTATTAACCCCCCCCCCCCTCCCCCCCTTTCGCGAGTAATCTTCAGATAATAACACCCATTCTTGGAAAGAACATTCAAAAAGGTTCCCATGGAGTATCATGGATGTTAGGGGTGTTAATACCTTCCCCTTGTATAACCGACTTCCTTACCCATTTCTCTTTCCCCCGGGGTTTATCGATGTTTTCCCTTTCCTGCGAGAATAAGTAAAGTTCAATGAAGACTATGTTGTATCTTTGAGAGTGCGATGCGCTTGGGTATAATTCGTGTAGCTTCAACTTGGATGAATAGATACTTTCATATTTTCATCCGTACGCAAACTATGAAATTGCTTCTTCAACAACAACTGTTATGAAATACATTTTCTTCGATATATCCCTTCAAGTTTCTCCCAAATTTCTTTAACTCACGACATACAAAGAACATTCGCAAGAATATTACCTGCCAAAGACATGTAGATTATACTAAAAACTCTCAAATGTAGTCCTTCCACTTCACATTGTCCAGATTGAAAATATTTCTTTTCAATGTCAGAAACATATCAATCTATTATACAATTATACCATTAAATATGTTAAATCAAACAACCGGAACACAAAGATTACCCTTAGGAGTGGTGCTAAACTGTCATAATGCACAACCACTTCATTAGCAGCTGTCTCCACTGTGATCAATGATTCAATGCATTGAGAGAAAAATTACCAAACCAATAATAATAATGATAATAATAAAAACATGAACATCTTAGCATAGTTACAAGTGTGAACATATTCGATTGAAGAATGAAGATCATGAATGGTGCTAACAAAAAAGTGATTTGCACTTGAGATAACGAGTAACGAGGTTGATGAAACTACTCTTCTCGTTTTTGCTGCATGTGACATATTCAAAATATATAAAAATATTAACAGTAAGAAATTTCGATTGCCGATGACGAGAATCGTTCGATTTAAACGAGAAAGGATATGAATGACGACAATCGTTCAAAAAATTTATACCATTTATTTATATTGTTTTTCAAAAAAAATATACCTTTTATTTTTTTTTTCAAATTTTTTATACCTTTTTTATTATTTTATTTTTTGAATGAAATAATTAAATAAATACAGTATTTTAAAATAAAGATATTAACTTGGAGAAGTAATTATTTTTTAATCTATATTAAATTCTACCACTACAAGAAAAACTATCTCCAACCACGTGATATAGTGAAGTGAGAATCACGTGACAAAAAAAAGGGAGTTGCGACGTGAATATCACGTGGCTAAGTATTTTTATTATTAAAAAATTGAGTCTGCTGCATGCACATGAGAAAGACATGAAAATTTTTAAAATAAAATGTTGTGACGTGTTAATCACATCTTAAATTTAAAAATAAAATAAAAAAGTAAAAGAAGTCAGACGTGTATAGATTAACTTGTTCCCTACTAGTGTGACTACTAGACTTTTAAAGCCTATCGACATGATCTTACATTGGGTTCTTTCGCATGTTATTCGCCCTAAGAAGGGAGGTTACTCCATAATTGACAAGGAGGAAGTACACTTGATTTATGTGTTGAAACATAAGCTGAAGGTTAACTGGACACACTACATTGCAAGCAGGATTGTTTCCCTAAAGGAGTCAGGTCGAGGCATCGATCTTTGCTATCCTTTGTTTATTCAAAGTATTCTTAATCCAGATGAGGCTTTTGTTGCAGGAATTCAATACACCTATGTGCCTACTAATCAAGAATTCTGTCAAAAATCACTAAGTTTAATGGGCTATATTTGGGATCCTATAGCGCAAGTTTATAAGGTCCGAACTCAAGCTTCAAGTTCTAGCATTCAACACTTGGAAGATGATGATGATGATGACGATGAAAATTAAGAAGAGAATGATGATGATGATGATGATGATGATGATGATGATGATGATACTCACCCCATGGAGGATGATCAACAAGTTAATGACCATGGAGATTGGCTAGGTGGTACACTTGGACAAAATCCATCTGATAACCAAGGCTGGGGAGAGTGGCAACACACCGGCTGGACCAACCTACGATCTTCTTATATGCCTCAATCTCCTCCTCAAACTGATAACTCTGAAGTAATGGGACTGTTGAGAAATATACAAATTCATTACCAAAAATTTTCCACACTTCAAGAGGAGAGATTTACGGCTTTGCAGGGTCAGCTTCAAACTCAAAGGGACAACTTTGCCTCTTTTGCAACTCTCCAAGAGAAACGGTACTTAGCCTTAAGGGGTCAGATTCAAATCCAAAGTGACAATTTTAATTTATTTTCCTCCACAATTACGCAACAGATTGATACTATGGGTTCCAATCATCGCTCTCTCACCGGATCTTTCAATACTCTTAATTGGAACTTCATTGAATTCATTGACCTCTATGAACAAGACAAAGTTCCACATCACCCTTCTGTTTATAGAAGCAGAAATAACCCGTCACGGGAGAGAAGACCTTAGAAGATTGATTCATTTAGATTTCGTCCATGTAGTGCATTTCATCTTCTTCATGTTTGCATGTTATCGTGTTTAGTTTATTTGTCTTGGAACTTATGTTGAACAAAATTGGCTATATAGTGTACTAAATTTGCCGTAGAAGACCTTGTCTCTTTTTGATGTTGTCAAAGTGGGAGAAACAATGGAAACACAACTTATGATTATGATAGCATATTTTTTTCAAAGGAATGCATAAAATCAGAGGGAGGATGTCTACCAAAGTACGCGATATATGAAAGATTGTGCCACAGTTTGCCATCATCAAAAAGGGGGAGTATGTGAGGGAAAAGGTTTTTAGTCCTTGTTTTAATGATGTAAAACATTTTAGTAGATCATACTGTGTACTTTGGACGGTGTCATCATATCGTAGAATGTATTCATTTTTTAACATGCTCAAAGTATTAATTCAATGTGTCTATGCATATAGGAGTATCTCATATATGTCAATATTGCACTTGATCATTGTTGGTACCTTAATTCCATAAGAGAATGGTTTGGATTGACCAAAATACATCTTAAAAACTCATTTTTGACCATTTAAAATTTTTGGGTCGACTCATGCTTTGGAGCGGTCGACACATTCATGTATGTCATTTTCTTTGTAACTCACGCGTCTGATCAGGTCGATTCATAGGTCGACTCACTTCTGGAAAAACAAGATGAGTCGACTCATCTCTTTATTGCAGTCGACTCATAACCTGTTTTATTTGAATTGTGTTGTTGCGGGTTTGAACAAGTCGAGTTCCTAGTGTGAATAGGTCGAGTGGTTGCTGATTTCACTCATTTTTCTGCTGTGTATTTTTGCTAAAAGTTCTGGTGTGTTTTTCAAATAGTCTATACATCATATATATATATATATATATATATATATATATATATATATATATATATATATATATTCTTGAGTCTCATTTTCATATTTTAAATAATAAAAATGAAAGATATACACTAAAGTTCCTCTTCATCTTCATTCTTCATTGCATGTTTCAACAACTACACATAATAATTTTTGTTGATCATAATGCATTGTTGTGGTGATAACGTCCAAATAGGATTGTGTATCTTGGTTTGGGTAGAGGTTTCTAGTGGGGTTTTCTTGAATAAAATCTTAGGGTTTTGTCCTCCAATATTTGGGGGTTCTTGCATAAATCTTTGCTTCATAGATTCAGTCGAGTGAAAGGTTTGAAGAACGGTGGGTTCATTAGAATGAGTAACGGTAACCCGAGGATTGTAAATAAAGGTTTGGGTTCAAGCGTGTCACGATCGAAATCAGTCGATCTAGAGTTTTTGAGAACTTAGAGTTCTTGCAATAAGGTAGCTACAATCGGAGGTTGTTCAAAATGTTTGAAGCACTTGGTTCAACTCGAATCAAGGGGAGAGAAGTGAATAGGATCTACAACAACACTTAGGTTTGCTTAGTGATGATTATTTCTTCTCTTGTATAAACTTTTCAATTGATAATAAATATCTCAATTCTAGTTTTAGAATTGGGGGAAGACGTACCCGAAGCAAGGACGAAAGGGGAACTGCCTAAACAAATTAGGTGTTGTTCTCTCTTTCTCGAACTCTTTAATTTCTGCATAAATTGAATCTTGTGTGAAACTAATTGGTAACTTCATCTCGCTTAATTGTTATGCATTAAAGTTTTTTGATAAATTGTTCCAATCACTTTGGTTCTAACTAAGGAAAATTCTACATAATCAATTCTAGTGAAATTAAGACTTGGTGTAGTGTGCACACTAAGTGTTTGCTAAAATTAACTTCACATAAGTTTATCAGTATTTTGCTTATTTTCTAATTGTTTTAATTCATTAGTGGTGGTAGCTATATCAAGGATTTGTGTATTTGATCGATTGATTACGATTATTGTTGATTAGCTTTATCTTAGTCATTCCATTAGGTTTCATGCATATCCGATCTTTCTAGTAACTGACCGTTTAGACTATCGTGGTATAGGGAGCTTTCGCAACCTATAAAAACAATTTTTAAAAGCGCCAAAATTTTAAATACGTGATCTATTCAACTCACCTTCCCCCTTCTAGATCGCTAATATCGTCTAACAGATGAATCCTACTAACTGATTCGGTTTGTCTTCCATTGAGAAGTTCCCTACCTTCTTTAGAAGAGCATTAGGAATGGGACTGTAGGCTGCATAGTTAGGAGACAACATGGGGTTTCTGCTGTATTTATTTTTTCAGATTACTTCATAATTTTTTTGTCATATTCAGGTTATTTAAGCCATGGTCCAAACGGGTTTTAAGCATTAGGGTTTGTACTATTTTGATAGGTTTGCCTGCAGTACTCTTCATTGTGTATGATTATTCCACAGTTAAAACATAAGCTTGGTTGTTTCTCATATTAAATGTTTATCCAAGTAGTACCATCTTTAACACTCCCAATGTGCATGCTTGGCTTTAGGGCATTAGAGATATCCAGCAAAATCTTAACCTTAACAATGGTGATCCTTTTAGGATACATAAACATTTCAGATTCTAAAACTTCTCCCAGCTTAGCTCCAATTTTGACACCCATTTGTTTAGGTTTGATTTTAGCAGGAATTCCCCAAATCTAAACCCATCTTGGGATCCGATTGAAAGTAGTTTGGCTCAGGTTGGAATCAGAATTCAAAGGGTGGACCGTTAACCAAATCTTACGAAACAACTAAGGATTGCCTTTGAGAATCCACTTAACATCTATAGGGATATCCATTGATATTATGAATATTTCAGTTTCGACTTCATAAATTCTTAACCATGCAGGATCACACCATATCCCTGCTAGGCCTAAATTGTCGAGTTCTGTGTAAAGGTTTGTCGGAAAGAAATTTCCCAAGGATCACATTGTATGTTTCTTTAAAATCTTTATGTATATCATCATCGTCCCACCAAAAAAATAACATTTTCTTCTTCCTGATCTGCATAACCGTGACTTTTTGATTTAGTGATATTGTTAATGTTTCTTTTTCATGCAGGTTGAAACGTTGATTGATACAAACATCCCCCAACTTACAATTTTGGGGAATCAAAATCGGAGAAGAAGGATGATTGCTGACAACTAGTGACAACCTCATATTTTCTTCCACTAATGTAGAACCAGCGAGTGCAAAACGTTGACTTTGAGGTCAGACAAGAAGCAATCACACAAGACCGCTCCAAAAACATGGTAGCAACCCTGAACTAAGAGAACATAATAGAGATGAGAGAAAGATATAGAGAAGAGGAAATCACCAAACAAATGACGCAATCCTGCAAACATACCAAAAGGGAGAAAAGAATTGAGACACACCACAAATATATTTTACTTATAATTCATTAACCAAGATATTACTTCATTAACCAATAAATTACATATATTTAATCAAGTTCTGACATTAAAATATGAAATGTAATAATGAATGTTTACACACTATTTATCAATCCTATTTGAAATATTTCATATATTAATATATGAAATATATCAAATAAGATTGATTAACACAAAAACAAATATTGTGAAATGTCTTTTAATAAATACCAAAAAAAGTTATTATCACGGTTAATTATAAGACCATTGTAAAATGGCTGTTACGAAATGTCTATTTTATAATAATGATTTCATAATTTAATATAAGATAGTGGTAAATCAAGTGTAAAAATTAATTATTATATTTTATATTTTAATGTCAGGTTAATGTTATGGATTTTATCAGTTAATGAAAGTAGTAAACTTTGTTAATGAATTATAAGGAAAATATATGGTTAATAACGTATATTTTTATGGTTAGGGCAATAATAAAATTGATTAATGATAAACTTTATATTTGTATTATACAAATAATTTTAAAAATAAAAATATATTTTATAAATATTAATTTTTTATTTGTAAAGAAAATTATTCATTGATTAATGCTACAGTAGATATATGGAATGTTGTAAGAATAGCATTGTTATATTTGGTGGCTAGAATTAAATATCTTGATAAGCTCCACTAGTATACTCCCCGCCCCCACGTTATTGACTCTTCTCCATGATGAGAATACAAACTTGATTATGGTTTCTTTTATCTTCAAAAACTTCATTGTCATATTTATTGTGATGTCTCTTACTAGTCAAGTCCTTTGGGGCTATATATAAGTGTCTTACAAGCATCACATATATCAAACACACAACATATTAAGTGAAGTGAATCATATATATATTAAATCTATATTCATCATCACTAAAGTTATGGAGAAGAAATCACTAGCTGCCTTGTCCTTCCTCCTCCTCCTCGTTCTCTTTGTTGCACGTAATTAATTCATCATTTTTAGTATATTAATTAATTATCATATAATGCATTTCTTATACATTTATCATTTTATCTTTCAAACAGAATCGATAAATTAATAAATATCTATACATAATTATAATCTAATATTGTTTTTAATTGTGCTTATGGATGCAGAAGAAATTGTGGTGACAGAGGCAAACACTTGTGAGCATTTGGCTGATACATACAGGGGAGTATGCTTCACGAATGCTAGCTGTGATGATCACTGCAAGAACAAAGCGCACTTAATCAGTGGCACGTGCCATGACTGGAAATGTTTCTGCACTCAAAACTGTTAAAGACGTTATAAGTATAATAATATAAATAAATAAAATGCATGCAGTTATAGCAACTACCGCTGTATCTGTGTATGTATTTGAATAAGTTATGTGTGTACTCATCGTGTATAACCTACTAGTTATGCACTTTTATCTTATGGAATAAAACTTTAATCAATAATTGCCTTGGCCCATTTTCTTTTTCATTTATGGTATTTGTGCAAAAACTGAAAAATATTGCATTTATATATTTGTTTAGATAATTTTGGTGTAAGAGATTATGAGCTGAGCATGTGTTAAAACCTCTGTTAATAGTGAAAAATCTTAAGTTGCTATCATTTGGGAATTGGCCGTAAGGCTTGTGGCTTTGAGCCAAACTAAAATAAATCTGGTGTATTTCTTTCTTATCATTTATCTCTTGTTTTTATTTATTAATTTGTTATCTATCATCATCTTCTTATAATATATTCTTAAAATGGTTATTAAGGAGGTAAAAAGCTTCAAAAAGATGTTGTTGTGCAGTAACTATTTGTAAGAATTAATATTAAGAGGGTTCTTAAATAGGGTGACCATCTAACTCCTTTCTTATTCTTTTAGATGGTTGAAGGTTTGAGTTAATTGTTTCGGGATCCTAAGTCCCGTAGTTTATTCAAAAATTTCTTCGTGGAGGATTTTGTATTACCTCTCTCTCTTTTGGTGAATGTAGATGATACTCTTCTTATTGGATAAGTCGTCACGAATAATGATAACTCATTTACTATGTGATATTTTAGCTCTTAATATTTGGATTATTTATTAAAGTCTAACTTAATTAGGGTTACTTCTTTGAAGTTTATTTGCATTTAGCTTAATTAGTGATCAATACATCAGATTCTCTTTCTTGTAATTTTTATGAGTTTCATAATTTTAATTAGTATCCTTGTTGACAATTTATGTCACGTGAAAGTATAAAACCAATACCAAACATGCTTTAAGCCAGAAATATCACATAGAGAACTTGAGTGATGTCTCCTCCATATGTTGTGTACTATCGTAGTACCAGAACTAGAAGACAATGGAATATGTGTTATTCCATAGGCTCAAACCATTGAATTATCATAAGTTACAAGACCTAAGCATTTAGACAACACCCATGTTGAAGAATATATATATATATATAAGTATCTTCTTTGGGACGAGTGAAGGGACTCAGAAAATTACAGAGATGATGCATCTCTAGTCCCATCACTTTTAAAGGAATACAACATAATCAAGCATGGCATAAGACACCTCTCGTTGGTGGGTGAAAGTCGCAAGTAGTTGAAGTGTCAATCTTAGGTTTACTATTCATTTATTTTATGTTTAGAAATGTTTAACTTAGGACCCTATTTTGTTGTATTTAATTTGATCTCTACTTAAACTCCTTATGATGGTCAATGTGAAGTTTAATGATATGATAATATTTTGGGTGGTAGGAAATAATATTAGTGATTTTTTTTCATATGTATTTGTGATATATATCTTTTTAATTTACTGGTCATCTTAGAACTAGATAACAGTTTATGAGTGTACATTCCGAGATTTTTATGAGGTCGGACAGCGAGTTCCATGCACATTCTAGACTCTATTCACCGGAGTTCTAAAAGGATCGTCCAAATCTGAGTCGTTATGACATTCCTGAAACAACCAATGTCCAAATCCGTTACTGAACAGTTAATGATGAGTCGGTTACAAATGATTGATTACTAAAAATCTATTAAGTACATGTCACTTCAGTATCCAAAAAGGGGGGAGGCTTGCAAATAAATAGGTCATTGAGACCAAACAGAAAAGGGGAATCTGACCGATGAATAACATAAAAAGGAGGAAATACGTGAAAAACCTTGGACCACCAACAATGGTGGTCATTCATCCCTTCCTAACATACCTCTTGCTGAACATGACTATTGCGATTCCACCTGACCGTTTTCAGGGAGATTTATTCAAATAATATTTATCAGGAACGTTTGGCGTCCACCGTAGGGATCCGGTAAAACTTTCCCGGGCCACACAAATATACTAGACGATAATCTTCTTGAATCCCATTTTCTTAATCTTACCCTTTGTTTCAAATATTTCATTAAAACCATTGGTCCTTATACCAGAGTTTCATAAAAGAAGTTTTAAAGAATGAAATCATCAAATGGTTGGATGTTGGGATGATTATCCTATTTTTGATAGTTGTCGGGTGAGTCCAATCCAATGTGTCTCAAATAAAGGTGGCATGATAGTGGTCGGGAATGAAAAGAACGAGTTCGTTCCCACTAGAGTTATCACTAGATGGAGGATATGTATGAATCATAGGAAGATGAATAAGACTACAAGGAATGATCATTTCCCCTACCCTTCATTGACCAAATGTTGGATAGGTTTGTGGGTCAAGAGTATTATTTTTTCTTGATGGCTATTCAAGATACAACAAAATTGTCATAACACTCAAAGACCAAGAAATGACAACATTTATATGTTATTATGAGACTTTTTCTTTTAAAAGAATGTCAATTGGACTATGTAATGCTCATGTAACATTTCACTGATGTATGATTGCAATAATTTCTAAGCTCAATGGATATTTCAAGGAAGTCTTCATGGATGATTTTTCTATTTTTGGAGAATCATTCCAAAATTTCATGGAAAAACTAGAATTGGTTTTGAAAAGATAAGAAGAGAATAGTTTGATCTTTAAGCTGGGAGAAATTTCACTTCATGGTGAAATAATGTATATTTCTTGGTCACTAGATCTCAAAATAAGGATTGGAAGTGGGTTATGCTAAGATTGAGGTCATTGAGAAGCTACCACCATCTACAAATGTCAAAGGAATTAGAAGTTTTCTTGATCATATTGGTTCCTTGGTAGCTTCACTACGCCAAAAAGGTTTTTTAACAGCGCATCTTAGACAGCGCTTTTAAAAGAAAGCGCTGTCTAAGGTTAAAATAAAAATAAAACACGGAAAATGTTCTAAAAAAATAATGAAAGCGCTGTCTAAGGGGGGGTCTTAGACAGCGCTTTTAGAAAGCGCTGTCTAAGACCCCCCCTTAGACAGCGCTTTTAGAAAGCGCTTTTAAATATAGACCTTAGTCAGCGCTTTTGAGAAAGCGCTGTTTAAAGTCTTTCAATTAAAAAAAAAATTAAAACCAAAAGCGCTGTCTAAGGTGGGGGTTTAGAAAGCGCTTTTGGAAAGCGCTGTCTAAGGCATATCTTAGAAAGCGCTTTCCACAAAAGCGCTGTCTAAGGTCTAATTAAAATTAAATTTCAGACTTCTATTTTCGTTCTCAGTTCTTTTTGTTTTCCCTCCTGCGATTAAACCCCTCCAGCGAACCCTAACAGCGAACGAGAATACATTGTAATCATTCGGTTTCAATACCAGAAAGTGTTTGAAGAATCGGTTTCAGAACGTCATTTCTACTGCGGTATGTTCTTCATTTCTGCATTTTTTCATTTCTGATTCAGTTCGTCATTTCTACTGCATTTTGTTCGTCATTTCTTAACATTTTCATTCATTTGGTTTCAGGCATTGCAAGTGTTTGAAGAATATTTCATTTCTGAAAGTGTTTGAAGAATCCTTCATTTCGGTATGTTCTTCATTTAGGGAAATATCAGTATTTATAAATAACTTCATCAGTATTTTTCATGCTCTGTTATTTTGTTTGGTTCAATGCTTGCTCTTTTTGTTTGTAAAATACACTGTTGATGCTCAATTGCCAACCCTAACTGAATGAGAAATAAAAATTCTTGTTCTTGTCTTTATGTAAGTGCAAGCATCTTTCTTTATCATCTAATATGCAAATATGAATACCTAACAATATCACATTAATTATGAGTACTATTTTTGTTGCATTATTCTACATGTACATCAAGTATTTTGTCCAAATATTTGAATATAAAGTTTAGGCGAGTAATGGGGTCCATTTATAGACTTTTAGATTGAACACATAAGATTTTGGACATGAAACATGGTTTTCCCACATAAAAAGGTAGGTAGGTAGTATTAAATTTCATACATTGTTTTGTTACAGTGTCTGTGTCTACTTGACTTTAAACTCTAAATATCATTTTGGATTTAGATGTTCAATATTGTTCAAACTTCATGTTTCCTTAGTGATTATACTTGAAGATTGAATAGGTAGTTTTTTTCTTTTTAACTGTGAAAGTGTTGTTCATCTCACTTTCATTCTAAAGGAACAAGATTTCTCCCATAAAATGATTGAACGAACTCTAATATAGTTATAGGTATAGTTATAGGTATATTGTAATAGAAAAAGTTTGATTCTTGTAATATAAAAAATGAAAGTGATGAGGTAATTAAAGTTGGTATATTGGCGTATCGGATACGTTATTGAAGTTTATATTAACATTGGTTATGTATAGGTTTTTGAAGTTTAAAATGAATTGAACTTTATAATTGTTAGGATATTCAAAGATACTACCTTAGTTATGTATTTTCGTCTGGATTAATTGTTTACTTTAATAAGTAGGAAAACCATGGATAAAACATGGATCTGTGCCGATCGAATGACCAAAGAGTACGAGAGTGGGGTTTTGGAATTCGTTAAGTATGTTGTTCAACACGCTGAAAACCCCAGACGAATGCATTGTCCTTGCTTGCGTTGTTGTTATATTGGTAAGGTTGACGCACATGGATTGAAATCGCATTTGCTGAGGCATGGAATTGATCAAAGTTATCCGTGTTGGATATTTCATGGTGAGAAAATTAACGAGAATGTTGAATCGAGTGGAAAAAGTAATACGACCTATGCTTCATACGACAAAGACACGGAAACATACGATTGTGATCGAGTTGAAGAGATTGTAGAAGCACTGGAAGAAGATCTTCATGATTGTCCTGAAATGTTTGAGAGGATGGTAAGCGATGCAGAGAAACCGTTGTACAAAGGTTGCACTAAATTCTCAAGACTTTCTGCGGTATTAAAGTTGTACAACTTAAAGGCGGGCAATGGATGGTCGGATAAAAGTTTCACAGAGTTGTTGGCCCTTATGAGAGAAATGCTACCGGATGATAATGTTCTTCCTAATCGAACCTATGAGGCAAAAAAAATGTTGTGCTCTATTGGCATGAGCTATGATAAGATACATGCTTGTCCTAACGATTGCATTTTGTTTCGTAACGAATATGCAATGTTAACTGAGTGCCCTAAATGCGGTTTGTCTCGATATAAGAAAAGATTATCTCCCGCAAAAGTCTTATGGTATTTTCCGATAATTCCGAGATTTAGGCGCATGTTTCTTAGTGAAACCGATGCAAGACATCTTACTTGGCATGCAGATGAAAGAATTATTGATGGAAAGTATCGGCATCCGGCTGATTCACCACAGTGGTCGAAGATTGATAATGATTATCCTGAGTTTGGATCAGAAGCAAGAAACCTTCGATTGGCATTATCTACTGATGGAATGAACCCACATGGTCTTCAAAGTATCTCACATACCACATGGCCTGTGATTCTTATGATTTATAACCTACCTCCGTGGCTATGTATGAAGCATAAGTACATGATGTTATCTGTGTTAATCTCTGGGCCTAAACAACCAGGGAATGACATAGACGTATACTTGACACCTCTGATCGAAGATTTAAAGATTTTGTGGGAGAACGGTGTGGAGGTTTATGATGGATATAGGAAAGAAAGTTTCAATTTGAGGGCGATGTTGTTTGGCACAATTAATGATTTTCCAGCATACGGGAATCTATCTGGGTATAGCATTAAAGGTCAACGTGCGTGTCCTGTTTGTGAAGACGGAACCGATACGATTCGATTGGAACTTTGCCAGAAGAATGTGTTTCTCGGTCATCGTAGATTCTTACATTCTAAACATCACTACCGTGGGTGGAGAAAAGCATTCAATGGAGACACCGAACATCGTAGAGCTCCACCCGCATTGTCAGGTGAACAAGTTTTTGAAAAGGTGAAAGATGTGCGTACTGAGTTTGGCAAGCCTTTTGCACATAAGATTGTGAAAGGTGGGTGGAAGAAAAGGTCGATATTTTTTGAATTGCCATATTGGAAGTCTTTGTACGTGAGACATTTTCTCGATGTTATGCATATTGAAAAAAACGTATTTGAAAGTGTTATCGGTACATTACTCAATATAAAAGGCAAGTCTAAGGATGGCCTTAAAGCAAGGGAGGACATGTTAAAAATGGGAATGAGAACTGAATTAGCACCCGTGAAGAAAGGAAGACGAACATATCTACCACCTGCTGCTTTTACTTTATCTAGAAAGGAGAAAAAAAATTTGTGTAAGTCTCTGAGTGAAGTTAAGGTTCCAGAAGGATACTCATCTGATATCAGAAGACTTGTTTCTATGAAAGACCTCAAGTTGAAGAATTTGAAGACACATGATTGCCATGTTATAATGGAACATTTTCTACCGATAGGTATACGTTCTATTTTGCCAGAAAAAGTAAGAAGTGCCATAACTAAATTGTGTTTTTTCTTTAGGTCAATTTGTAGTAAGGTGATCGATCCCGAGATCTTACCAACACTATAAAAAGAGATTGTAATTACCTTGTGTGAGCTTGAAATGTATTTTCCTCCGTCTTTTTTTGACATAATGGTTCATTTAGTTGTTCATCTTGTGAAAGAGACACAGTTGTGTGGACCAGCTTATATGAGATGGATGTACCCTGCTGAACGGTATATGAAAATATTAAAAGGGTACGTGAAATCCCGAAGTCGACCAGAGGGTTGTATTGTTGAACGATACATTGTTGAAGAAGCTGTTGAGTTTTGTACTGAATATTTGTCTAACGTTCAATCGATTGGACTCCCCAGAGCTCAGATTTTCGACAAAATGGAAGGTAAAAAATTAATTGGGAATAAAATTGTGACAATATCAAGGGATGAACGGGATCAAGTTCATTTGTATGTTCTGCACAATAATAATGAGGTTGAGCCATATGTTGAAATGCACAAGGATGTACTCCGAAGGTTAAATCCGAACAGAAATGAAAATTGGATAGTTATAGAGCACAATCAAAGTTTCATACAATGGTTGAAGGATCATATTTATTTGAAGCGCTCTTCAGATCCTTCTTCGGTAACAGAAATGTTGAGATGTTTGGCATATGGTCCAAGTTTGCATGTGTTTTCTCATAGCGCATATTCAATTAATGGATACACATTTTATACCAAAGAACAAGATGATAAGAGTACTATGCAAAATAGTGGTGTCACCGTGCTAGCTGAAGCAATGCATATATCAAGTATGAAGGACTTAAACCCCAAATATGCAAATTTGTCATATTTTGGAGTTATTGAGCACATTTGGGTGTTTGATTACGAGAAGTTTCAGATTCCCATCTTTGGTTGCAAGTGGGTGAATAGTAGTGGCATACGAATGGATAAGTCTGGATTTTTGCAAGTTGATCTTACTAGGGTGGGGTACAAAGATGAACCTTTTATTCTAGCATCTCAAGCTAAACAAGTGTTCTATGTGAATGACCCGAAGAGTACAAAATGGTCTATAGTGCTTTTCTCTAACAAAGTGACTGATGATAGCGGTGTCGATCAATGTGATATTGATGTTGAGAATGAGTCATGCATTAGACGGAATGAGTTGAATAGAAATGATGAAGTTGAGGATCTTATACCGGATGAGTCATATATAAGAAACGATCATAATGAGGGAATTTGGATCAATTCATCCGTACGCATTGCTAAGAAACAAGTGATTAATATTCCAACAAAGAAAAGAAAGAGATGTTAGTGACTTAGGTAAATTATCCATGGTTTCTTTATTTATTTTTTTCAATTGTTTTGATTATAAGTTATATGTGATAATGCATGATTTCATTATATTTTTGTTTTCAATTGCTTTGATTATAAGTTATATCTGATAATGCATGATTTCTTTATTTTTTTGTTTTCAATTGCTTTGATTATAAGTTATATCTGATAATGCATGATTTCGTTATATTTTTGTTTTCAATTGCTTTGATTATAAGTTATATCTGATAATGCATGATTTCTTTATTTTTTGTTTTCAATTGCTTTGATTATAAGTTATATTTGATATTTGATGGTTTCCTTGGTTTATTACAGGTTAGACATGGCTGATGACCAACATGAGGAAGTTAGTAAAAAAGTATCCGCGGAAGAAGAAATTCGAAGAGGCATCACAGTAATGAGAAGGGTGGTCCAAGGAAGATCTCGAGGCATCATACTAGATGTCTATTGGAGCAACCAGGGACAGCTTATAGAACCTAATGGGCATACCTTAACTAGTTTTATCGGTGCACTAGTAAGGAATGAAATTCCCATTACATGTGATGATTGGAGAAACAAAGAGCTGAATGAGTCCAAAGAAAAAATTTGGAGTGAGATAAAGGTACAATCATTTGGCCCTTAATTATACGGTATCAATTATGTTTTTTCAATTACCGATACTAACTATCAATCTGTATGTTTTTCTTAGCGATGTTTTAACATCGAAGAAGAAAGAAGAGGTTTTTGTATGAAATTGGCCGGAAAGCTTCTAAGAGGGTTTCGGACATTTTTATCATCCAAGTTCCTTAAGGATGCGGATGGTAATTTTGTGGATGCGGAGCTTCCTAAAAAATATGAAAGTTTGATATCGGCTGAAGAATGGGAAGCTTTCAAATCCAAAAGACAAGATCCGGGTTTTCAAAGAATAAGTGCTACAAATCGGGAAAGAGCATCAAGTCCCGCATATCCGTACCGAAAAGGACGTGTCGGATATGGACGCTTAGAACAATCCATGGTAAGTATTTATAAATTGCGATAACAAATTTGTTCATCATATATTAGTTTTATCTGATCAAATTGTATGACTTAATGTGTAGCTGCAGAAGGAGGAAAGTTCAGAAACATCTCTTCCTGCACATGTTTTGTGGAAGGAAGCCCGTGTCGGCAAATCTGGAGTTCCTCAAGAAGAAGTTTTACACGTATACCAGAAATGTGTAAGTATAACATTTTTTCATTAATTGAATAACATTTTTATACACAAATATTTGACAAGTATACGGTATTCATCTGATTTTTCAGGAGGAGCTATCTCAGTCTTTATCTCCCGATGATACTAAGGGCATACTTAGTCGGGCATTAGATGTCCCTGAGTATTCTGGTCGGGTGAGGGGTAAGGGATTTGGAGTCACTCCGACCTCCCTGAGTATTAAAAAAGGAAAGGCTCCTAGTAATCGGGAGCTTCATGCAAGATTGGAAGCCATGCAAGCTGAGCTTGATGCATTAAGGAGAGAAAGAGAGGCTAGCGCCTCAACAGTATACAAAGATGCTTCGGACAAAGACAGTATCAACTGTACCTTTCAGCCGAACATTCCAGAGGTAATTACATATAATTGTCTTAAATTGAACTATTTGCTTAAATTATGTATTTGACATATATACACATTAACGATTTCTTGTTATTATTGGTTTTAGGGCATTTCCCATTGTCAGCTGTATTTGTCGTCACCATACTATCGGATGGTTGGCAAGGGAAAAGTGCATAACGTTAGCGGAGTATTACTCCACACTAGAGAGCTCCCTGCTGGATGTTTGAAGGTATCAGTTGATATTGCAGTTGAGCCGAATGCAGCATTACCATATCCTAGCGATGATTCGGATGCAACAACGGTGCACGAAGCAGTAGGTTCGTTTGTTGCATGGCCGACAAACCTCATATGCGTAGGATATGAGGTATGCTTAAAACTTATGTTAACTTTAATGTGTATATTCAAAGTTTAAAATTTATGCTTAAAATTTTACTTACATATTTTCCTTGGTTATGTTAAATAGACTCCCACAAAATCCAAATCAAAAGATAATGCGATTCCACGGCATACCGAGTCCACGGTTTCAAGAAAAGAGGTAATATACAATTATATGACATATATTCATGGAAGTTGTTACATTCTTAATTTGATCTAACTATTTATATGACATGTAGCTTCAAGAAAATGAGGTTAGCAATGCCTCCGCACAACAAAAAAAGGAGGTTAGCAACGCCTCCGCACGGGTAAAAAGTTCTGGTGCTAAGAAGACCGTAGCTAGGAAAAAACCTACCACCAAGTATAGGTCGTGCCTCAGGATATTTCTAGAGATGACCGATATACCGACCGGAGGTGTTCGGACTGTACATATGGAGGTAGGGATTTTCGGCTTTGATTACGACCAAATGATTGGTAATGAAGACTTCATGCAAGTTTTTAGTCATGAAGAAATCGGCGTCACCGTTGTCAATACATATATTAGGTAAATCCGGTCTACTTTGTTTTATTAATTAAACAACTTATGTTAATGATGTTTACTTTATGTTAATCCGGTTTACTTTATGTTTCAAAAGAGGTGTTAATGATGTTTTTATATTAGGTTTTTGTATGACAAATTGATGCGCCCCAATGGTTTGGACGTGTCATTCGGATTCTTAGCACCCGCGACCGTCAACTTAGGTTTAATCTTAAGTAGACCGGATACCGTGACGGAGTACGTTCTTCGGATCCTCATGGACAATAAAGATGCGGAGAAGTTGTTTTTTATACCGTTTAATACCGGGTTAGCATTTCATTCTAAATTCATCTATTATAATTATTTTCCAAGTTACCATCTAACATTTGCCTAATCATTACAGTGGACATTGGTTGTTGCTCGCAATCAATCCTATCCGAGAAATTGTGTATTATCTTGACTCGTTAGGAAATGATTGGACAACATACCCGGATATGAAGGTCCTAATTGACACGTAAGTGAGAATGTTCAAAAATTTTCTTAGTTTATGTGAATTGTTCTAATTGCTTCATTTTTATTTTATTAGCGTCCTACAAGCTTTTCGGGCCCAACGAGATATCCAAACCTCAAGGAGGGGCGCCAAATCCATTACATGGATTAAAGTGGCGGTATATTTTTAATTACCACATTTTTTATTATATTAGTGATGACACTTGATAAAACTTAGGATTTATAATCCATTTTTTTTTTTTCATATGTAGTGTCCTCAACAACGTAATCAAATAGATTGCGGGTATTTCATGTTGAGGTTTATGCGAGATACTCTTGCTTTGGCCCGATTAAAGATTCCCACCGATGTATGTATTTCTAACTTATGAGTTATTTTTATATTTACACATATCTCATATAATTAAATAGTTGGAATTAATTCAAAATATGTTATATTATTATGTAGTACTTTGATGAATTCAAGTGTGCATTTTATACAAAGGATCAAGTGGACGAAATCAAAGAGGAGTGGTGTCAATTCATGATAAAGCTCAATGTTTGTTCATAAATTTGTGTAATTAATGTGTACATTTGTAGTATATGTTATGACTTGTAAATGTGTACATAAATTTGTATATATTTTGATACATTTAAGGCAAAATTGGTTTGAATTGGTATATATATATTTGTTAGCCAAAAATTGGTAGAAAAAAGGCCAAAATGGCATATATAAAATGTGATAATTGTCTGTCAAAATCTGGTTGAAAACAGGTAGAAATTCTGGTTTATAAACCTGGAAAAAATGTGGTTTAAAACAAAAGCTTCAAAAAATTTCGTATACCTTAGACAGCGCTTTTGTAAAAAGCGCTGTCTAAGGGGGGGATTAGAAAGCGCTTTAGGCAAAAGCGTTGTCTAAGGGGGGGGGGGGGGGGGGGGCTTAGACAGCGCTTTTTGAAAAGCGCTGTCTAAGGTATACCTAAAAAAATTAAAATAGGAGGGTCTTAGAAAGCGCTTTTGGCCAAAGCGCTGTCTAAGGGGGTGGGGCTTAGACAGCGCTTTTCAAAAGCGCTGTCTAAGGTATACCTAAAAAATTTAAAATAAGAGGGTCTTATAAAGCGCTTTTGGCCAAAGCGCTGTCTAGGGGGGGGGGGGGCTTAGACAGCGCTTTTAAGATTTAAAAAAGCGCTGTCTAAACCTTTAGCAGCGGAGGTTTAGACAGCGCTTTAAAGCGCTGTCTAAGGCTAAAAAAAACGCTGTCTAAGGTCTTGTTTGTTGTAGTGCTTGTTTTTGATGAAGACAAGAGATTATATTAGAAGAAATATCAAAGAAGAAAAAGATGGAATCACAGTTTTAAGTTTGCATAAATACTAAAAATGAGAAACAAAATATATAATCCAAATATGAGATATTTTTCAATTCTTGTACACAAATACTAAAAATGAGAAACAAAATATATAATCCAAGAAAATAAGTAGTGAAATGTTGGAAAGGAAATTATTGATTACTTTTTATTCCATATGATATGATAAAAGTGCATAACAAACACGTTATACACGATATTGAGTACACACATAGAATTCAGAAACAACACTTGTTTATTTATTTATATTATAGTATTCTATATGGGTGTTGTTGGTGTTGGAGAAAAGGGATTTAACAGTTTTTAGTGCACCAACAGCGAAAGTCATCCCTGCATCTGCCGCTAATTGCGCCCTCTTGTGTTCTACAGTGACGGTCACATCCACCGAAGCATACTCCCTTATATGAACCAGCCAAATTCTCACATGTGTTTGCTTCACTCACCACTATTTCTTCTGCATCATCCAAATACAATTTAGATTAAATAAATATAAGAAATGCATTATATAATAATTAATTAATATACAAGAATGATGAGTTACTTACGTGCAACAAAGAGAACGAGGAGGAGGAAGGACAAGCAAGCTAGTGATTTCTTCTCCATGGCTTCTTAAGTAGTGATGAATATAAAAACTTAATATGACTCACTTCACTTAATGTGTTGTGTGTTTGTGTGATATATGTGATGATTGTAAAACACTTATATATATAGCCCCAAAGGGCTTGACTAGTAAGAGACATCACAATATATATCATAGTGAGGTTTTTGAAGATAGAAGACACATCACAATAATCAAGTTTGTATTCTCATCATGGAGAAAAGTCTATAATGTGGGGCGTGTACTATTAGATACATTATTTGATACCTATAAGAAAAAAAACACAATAACAAATACAACAATTTATTCTAAAATTCCAAAATTCAAGAAAAAACTAAAAATATGTTTGGATGAAATATTTTAATGAGAGAAAGTAATTTTTTAAGAGAATTTAAGATGATTTGATAAAAAAAATTATTTGGATTAAAATTGTTAAAATGATATAAATTTATAAAATATTATATTTAAATAAGTTTAAATGAATTTCAAATGACACAAAAAATAAAAATTTTGAAATTGATCATTCACTCTATATACTGCAAATGTTAAAATTATTATTATTAATATTTCAAATTTTGAAAGATGGTCTTCATATTTTATGAAAAATTCAAATTTACTCGCAAAATTTTCAACAAACTACAAATAAGTCTAATAATTTTTAAATTTTACAAATTGAGCTTTAAATTTTTTAAAAATTGCAAATTGGTCTAAATTTCTCATATTTTGAAAAATTGACCCAAAATATTTAAAATGTATGAAAATGACCTAAAAAATTTAACAATGAATCGTTTTAATACTTTATCTAAACAAAAGAATTTAAAACATGAATGGATTTCAATTGAATCATTTAAATTGCTAAGGATTTTAAATTCCTTAAAAATTCTCAATTGCATCATCCAAACAAACTCTAAAATCATTGTCAAATGACAATAAAAAAATAATATTACGTAAAAATTATTACAACATATAGACTATTTTCAACCACTCCAATAATTTTTAATTCATCGACAATAACATTTAGAACACTTGGATGATTATATACTTTCATATTTTTATCCGTACGCAAACTATGAAGTTGCTCCTTCAACAACAACGGTTATGAAATACATTTTCCTTGATATATCCCTTCAAGTCTCTCCCAAACTTCTTTAGGGGATGACATACCAAGAACATTCGCAAGAATATTACCTGCCAAAGACATGTATATTATACTAAAATCTCTCAAATGTAGTCCTTCCACTTCACGTTGTCCATATTGAAAATATTTATTTTTAATGTCAGAAACATATCAATCTATTCGATTAAAAAAATTACCAAACCAATAATAATAATAATAATAAAATCACTAAACATCTTAGCATATTTACAAGGGTGAACATATTCGATTGAAGAATGAAGATCATGAATGGTGCTAACAAAAAAGTGATTTGCAGTTGAGATAACGAGTAACGAGGTTGATGAATCTGCTCTTCTCATTTTTGCTGCATGTGACACATTCAAAATATATGAAAATATTAATAGTAAGAAATTTCGATTCGCGATGAAGAGAATCGTTCAATTTAAACGTTAAAGGATATGAATGAAGAGTGAGGACCTTATTTGGGACAATGCAGCGGTGGAGGATTGAAGGTTGGAAAGTTTATTTGCGTTGGCGGAGCTAAAGAAAGCGGTGGCCATTGACGGAAGGTTTTAGAATTTATGGAGATTAGCACGAGAGCGGGGTTCTAATCTTTTCTGTAACTTCGGTTTTTGATTGAAGTTAACCAAAATAGAAAAATTAAGTTGTTGTGTGAAAATCATCTTAAAAGATAAATTAATAAATTATATATAAATTCCTTGTCACAATATGAGGTGCAACGTGGGTTCGATCCCACCTCTTAAAATCTACGCAGATTTTATTTTTATATCTTTTATTTATTTTAGTTTTCAAAAAACTGTCTTCAACCACGTGATATAGTGAAGTGAAAATCACGTGACAAAGAAAGGGGGTTGCGACGTGAATATCCTATGGCTACTTATTTTTATTATTAAAAATTGAGACTGCTGCATGCACATGAGAAACACATAAAAAAAATTTAAACAAAATGTTGTGATGTGTTAATCACGTCGCAGATTTAAAAATAAAATAAAAAAATAAGAGAAGTCAGACGTGTACAAATTAACACATGGGAAAGATGAAAAGTAATTTTAAACAAAATGTTGTGATGTGGTAATCTTGTCGCAACTTGAAAAGTAAAATAAATTAAGTGAAAGAAGTCAGGCGTGCACAGTTAGCAGGTGGGGGAAGATTTCAAAATTTTAGTTGTGACGTGAAAATCACGTGGCAACTTGAAATTCAAAAACTAAAAAAAAATAAAGGAGGGACGCTGGCTTGATAGGGGTCGTTTGACTGACATTTATTTGACTGTTGGGGAGTTGTGACGTGAATTTCACTTCACAAGTTGCGACGTGAATTTTAGGTGGTTAATTTGGCTATATAAATTGCATTTTCTCTCTCACGTCCAGATTCAAGAGTTAGTAGTACATCTCTTCTTCCCTCAATTTCTTCCTCTTCTTCATTCATCTCAATTCATTTCATAAACATATTTCATCTTCAAATTTCTTTCCCAAATATTATCTTTCTTAAAAGGTATTTAGAGATAATTTAATTTTTCCATTTTTTATTTGTTAAATGTTATGTTGATTTTTTAATTGTATAACTAATATTGTTAATTTTTCTCTCCAAGATTCAGCAAGATATATCACGATTCAAGCATCAAGGTTCAAGATTCGAGTTTGTGTTTATCTTCATTAAGGTATTTCAGAAATTTATTAATTTTTTTCCGTATTTTAAATATATATTTGGTTGTTGGTTATTATTGTAAATTTATTATGTAGGTTTTTTTTAAACGCAGAATATTATCATAATAGATATATAATTATTAATATATTTGAACAGAATTTTTTTATAAAAAAATAGAATTTAAGTTTTTAATAATATATTATTCTATTTATATATTATTTTTTAAAGATGGAAATTATTTTTCATAATATATTATTAAAATACATTATTTTTCAGAATATTATTTTTCATAATATATTAATTTCGTAATATATTACATTTAAAATAAAAACATAATATATGTTTATAATATATTATTTTTTGTAATATATTATTTTTATATTATATTAAATTTTTTATTTTAAATAAAAATAGAACATATTATATTTGATTTTTATTTTATGGTAGATAATTGAAAACATAAAATATTATATAAACAAAATATTAAACCTAGAATTTATTAAAACTAGAATTTTAATTTTTAGTTTTTGTAAGATATTAATTATTCTTTTTAGTATATTATAAAATTATTATTTAAAAAATTTACTATTACTTTATACTTAAAAAACAAAAACCAAATTATTATTTATTTTGTATTTATTTATATTAAAGAAATTTATTATTAATTTTAGTATATTAAAAAGTAAAACATTAATTACAATTTTTTATTTTATAGAAAAATCAAAGTTGTGAAGTGATGTTCACTTCACAACTTTGCCACTTGATAATCATTTTACGACTTTGCCACGTGATAATCACGTCGCAAGTCATTGTCCCCTTATCTGCCATCCTTGCTACTCTGAATTACAGCAGATAAAGCTGAAAAACATGTTGTTAAGTGATTTTCACGTGGCAAAGTTGCGACGTGATTTTCACGTGGCAACATAGTTGCCACCCGTGCTCCTGTCGCATAAAAGTTCATGTCACAAAAACGTGTTGTGAAGTGATTTTTCATATTGTGACGTGAATATCAACATTTTTTTAAAATAACCACTTTTTTCAATTTAAGTACTTAAATAACCTATGCAAATTAATTACCGAAATAACCACCTTTCATTACTTATGTGCCAATTGAATTGGCACATCTAATTGACATTTAAAGGAGGCACACAACCCATTGGCGCATGCATGCAGTCAAGCATGTGAAGGCGTCATATGCAATGGCATATGCATGTGAATGCACCACATGCATTGACGCATGCATGTAGACATGTGAGTGAGCGCCACATGCATTGGCACATGCATGTGCCATGTGTGTGTGCGTCTAAGACAATGACACATGCATGTGTGTGCTGATCTATAAATACAAAGCGTATCTCCCATATTTTTTCACACAACTTCTTACCCTCCTTCAATTTTTCTTCAATCTCCTTCAATTTTCTTTTTTGTAAAATGTCTGAATATTCATATATTCATAAGAAAAATGTCGATTTAATCTTTTCAGTAGTGCAACATCCGATAAAGATCCGTTTTTGGAATATATAAATGTTTGAACGTCTTAATAGGACCTTGAATCGTTGGTTAGATGAACAAATTGCAGAGGATGAAAGGATCACAAGAATTCAATGGGTTGATACCATGTTCAACCAAAATGGAGAAGTTGGTGTATGTGTGGATATTAAGACTGATAGAGACGTTTACAGAATGATGTATACTAATTATAAAATTGTTTTGATGATTGTAATTGCATAGTTATGTTGTTGTAATTGCATAGTTATATTGTTTATGTGTTGTATTTGTTAGTGATGGTATTTTATTTGTTGTAGTTTGTTGTGTTGTTGTTTAAGTGTTGCTTATGTGTTATATGTGTTGTATTTGTTTGTGATGGTATTTCCTCACAAAGTTATCATATGAAATGAATGTTGTTTTTAATATAAAGCAAAAGAGTTACAATTAAAATTATCTTTTTGTGTTTGTTCCAACACTGGGACAGTTAGTACGATTATGACCGGGCTGGTGACATGAACTACATAATCTAACCATTTTGTTTGTCGTATCCATTTCGGTTCGAATATGGCTGCTGTTTGGGTGGCCCTTTTCTTTCTTCGCATTATTTCATTATGCCAGAGAATGTCTCCTAGATATGCAGGCCAGTAATCCTCTTTTGCTACCACTGAAAGTAGAATGGATCACATCGAACCTTTGAACACGTCATTATGACATGGGAGCAGGCCATACGAAAGGCTTGAAACTTTCCGCAGTCGCACCAACCTCTATATAGTTCCACTCGACAATGTCCTCTCGGTATGCCTTGATTGTGATCCATGGACTCAGCAACATTATACCAACCTTTAGTACAATCAAACACCGTGACCACATGTGTGTTAGGCCGGGGAGCAACGTCCAATCAGATATTTTTAGGAAAAACCTCCATCCCTTAGCAGTCTCCCCTTCAACTAGGGAAAATGCGGTTGGAAAAATGTTGATGTTGTCATCTTGTGCCACTTCCATCAGTAGCGTTCCTTTATATTTCTCATACAACCATGTACCATCAATTTATATAATAGGTTTATAGAAATCAAAACTGTTGATGCATGGTTGATACGCCTAGAAGAGTCGGTGGAATATTCCATTACCAATAGCACAAGCCCTGTCTGGGGTATACGCCGATAACGTTTCCAAATTAACAATAGTCTTTGGAGCATAATGTTTAAGATCCACCAAGTATTTTGGAAGTTGTTTGTAAGACTTCTCCCAATTACCAAACACTTTTTAAGCTGCCTTAGTCCAAGCTATCCAAGCCTTCCTGTATGATGGAGTATAGTTGTATTGTGTTACAATAAGAGAGATTTTTGTACTCACATTTAACAACGGATTATCGCTAATGACAAACAAAATTTCGTCGCATATTAACTGAGAGATAAGTTTGCGATGGTATTGCATTGGGTTTGTGATTAATCATGTGTGAACTAGAGCCATATAACCAATCTCCCAAGAATCACTCCTCTTCCGGTAAGATGCTGACAACCCGAACAAGTGGAGCTCATTTTGACAATAAATCTTATACCTTGTTGCATTAGTTCGATCAACCCTATAATAAGCTGATAATTCCATGTGATACTTTTTAATGGCTCTGACACAATCTTCTTTCGTGTAAAATTTGTCTCCTTCTTTAATGATCCTTGAATTTGCACATAAGGATTGCCAAATATATCTGACGAAGGTTCATCTGCACCCAAATTCAAGCTTGTCATATGTTGAGGTGGACAATATACATGATTAGCTGGTAATCTCTCTTCTTCTTCATCATCATTCACCATTGAATCAACCAATAACTCGGGTTCTTTTTCTTCCTCGTAAACAACATTAACTTCAGCTTGTTCATCGTCATCAGTTTCATAAAACACTTGTGGCAGATCAACGAACTGAGACACTTGATTTTGTTGTGTTAATATATATAACTTTATATCATTGTACCCAGATTGTTCATGACTGGTGTTCAGCTGTTTTTTCCCATCTATATAGTTCGTTGCGTAAAAATGCCAAAAAAAAAATACTTGTAAGTTTTATTCTTGCGCCTATTTTCTACAAGCATGGGGTTGGTCAAGACTGTCGTCACTCACCCCGATCAACGAAAAGCCATTCACATTCCTCTATGAAAAGTAAGTTTAAAATTTTACCATCTAATTTATTATATTTTATACTACAACTAACTGTAACTAATATATTTCCAAACTTTTCGATCTAGGTGGTCAGTTAAAGGGATGAACTACAACATGTGTCCCAAACACATTGTAGTAGTCTATCGTAATCTTTTAGACCACATTGGACCAGACGATGTAATACTACTACACAACTCTACATTTGATTTTAAAAAAATAATCCAATTACACATCCTCTAATCATGTCATATTCTTGTACAGTTTATATGGAGGTCATATCTAGGTTTTGATCATCAAGTTAACCATGATGATGTTTCAGTTTGGACAACAAAAACACCAATTATCTGGTTCACTACTGTTAGAACCCTCTTTTATCTTGAATGTGGAAGTTAGAAACCTCTTTGTTTCTAATATTCCATTCATCTTGTTGCTAATGAAGTTACAAAAACCTGTTTGTTTCTAAAATTTCATTCATCTCGTTGCTAATGGTCAATCATATATTCAACATGGAGACATAGGAATATCACAATACTCTTATATTACTTTGTGTACATAGACTTGTCACAAGAGTTAGATGAAGTAATATTTTAGATGATCATGTATGACGACACAAGAAGGTTTTAGATGAAGTGAGACATAAGATTCTGAGAAATTTAAAGTAGTCTAGTATGAATTGCAATGAGTACCTTAGTTATGTTCACTTCTCCTAAAACATCACTTGAATTTCTATGTTAAACCTTCTTAATCAACTTCTCTCAAATCTTTTTTTCTTTGATAATATTTGTCTTCATCAAAACTAAACTTGAAATAAGTTGTATTCTTCATAATCTCCCCTTTTTGATGATGACAAAATATATGAATTTGTGTTTTGATAATGATTGAAAAGTTCCCCAAAAGTTGTGTGTACTTCCTTTAATTTGTGAATCCTTACAATGACAAAGTAAAACTGAAAGCATATAACCTTTTGATTTCTCCATGTAAAATCTTCTCATCGAGATCTGTATGATGTTTTGACATCCATTTGGTGAACTCCAAGAAAGCTAGTTCAAACGAAACTCTAATTTTTTATGTGCTTGCTTCTAGTGTATATGTATCAAAATAATCAACACATTCCTTTTGTCTAAAACCTTTGACAAACTAGTATTTATTCATTGTATATTTTTAGTGTACCATCACTATGATACTTTCTTCTAAACCCCGACTTGTACTCAATGGATCTTGATCTCTTAATTGGATCGACAAGTTCCCTAGTATAGTTTGACATTACTGAATCCATTTCGTCTTGGATAAAATCATGCCAAAAGGATGAGTCCTTTGAAGTTAATACTTCCTTGTAAATTCTAGGATCATCTTCCACTTGAAGAATAATAGGAATTTTACGGAAAAAATTCTAACTATTTCTATTTGATATAAGAAATAAGCTGAGAATCGATTTTTCGGTCCTAGATCCTTAGCCTTTCAGAATCTCTTGTTTATTCTAAATTAGTGTTGTTTTTCAACCATCCATGAAGAACTTTCAGTTTGTGTTTCAATAATCCGTTAAGAACCTACTCATGAGGTTCTTCAATTATGGGAATCTCGAAATCCTTATCCTCCGTGATAAGGTTCTCAAAATTCCACATCTCAAGATTCAATAGTTGCATTAAACTCCAAATTCATAGGTTTATATAAGTTATGATCATTTTTTGGATAATCTTTATATGTCACTAGCATTCAGACGGGCACTCTCGTGCCCGTTTGTCCGCTTTTTTTAATGCGCACAGCAGAGAAAAATAAATATTTGTTTTTCTTTGTATGAGGTTTCTACTGTAGGTTGCATTAAAAATAATATTATTACATTTTGAGAATGGTAAATAAAGATATTCAAAATTATATCGAAGCATGCAAAGTAATATTGATACTGTGTAATCAATGACGTTCTTTAAGAGGAATGCCGAACATGAAATCTCTATTCGAATTATTTTCTTTTTCCCTGCAATTGTTTTCCGTAGTAAAGAAAAAATGTAAGACTCTTAAATTAGAATTTTTTTAGAGAAAAAGATAGTAAAATTAATAGTAAGTTGTGTAATATGGCTTTTGCTTACCTTATAAAGATTTGAATCAATTCTTCGTACATCCCTTTATCAATGCGCTCTTGAGATTTAAAAAACTACAAATACATGACGAAATGTCATATTATAAAAGAAATACATTCAGAACATATGACTCGTTTGAATACAATATGGTTTATTGCGACACAAATAATACCTGGAGAATGGAGATACTTTGTTTTAGTCTAGATTTGGTAGAACAACAATTATGACTTGTTTCTGAATTACCTGGATTTCTGGTAAATAAGGAAAACAATGGACTTAGTAAATATATATGGTTTTATTTACATAAACCACAAATAGAAGTTAAATTCATGCATTCAAAAATAATCTAGAGTAAATATATTCTTAAATGAATTAAATAAAAAACCTCTCCATCCTTTGAGATATTATTTCTCTTTTCACTATTTTCCAAAGTTGTGTTTTATCTGTTATCACTGTGGAGCTCCAACCGATGGAGTAAATTTTCAAACGTTTGACCTGTTTCAATGAGGATGATAAAAATGTTACTGAAAGAGTGATGAAAGTGCAAGAATTTTTTTTATACGTATTACGGAAAAGATAAATACACCTTATTGTCGAGTTTGTCGATGGATGAAATACTTTGTTCATCCTTCCATGTGTTCCATTTATCTTCAAAGTCTGTTATCTAAAATTTATTGCATAAGAATAGTGAGAATAACTATCACCCCATTTATATCTAACATAAAAGCATAAAATAAATGATTAAGTATAACTTACTTTCATGTTGAAGCAAGTTTCAACATTCTTTCGTCTCAACTCCTTACATAATTGAAAGATTTCATCGTGTTCTAGTTCGGCTGTATATTAAAGCAAATGAAAATTATATTTAGTTATTATCTATCTATGATATAAATAATACAATATAAGCTTGGTATGTCGTGTAACCAAAATGGGAATCAACGTGTGAGCAATTTTTTCAATGTACTTAATAAATACCTGCGGGTGCGATAAAAGAATTTGTTTGTAGACTACATTTTTTGTGTAGTCACCATCTTCTCCTTTCAATTTTCCTTCCCTGGTTAAAACTCTTGTTGTAGTCTGTGAAACACCCCTGGATAAAGCCACATATAACTGTCCATGACTAAAAACATGTCGTGGAAGATATATTCCAACATTTGGAATGGTTTGTCCTTGTGATTTATTTATTGTAATTGCAAAACTTAGCCGCACAGGAAACTGCTTTCTACTAAGGACAAAAGGCAGACCATCACTTGCAGATGTTTTTATTTTAATTCTAGGCAAAAAAGCACGTTTTCCTGCGTTGCTTCCTGTCAGGATTTCCACATCCAACATATTCATAAATAAAACACGACATAATAAACGGATCCCATTACACAATCCATATCTAGGATCTAGATTTCGTAACAACATCAATGGTGCACCCTTTTTTATCTTTAGAACATGTGGTGGCAAACTACCTTGTGCAATTGAGTTTAAGAATTCTTGCTGGTATAAATTATGATTATCTCCTTCAACCTCGTCAAACGATAAAAAATTATGTTCTTCTCCTGGAAACTGATCGATAATCATATCATTCAATTTCTGGACATCATCATTTGTTGGTGTCAAAATAGCTCTTTGTACCATATATGGGGCATCCCAACCATGCAATTCTAAATTAGGAAAAATATGTTGGATAAGTACTTGTATGGAATGTTTACCTTCCCATGGGATTGCAATATGTAAAGGTAACCTCACCATGTCATCTGGTTTGGTAGGTTCAACACCATCACCAATGCGAATAAGAAATTCTGCAAACTCTTGATCATGCAATGATCGCATATTTTGACGCAAATGCAAAATCTTGGTATGGTTCCATAAATGAGACTGAACAATACACGCCGAAATCATTTATGCCTTAGTACCCTTTCTTACAACAGGAAGAACTTGACGAAAATCCCCCCCCCCCATGATCAGAACTTTTCCACCAAATGGAGCATTGTTGCTACAAATGTCTTGTAATGATCGATCTAAGGATTCCAAACAATTTTTGTTTGTCATTGGTGCTTCATCCCAAATTATTGTGGCAGCAACTCTTATGAGATTTGCAAGATCCTTTTGCTTTTCAATACCACAAATGGAACTCGGTTGAATATCAATAGGGATCTTAAATCGAGAGTGTGCAGTCCTACCACCGGGTAACAATGTTGCAGCTATACCAGATGATGCAGTTGCTAAGACAATTTCTCCTCTACTTCTTAAACTTGCCATTAATGTTCTATAAAGGAATGTTTTACCTGTTCCTCCTGGACCATCAACAAAAAATACCCCACTGTGTTTTTGAATAATTACATTCATAATGATGTTGAATGCAATCATTTGATCATTATTTAACTTAGCAATAGATTCAATATCTTCATTGGGGATATCGATCGCTAACTCCTCTTGTATGATACTTGGAACTTCACCTCTGTCTATTGTATTAGGGGGTAAAGATGGGAGATCATAATCATCAATATTTTTACCGTGCAGGTTTAAGAGTTCATTCAAGTCCTTCAACAACATATTAGTTAAGTCTGATTCCACAACATTGTTAGCTGTTTGATAATCCTCTACCATATGTGTAAAAAACTCATTCCAAAGGCCTCTAACATCAGTAGGTTCACAAAATATTAAAATCGTCACGAATAACCTTCGTAAAGCATATGGCATTCGGAGACTCGTAGCCTCAACCAAACAATCACGAATACTATGATCAGTCTCTAGAAATCTCCTAACCTCGGCTGATTTTTTGAATGTACTGAAAGTCATGCCGTTATTTGTAATAAGATATTCCCAACTGGTTGGACCTGTGACATGCGATAACAACAGTCGCAAGTAAAACTTATCTCCCTCCGAAGGTGATACCGTATAGATTCTCCCGATAACTTTTCTTGTTGATCGCCTACGATGCCATTCCATACCCCGCTTGTTCCAACAATAATGCTCTGGAATCTCTCTATACAGATACTTTCTTGCTTGTGGATCTCGTAGATTCAATGCAAAGAATTGTGTGAGCATTGTTTTGGAGTTGCGTTCATTATTTAACACATCTGCAATTTGCTGATGATCATAAAAGCGCACTTGATGGCGGTTCGGCAAGTGGATCTGCAATCTTTCAACCGAAGGATATAATCGGTAAAGAGTGAATCGAAATATTTTCCATAATGCCTCGGGAGCACAAATCCATCTTGCATCAACATATTGCTGAACTTCATCCACGTATGATCCTTTATGAACCTCCATAGCCACACGATCAGGGCCCTTGTACACATATTTGTATAGATACTTGATACTTTTAATGCTACTGCAAATCTCTACATTGATGTGACAATCATACTTTAACAGTAACCAAGGGTTATAAGGAACCACACATCTATTATCGACAGACCTATCTCTACCTAACGATACAGACTCATCAAACCTTCTCCTATACTCGGGATATGAGTCAGTGCCTTGACGTGTTTCATCCAAGAATTGTTTGGGATACCTTTTTTGACAATGTCCGTCTTTCATACATGGAGACTTTCGATTGATTATGCCGCAAGGTCCGTGGATCATATGTCTTATAACAACTTCATGCAACTGTGGTTCACATTCTAATTTAGGTATTTCTGCTCTTACCATACTATCATAATCTTTTGGGTCACGCAACTTATCGTTACTTTCTAAGACCAACAACATATACACATGCGGCAGTCCTCGCTTTTGAAATTCAGTGACATACATGTAGCTTTTAACTTTACCCAAGACTCCTTTATTAATAACATCATCCTTCAATTTCTCAAATTTCGAACGAAATATTCTTGTTAGCAAATCTGGACGATCTTGTGGTGTTTGAAAAGGCAAAAGTTCTGATGTTATCTCACTCCAAGAAGGATTGCATGTCATTGTTAGAAAAATATCTGGTTTACCGCCATTAAGAACAATAGTCATGCCATCTTCATAACGTTGTTTCATGTCTCGACGACCGCCAATAAATGATGATGGCAATATTGTTCTTTTTTCAATGTTCTCTACGATGATTCATGAAATGCATTAGTATTAGAATATATGAATTAATAGCATTAGAAGTACAACTAATTATTAATCTAAAACTGTATATTTATGCTATATGAATTTGTACCTGCATTAGTTTCACCAACATGCAAAGCATCATGTAAACCTTGGTACAATTCAGAACGTATATCACTTTGGTGCTCTTTAATCCACCTTAATCTCCCTATTAAATCTTGACATAATTGTCTACAACATATTGTTGCAACAGTCGACCCGCATTTAACAATATTGATTGATCATTTGGGCGAATCTACAGTTGATTGAAAAAAATGTCGGTGTTAAATGTAAAGTTTTTTAAACAACACTTAGCTAAGTAGATTATCTACTAAAAATAATCCAAATTTACCTGAAGCATGTAGCTGTAATATGCTCGACATGACACTCTTCGTCCATTGCAATTTGTTGTGTTGATGTCCCAACCATGCGTCCCAAATGGAAACAATACAGGGTATTGCAAAGGATCATAATATCCCTTTGTCTCTTGAACTTTTTTGAGATTTCCATCACAACGAATGACATTAATATCCCTTCCATAATCCATAGAATCTGCATCACATCCAACAATAATTGTCGCAACTTGTTCAGCAGTTGGAAGATTGTATTGAGGGTGATTACTTGGACGCTCCTTAAGTATGAGGCTACATTCACTGATATTTGGAAGTATTGAAAGTTGCTTGAACCTAATTACAAAAGGATTAAACTGATGGAGCATTTTTTGTAACTTGTGAACTATATTTTGGTGCAGCTGTGGATTTTCCTGCATTCTATTATGTAGCTCATTATCGGTGTCGTAGATGTATAGTTGTAAGAAACACGGTCTGACACCCTCATTTGGATAGAAAACTCCTATGTTATGGTAAAAAGCACCTTGAGCACGAAATGTGTACATACCACGACCAGATGCAAGAATATTCTCATCAACATGAACACCAATTGAAGTGAATGAAAGCACATGGTTATAACTTCTAATATGTTGCTTAAAATGTTTTCCTTCAGCTGAACCATCCAAAAATAATTGTTGCAATTCTATAGGAGCATCAACTCGTGAGAATGATACCTTTCCACCATTACAACACGTGTCATGTGATTCATGATGAAACAATCTTGCATTGCAGCGTCTACAGTGTCGCATTACGCGAAAAACCGGCGGGAAAACGAAACAACAGAGCCGCCACCGTGCGTTATTTATCCCAAAAGAGGGAAAGGAAACGCTCGAAGTAAACCTAGGAAAGAACATGGTCTCGCGACCAAAGAGGATGGATTCGGGAGTCGGTTATGCGAAGGGAAGGTATTAGCACCCCTACGCATCCGTCGTACTCGACGGGATCCACGCACAATAGGGAGGAAAATGGTTGCTAAAACACTGCTCAAAATCACACACACTGGCTGAAAGAGACACAAGAAAACAAGACTGAAACTGACTCGGCAGGACATCGTATCCTGGGCCTACTTAGTCTATCAGGCATAGACATCAGAGTCTAAGTAGTTCGGACTGGGGAAACGACACATGCTCGCTAGGATGTCGCATCCTATGCATACGTATCTCCTTTGGACAAAGGAGAATCAGAGCATTCGTAGCTCGGCTAACACGCACGCAAACAAACACAGGCGAGGGCAAACATGGAGCCTGAATGCCAATCACTGGGCTTACATCAGCATCCGAACCAAAACGCACTCAAGAAGGCAAACATGGAGCCCGACTGCCAATCACTGGACTTACGTCGGCATCCGAACCAAACACACGCACACAGGAACCCGAATGCCACTCGATGGACTTACATCAGCTTCCAAGCACACAACAAGACACAGGATGTGGAATGCCAATCGCTGGGCTTACATCCACCTCCTAACACCAACACAGGAAGAAGAAGGGTCTCGATTGCAACTAGGGCAAGAGAAAGGGAAGGTCTCAATCGCAACGAGGGCGAGAGAAAAGAATGTCTCAATCGCAACGAGGGCGAGAGAAGAGAATTAGTGTTAGTGGTTAGTCAAACTCGACAAGACATCGCGTCTCGTGCCTACGTATCTCATCTGAACATGAGAATCAGAGTTGCCGTAGTTCGGCTAAAATATTCCTGTTGGTTTGTGTTTTTTAAGTGGACGACGTCACTACGCAATCTACCTGATGCTCGACCTTTGGAGACTTACTCACCTGTAGTAGAAGGAGTTGACGTATCCTTAAGAGGGGATAATGTTTGTTTGTGTTTTAGGAAAGCTCAAGCAAGAAAGGAAGTCCTATACGAAGGAACCGTGCTACCTTAATTGTCATGCAAACGAGACTACGCGGAGTCTAGCAAACCTAGGGGATACAATCACACCACACCAACATATACAGCATGAAATAAACACACCAACAAGGGGCTCAAACATCAGGGCTAGGCTTTAGTCGAGGGGTCATATCAACCTCAACAAACAAGCCTCTGTATCGGGGTCAGGTTAGCTCTTAACCTTGCCATTGAGGGGCTAAGGTGAAGCCGATGAAAGGAGATGAGGGGTGTGCCTCATTGCTTCTATCTCTGGTCAGAGAGAGCATCAGACAAGGGGGCGTGGGTCCAGAATGGGGGGACCCTTCTACGCTCAGGACATAGACTCGACTGTACAATGTACAAGATCTTGGGCTTGGATCTCAATGCTACAACCATGTAATGGGAGCAAGGAGAAGACTCACAGAATAGTGGGGGATAGATTGCTTATCCCTACCTTCCACCAATTGCCTCAAGTGAGGACTTTACCTGCTTGGGACAAATATAAACATACACAAGCATTGCCTCTTAAGGAGGACTTCAGACAGTTTTGCCCGGCCCGGTAACAGCCGGGTCTCCAGACTACATGAAGAAGAAAGTTCTATACCTCAATGCCAATTGCTTATAAGCAAAGCAATGCAAGTTCTTAAGAGAACTGAGCAACTAAGTGTACCTGTACAATAGTCAAACAGAATCAGCATCCCATTCATAATCAGACAACAATATAATGACCAATTAACAATCCCAATGATGTGCATAGCACAAGTCCATGTGGACCAACATCCTGCAAAACAGCCATATTAGTTTACAAGTATCAAGCAAAACATCCCAAATGTGAAACAATATCCTTAAGCCCTAACTTCTTAACCTGAAAAGCCAAAGACAAGTTCAAATGTAAGTGACAAGACCACTAGGACTAGCCTAGGGTCCAAAAGAAGGAAAAATCCTAAAACAACAACCAATTCATGATCAAAGTCAAACTATTTCAATAACAAAGGGATCCCAATTGGTCCCATATCCAAACTATGTACACATTTTATTCTATGCAACGTGTAAGGCAAAGTGAACAAACATGGATCATATAAGAGCAACCAGCAAGATCAAACTCAAGTAAATGCCAAAACAGCATGGAAAATTCCACAAAAATTATATCCTAAACATAGGACCTTCAACAAGCTACATGTCAATTTTCAAGCAATTTGGACTAATGGAACAATGGGAATTAATTCAACATGTCTAAGCATGCAAAAACACAATCAAATGAAGTCCTTAAATGTACATCCACTTCAATTAAATGGTAAACAGTGATGGTAAATGAGAAATACATGGGACAAAAGCTAAATATGAGCTCAATGTGTTAGGAACTACCCTATCAAATTTCATGGTCATTGGATTAAGTATGAGAATATGGCAACATGCTAAGGAATGTGTCACAAGTGAGATCCTAACAATGATAGGCAGCATTCAAAAAAACTTAATTAATTAGGAAATGGATTGTAAAAATCCACAAAAATTCACAGTGAATGTTAACATGTTAATGGTGCTACATGCAAAAAATTAGGGCCATTGGCCAGGGGGAAGCATGGCAAAAAATTTGGGGAATTCAGCATATCACAAGGTGTCACCTTTTATTACTCACAAGTTCAATAAATCACATATCAAAAACCAGAAGGCTAAAAAATTACAAAACCTATGCCAAAAATTCCAGGGAAGTGTCAAGAATCTACATCTAAAATTTCAATTAATTTGGATTAAGTATGGTGATTATATAATTAAAAAGGTGAGACATGTGAATTTTGTACATATCATGAATATCTCTATGGCAATTTATTTTTCTACCAAGCACAATCTTATTTTTGATTTTTATAAAATAATAGAGAAAAAAAAGATGATTAACAAAAAAATCCTGAAATTATTTGGATCATTATTGGTCATGATATGATTTTTTGAAGTTTTTAAATAATTATTTAATATTTATTTAGATTTATAATGGATTTAATTTAATTAAATATGAATGAATGGCAGAAGCGTAATTAACTGGTCCTGATGCAAAACGCTGCGCACCACTTGAATGATGTGGCGGCCTGTGGTTGGCTCTGGCGTTCACAAACAGAAATCCAAAAGGAAAACGGACGGAAGCGGATCTAAGGGGCGATTTTCCAGAAAACTTTGAGTGTTCATCGCGGTTCTTCAGTTCCTCATTTCCAGATTTAGGTTTTGGTCCAATGTCAATGAAAATGCATAAATCATATACCGGTCGAACCGGTTTTTCATCAGGAGTACGAATATGGATGCGATTTCGTCTATAACTTAACATACAGAGCGAATCGATGGAAAGAATGAATGGGGACGAAACTCAAATTGACAATAACTCAAGCAATTTACAGCGAAATCATAATCTACAAATTGATATGTGACCTACAAGCAGCACTCTACCAAATCCCTAACACAATCGAGACGATTACGAGATTGAAATCCAACCTTTCTTGATTGTGCAGTAGCGGATCCGCGCGATTTTGAGCTTAATAATGCGAAACAGATGGAGGATGTAGCTTCAGAAGATGCGTGGCATCAATGTTTTTAGCTCAATTATGTTGCTAGCGGTTGATTCTTCAAGCTGCCATGGCAATGGAGGTTGCTTCAACAGTTGGAATTGTGACCACTTCTTGATTCCAAACCTGCAAACAGAACTTCAACAGCAAATATAATTGATGAATTCGCCAAGGATTCGTGCCAAGCTTGAAGGATTATGAATGAAATTTTGAAAAAAAGTATGAAAGTTCAAAGTGAAAAAGTGAGAGAATGATGAAAAATTTTCTTGAGATTTTCTGTTGAAAATGATGAATTGTGATTAGTGTGCATTTCTGTTAGAGATTAAGTATTTATATGGAAACACTAATCCAAGTTCTTAATCTCAATTAGTGAAAAATGGTGATTAGTGAAAATGAGTTTTGTATGTGCAATTGGCCTTTTTTGCTCTTTCTCTAAACCAATCCATATATCAGCTCAAATTTGATTCCAGCAAGTCCAAAATATCACATGTGATGTATAGAAACAAGTCCCATTTCCATTGGATGCTTATTTTTGAATTTCACCATTTGATAGCAAAATGTCCAATTTTAACCATTGCATTTTTCAAACCAAAACTCAATTTACAAAGCCTATGCATAAAGTGATGATTCAAACACATTCCAAATGCCATTCCTGAGGTGCTGCAAAAAGTCCCATCTCAAAATTCCAAATATTTTGATATTTGGACAATTTTGCCCCTGATCCAATTTAACAGTCCAGTTGAAAAGTGACTTTTTGCATTGGCCACTTTTGGAAAAATCCAATGATTCACCCTTGAAGTACATGTCAAATGGAGTTTGTGCATATAAAGAACTTGCAATTTGGACAATCCATGTGGTAGTTATGGCCTCCTGATTACGGGTCTTTTCTGAAATTCACTGAGCCATATTTTGCAAACCACACATTGGATTTTTGAGTTCTTGGACTTTTTGGCAAGGTGAGAACAAGATCTTCAACTTTCATGTTGGACAAAATTCCATTTGAAGCTTGTATGATGCAGTTATTTTGAGGAGAAAAAGTTTCCATTTTGGGCAGCTGAAATTACAGGTCGCCTGCTATTTTTGGAAATTTTCTGTCTGGCCTCCAAATCTTCAACCTTGGTCTTTGGCATGTCAAATGAGACTTATATGGACATGAATGAGGCCTTTCAAACCATTTCCCACCTTCCAATCCATAAAATCAGGCACAGTTGACCACAGTTGACTTTCTAGGGTTTCTGGTTGACTGAACAATGACTGGTGACTTCTGAGCATCCAATCTTTGGCCAAACCACTTCAAAATGATCCTTGGACCATATGAGCTTGAAAAATCAACCCTAGGGCTTTGTCTCAATAAAAAATGGCACTTGCTTGCTTGATTGACCTGATCTCCTGACCAGTTTGTCCTGATTGGTCAGCTGAGCTTGCACTTGGGCAAATGGACAATGCAATGTTATGCAGTGGACATTGTTAATGCTATGACCTAATATGAAATGAATGTATTCAATGGTAGGGTGCAAATTTGAGGTGCTACAGCTGCCCCTATTCAATCAACTGGGAACCCGAATGGATGAGAGCAATGGCTGTCAGACTTTCAGGGTAAACAGGGATTGAATACCAAGAACCGTAGAATTTGCACACTGCTGGGATTTGTCTTTCTTGTTTTTGTTGTTTTTTTTTTCAGAGGTACAAGCACATCCAATCATCGACACACGATGAATGGGAACAGAAATCATCTCAACTAGATGCCAACGGACAACTAGGAAAAACTCAACGTTTACCAAGACCAACGGAGAGGTAAATCAACTCTACTGGGGATAACCAGGAAAGGATACAACCATACGTCAGCGGACGCAATGGGAAAAACTCAGCGTTTACCAAAACCAACGGAGAGGTAACCAAACATCATCGGATGAATGGGAAGAGAGATACAACCATACGTCAGCGGACGTAATAGATAAAAACTCAGCGTTTACCAAGACCAACGGAGAGGTAACCAGACATCATAGGATGAATGGGAAGGATAGGGATACAACCATACGTCAGCGGACGAAATGGGAAAGACTCAACGTTTACCAAGACCAACGGAGAGGTAACCAATCATTAATGAATGAATGGAAAGAGAGATACAACCATACGTCAGCGGACGTAATGGGGAAAAACTCAGCGTTTACCAAGACCAACGGAGAGGTAACCAGACGTCATAGGACGAAAGGGAGAAGCTCGACGTTTATCGACACCAACGGGGAAGGAGAAAACTCAGCCAAGACGTCATAGGACGAAAGGGAGACTCAACGTTTATCGACACCAACGGAGAAGGAGGAAACTCAACCAGACGTCATAGGACGAAAGGGAGACTCAACGTTTATCGACACCAACGGAGAAGGAGGAAACTCAACCAGACATCATAGGACGAAAGGGAGACTCAACGTTTATCGACACCAACGGAGAAGGAGGAAACTCAGCCAGACGTCGTAGGACGAAAGGGAGACTCAACGTTTATCGACACCAACGGAGAAGGAGAAAACTCAGCCAGACGTCATAGGACGAAAGGGAGACTCAACGTTTATCGACACCAACGGAGAAGGAGAAAACTCAGCCAGACGTCATAGGACGAGAGGGAGAAGGAGAAAACTCAGCCAGACGTCATAGGACGAAAGGGAGAAGCTCGACGTTTATCGACAGCAACGGAGAAGGAGGAAACTCAACCAGACGTCATAGGACGAAAGGGAGACTCAACCAGACGTCATCGGACGAAAGGGAGAAGGAGAAAACTCAGCCAGACGTCATAGGACGAAAGGGAGAAGCTCGACGTTTATCGACACCAACGGAGAAGGAGGAAACTCAACCAGACGTCATAGGACGAAAGGGAGACTCAACCAGACGTCATCGGACGAAAGGGAGAAGGAGAAAACTCAGCCAGACGTCATAGGACGAAAGGGAGAAGCTCGACGTTTATCGACACCAACGGAGAAGGAGAAAACTCAGCCAAGACGTCATAGGACGAAAGGGAGACTCAACGTTTATCGACACCAACGGAGAAGGAGGAAACTCAACCAGACGTCATAGGACGAAAGGGAGACTCAACGTTTATCGACACCAACGGAGAAGGAGAAAACTCAGCCAGACGTCATAGGACGAAAGGGAGACTCAACGTTTATCGACACCAAATAGGACGTCTACTAGGGATTCTGGCTGGGAAATCAACCAGACATTAATGAATGAACTGGGAATAGGGTATACAATCAGACGTTCATGGACGAATGAGAAAAACTCGACGTTTATCGAAACCAACGGAGAGGTAAATCCACTTGGGGAAGGGTACAACTAGACGTCATAGGACGTATAGGAAAAACTCGACGTTTATCGACACCAACGGAGAGGAGTACTCTGAGGGGAATCATAAGGCATTACCAAATGATCTGTGGGGAATAAACAACTAGACGTCAGCGGACGGCTAGGAAAAACTCGACGTTTATCGACACCAACGGAGAGGAGGAATCTCTGAGGGGAATCATCTGGCCTTACCAAATGATCTGCGGGGAATAAGCAACTAGACGTCACAGGACGAATAGGAAAAACTCGACGTTTATCGACACCAACGGAGAGGAGGAGACTCTGAGGGGAATCATCTGGCCTTACCAAATGATCTGTAGGGAATAAGCAACTAGACGTCATCGGACGCATAGGAAAAACTCGACGTTTATCGACACCAACGGAGAGGAGGAAACTTCTCTAGGGAAGGGACGACGTTACGAACATCGAAAAATGATGTTTACAGACACCAAAGAAGACCAGACACTACGCATGACTGGGAAAGCACCGAAAGATGGTGTTTACCGACACCAAAGAAGACCAGACACTACGCATCACTGAAAGATGGTGTTTACTGACACCAAAGAAACAACACACGCGGGTGCTGACAGGATACTGGCATCTACAAGATGGCAGGGCAAGGCTACACACTTGCAGGGGATCTCACTGGGGAACAAGGTCACGACAGCGAGCCAACAGGAAGGAACACCAAGGATACCGGTTTGTAGGTATTAAACAGGTGACCGACCAAACGTGACTTGGTTTATGTTCCAAAACACTCAACATCCTGAAGAGGGCTAGAAAAGCAGTCTTGTTAGAGGATGGACATTCAATTCCACAAGGAATACGAATCTTACTCGACTGGGGAGGACGACTTCGACCCAAGAGCGCATGAGACGTATCATCTATAGCCGTCAAAACGTAGATAATAGACTCGCATGGAAGATTATCCATAACCGGGTTGTAGGTTGTTAGATGGATAAAACGACCGAAAAGAAAGGCATCAGGGTACCAGGACTAGGTATGCAAAAGATGACCAATCAGAGGATAAAGTTGCTAACTCGGAGCAAATACCCAAAAGGAAGGGGAAGACCCACTAGGGACAATACTGCTTGATCAAGGCCAGTATCCAGAGGGGACAAGACTATCAATACCGCAAACTGGGTACTGATAACTGCAAAGAGGGGATTACATCTACCGGTTAGTAGGCAGAAAACCACGGAAAAGTAACCAGTCATCATCGGGATGAGCACAAAGGGTTAACTCCACCAAGGGGACGAAAGTGGGATTTTACAACTACCAGCTAATAGGTAGAAAACCACAAAGATAGGACTTACAACTTCCGGGTTGTAGGTAGAAGCCAACCGACAGAATGAACCACAAAGGTTACCTCTGTGAGGGGATGAAAGTGGGATTTTACAACTACCGGTTGGGTAGAAAACCACAAAGATAGGACTTACAACTACCGGTTTGTAGGTAGAGGCCAACAAATTCCGCTGAGGATAAGATGAATGAGTGCCGGTTAGTGAGCAACTATTCATTTATGCCCCAGGGAAGTACAAGAAACAGTCAACGGGGAGCCAATTTAGGATCGATCCAAAAAGGCAGACTGAATCAAGACTCATCCTAACGAGGAAAAAACTCGATAGGGAAAACCCATCCCAAGGGGAGGGAACGGAAGCAACCGTCATCCACGAGGATGTATCTCAGTGGGGAAATGGCAGGAAAGGATGAACACTTTCTGCTTAAGGGGTAGACTCTACATGGAGAGATCAGACACACCCACATCTGCTAGGGGAATTGTACTGCTGGGGATACTCGCTCGACTAAGGAGTCGCTTGCTGAGAAAACACCAACCTCTCAACCATGCTGGGGAACCCAACTCTGAAGCCGATCCAATGGCGCGATGCTAAACTCTTTCCAACAACCCAATCTCGGCTGGTCACCATTGCCTAGGGCTAATGGACATGTTTGCAATGTTGATGCATGAGTTTTTTTTTTGTTTTACACAATGCCCCATGATCATGGAAATGCTATGCACTAATGATGCAATATGCTATGCTTGTCTAAATGATGGATGCATAAAAATACGTCCCCTCCAGAGACAACACCGGGGAACTCCAGGAACTGTGCTGAGGATCTCATTATCACGTCAATTTCCACCCTGCTGGGGGAAGACAATCCTCGCTGGGGATGAACTCCATCGAACCCGAACTGCATGGAGATTACTCTGCTAGAAGAGGCAACCAACCCTTACCTCTACTGGGGATGATTTCACCGGACTCGATCCGCTTGGGGACCTTGCTGGGGAAAACCATCAACACAACCTCTGCTGGGAAGACAGCTTCAGACTTGGAAAACAATCACAACTCCGCTGGGGTTTTGGTAACCTTCAGGCTTGCTGAGGAGGCACCGATCTCGAATCTGCTAGAGAGATGACACTCTCAAACCCATTGGGGAAATACGGCCTATCGGACACGGGCCGCCCTTCGATTCGTCGAACACTGGTGTTCACCATCCTACCACAGTGTTGACTTTCCACTTTTGAGAACTCCCAGGCTCATCTTGGACTGTTCTGATTCATCCCCTTGTATTCCCGAATCCTCCGTACTTCACAGGGATCGAACTCCTGGGATTCATACAAACTTTCCAGTCCTTAGACTTTGAAGAGTCTTCTTGATTAGCTTTCCAGGATCGTCGCCACAACTCTGTCACGGGCTTTTCACCGTTCGTCTATCCCTTGCCCCTGATTGGACTCTGTGGGGATCTTTTGTCAAAAGGCTCCATATCACTACTTGCCAGCGAATGAAGATATCTAACAGCACCTGCACAAGAGATTGTTAGATAAAAGCGTGCCCCAGGCGTGCCAACACTTCAACATCTTGGTCACTCAAACTTCCGAATAAGATTTCCAGATTTCAATCTTATAAGCATGCATCGGAAGGGACCTCTATGTTTCAAAATGCAAATATTCTTATCAAAATAAACTGATGTTTTCGTAATCAAAGCGGTAATGAAAACAAAAACAAAAATTTATTTGACTGAACACACACTTTATTGACCGACACAAAAGATGGCTCAGAATCGAGCAACACACAGGAAGCAAACTGTCGCATCGCGCGAAAAACCGGCGGGAAAAGAAAGAACAACAGAGCCGCCACCGTGCGTTATTTATCCCAAAAGAGGGAAAGGAAACGCTCAGAGTAAACCTGGGAAAGAACATGGTCTCGCGACCAAAGAGGATGGGTTCGGGAGTCGGTTATGCGAAGGGAAGGTATTAGCACCCCTACGCATCCGTAGTACTCTACGGGATCCACGCACAAAAGGAAGGAAAATTGGTTGCTAAACACTGCTCAAACTCACACACACTGGCTGAAGGAGACAAAAGAGACTGACTGAAACTGACTCGGCAGGATATCGTATCCTGGGCCTACTTAGTCTATCAGGCATAGACATCAGAGTCGAAGTAGTTCGGACTGGGGGAACGACACATGCTCGCTAGGATGTCGCATCCTATGCATACGTATCTTCTCGGACGAGAGAAGAATCAGAGCATTCGTAGCTCGGCTGACACGCACACAAACAAACACAAATAGGCAAACGTGGAGCCCGACTGCCAATCACTGGACTTATGTCAGCATCCGAACCTAAACACACACAAGAAGGCAAACATGGAGCCTGAATGCCAATTGCTGGACTTACATCAGCATCCGAACCAAACACGCGCACACTGGAACCCAAATGCCACTCGATGGACTTACATCAGCTTCCAAGCACACAACAACACAACAAGTTAATAGGGAGTCGGGGACTCGAGCCTATAACTGTCAAGCACACACTCAAACAGACAGACAACAAATTGCTAAGGAGTCAGGCGCTCGAGCCTAGCAAATGTCAAACAACACACACAAAAAGGAAAAGGGCGAACAAACAAACTAAAAGGGAGACTAGAGCTCGAGCCTAATAGTTGCCACGCAAACAAAAAGAGACGCTGAGACGTCAGAAGGAACACAAAGGTTGAAAGGACAAACTAATAGGGAGACTAGAGCTCGAGCCTAATAGTTGCCAAACACACACAAAAAAAAAAAGAAAAAGGCGCCCGGAGAGATCAGCTCAATCTCCTGCCTACATACTTCATCTGGTATGAAGATCAGGGCGATGTAGTTCCCCTACGCAGGGATAAAGGACTAGCCTAACCAGATAACAGAGGGAGACACAACTCTAGGGAGACTACGACTCGAGCCTAGATGTTGTCATGCAAAATCAACCCTAAGTTAAGGTTTCTAGCTAAATGGCACAAGGGCCAACCTATCCTAAGTATGGCTCACACAGGAAGCAAGCCACACACACTTAACTTGCACAGGAAGCAAGCCAAGCGAAACCTACTTGCACAGGAAGCAAGTCAAACTATCCTAACTTGCACAGGAAGCAAGTCAAACAATCCTATCTTGCACAGGAAGCAAGTCAAACAATCCTATCTTGCACAGGAAGCAAGTCAAACAATCCTACAAGCACAGATAGCACACGCTATACACAAACAAGTGGCTCAAACAAGGGCTAGGTTTTAGTCAAGGGGTCATATCAACCTCGACAAACAAACCTCTGGAATGGGGTGAGTGTTGCTCTTAACCTTGCCATTGAGGGGCTAAGGTGAAGCAGATGAAAGGATGAAGTGAGGATGAGACCTCACAGCTCTTATCCCTGGCCTGGGAGAGCTTAAGACAAGAATGTGTGGGTTCAGAAAGTGGGAACCCTTCTACACATTTAAGACTGACTCAACTGTACAGTTGTACAAGATCTTGGGTTTGTATCTGCAATGCATCAACACAGTGGTGTGAGCAAAGCAGATGACACACTGAATAGTGGGGGATAGATTGCATATCCCTACCTTCCACCAATTGCCTCTTCACTTAGGAGGACTTTGACTCTATGCAAGGACAAAGGTAAACAATCACAAACATTGCCTCTTAAGGAGGACTTCAGACAGTTGCCTGGCCAAGTAACAGGCCAGGTCTTCCAGACTACATGAAGTAAAAGAGACATACCTCAATGCAAATTGCTTATACAAGCAAAGCAAAGCAAAAAAAGTTCACAAGGAACTAAGCAACTAAAGCACCTGAAACAGTCAAGCAGATGTTAGTATGCAACTTCAAACAAAACAAACAGAAACAGAAACCAACAGTCAATTGGAGGCACATGGATGTGCAAGGCACAAGGCTTATGGCATGTGAGCCAAGCCACCTACAAAACAAAGAGGTTAGGCAATGATACTTGGGTAAGCTCAATCAAAAGAATTGGTTTCATTGGTCATTTGATGGTCAACCTGAAATCACAAACTCAAAGGTGAGTAACAGGACCACTAGGGCAAGCCTAGGGTCAAAAGTGAATGAGAAAGTCAAGACAGCAAGGGTCAAGTATCCAGAATCATATTCAAACAATCAGGAAACACAACCAATTGGATTCATACTCATATCAATCATCATCATCATTTCATGAACCATTTAGGTCAAAACATGGCACACAGAAGCTCATAGAAGTCAACATAAAGACTTAACTCAAAAGCAATCTAAACATTTTCCAAAAATCACCAAATAAATCATGACCAAACCTAACACATAGCATGGTAAGCATGTCAAATTTCATCCCATTTGGACAAGTGGAAGGCAGTCAATGAAAATCAGAAAGTCAAAGTACATTTGAACATGCTCAAAGAAGTCAACCAAACATGCATCAACTTAGAAAAATCATAAGTCGAGAATGGTGTATGATAAATGAATGGGACTAAAGCCATGGCAAAGATGAGGATGTCTAGTTATCACATGTCAAATTTCATGTCCATCCAATAAAGTATGAGAATTTCACAAATGAAATGGGAACATGTGTCACACAAGGTCAACATTTGACTAGGCAGGGAAGGAAAATCTCAAACAAATAGAAAATTGTTCAAATAAATCCAAGAAAATTCACAAGTAAACTAGACATACAATAGTAGGCTCATGCAAAAAATCAAGTCATTTGGAGGTAAGGAAGCATGGCAATGAAAATCATGAAGTTGGACATCAATGGTGTGACACAAGTTGTCACACCCTAATTCAAAAAAATCATATCTCACAAACCACAAATGATAAATCCACAAACTTTATACCAAAATCACCATGAATGTGTCTAGTTTAAGCACAAAAAATTTGGGAGCCATTGGATAAAGTATCATCATTTCACAATTGATTTGGCAAAGTGTACAAAATTTGGTCACATGTCACAAACCCTAAGGCCATTTAAAAACCATTCATCCAAAAATTCTGGAAAAATAATGATAAAAAAGTAGAGATTATGATGAACACAACACAAAAAATTCCATTGAATTTGGATTAAAATTGAAGCTTTTATGATTTTTGGAAGATTGATGAAATAATTGAAGAAATTAATTGAATTTATATGGAGAAAATGGCAAAGCTGTAAATATGAAACTCATTAAACGGAACGACGCCGTTTTGGGCCAAGGAACGAAATGTTCCTATTGGTGGTTGGCTATGCACGCACGAAACATAAGAAAATCTGAAAAATTGGCTTAGGGTTTCACTGTTCACTACCATCCCAAATCGTGATTTCTCAATTTTGCCCAGAAATCGAAATTGGTTATACCATGGTGTTCATCAAACATCATACAACAACAATCCAAACCCTATTTTTATTAATTTGAACTACAAAGCAAGAAATCAAGGGAAACATTTTCAAGCACCAAACTTCATCTCATCGTATCATCATGAATACACAACTATTTTTAAAAAGGAAAGCATCATGATGCTCAGCATTGAAAGAACTTTCTAAAGCATATGTCAATTTGAGAAAATAGGAGGGTCGAATCCATACCTTTTTTGAAGGGCAGCTTGTGTTCTTGATGCTTTTTTGATGGAATTGAAGTGAAACAGTTGTCCAATGGCCTTCTTGATGATGACTGGTGAAGTTCTTGTGCCTTGTGAATGCTTGGAGTGAAATTCAATGTTCAACCTCTTTGATGTGCAGGGTGTTATGTTACTGTGTATGGTGGTAGCAGGTTTTGTTCCTTTGCTAAATGCCAAGGTTGAGAACGGAGGTGACAGAATGAGATTGGTTTGGTTGACTGCAGAGCTGGTTAGTGACAAAGAATGAAGTTTGGTTTGCTGTTGGATACTTCTCTTGGCATGGCAGGGTTTGTGATGATGAATAGATGGTCCAAAATGAGGCTTTGGAGTGAGTGTGCCTCAGTGAAGTTCCACTGGTTTTTTGGTTGATGGCTACCAGTTTCAAAATGGTGAGAACATTGTGAAGTGGCAAAATGGCCAGGTGAGGTTTTGACAGAAAAATGAAATGGAGGTTGCTAGGCTGCTGCAGGTTGGAAGTTGGCAAGGCAAGGTTTAATTATTGGAGGTTTGGGAATGATTTTGGCCGATGCCTCAAAAGTGAAGCTTGAGTGATGTGTATTTTTCTTGTGATTAGAGGCTGCTGCAGTGTTGTAACAGGATTTTAGAGGAATGGCCAAGTGAAGTGGTTAGAACAAGTGTAAGGTGGTTGTGTAATTGTTGGTTAGGGTGGCTCATGACAGAAAACGAGGGGAGGTTTGATGTTAAGCAAGAGCCAAGATTTTGTTGGAAGTTTTTGACAGCCAGTTTGAGAAAATGCCAAGGCCAAAATCCTGTGATGCTGCTACTGCTACTGATTTTTGTTAAATGGGGGTTTTTTTGACAGGTTTTTTCTTATCCAATTTTGCCTTGGCCAAGAATCTTGTGATGCCCCCTTGCTGTTACTGTCCTGGTTGTTTTAATGTCAGGAAAATAAGGGAAGGCAAGGTATTGTTCTCTTGTGTTTGGACAACTTTTAGAAAATGCAAGGCAAGGTGAGAGGCTTTTGGTTGGGCGTGATTCTTTGAGAAAGATGCAAAGCAAGATGATGCCTCCAAAATGGTTCTTTTCCTCCTGCTATTGAGACAGCAAATTATGCTGTTTGGTATTGTGCAAAATCCTCTTTTCTTTGGAGTTTAACAGCTTGCTTGATAAAAATGCCAAAGCCAAGTCAATCCAGTCATTTTCTGCTATCCTGCTGCTATAGGTTTTTCTAAGTAGCAGGAAAATGGTGGAATGGATGCAGGGTTTTTGTGCTGCTGTAGGTGATTGATTTTTTTTGCAGTTGGATGGTGGTTGGCAGGTTTGGGCAGAAAATCTGGAATGTCAACAGCAAGGGTGAGCTAGGCTTTGGTCATACAGTTGGTTTTTTGTGTTATGACAGCCAATTTGAAATACCAAGCAAACAAGGATGAGGTTGGAGAAAATGAGTGAAAGTGTTTGGTTTGCTACTGGCCTTGGACAGGAAAAAATGCAAGGTGGTGTGGTTGGAAATGAATGAGATTGGTTTTGGTTTTTTTGGTTTGGTTGTTGCTCATGACAGCAAGAGGGCAAGGTGTGTGCAGGTTTTCTGAATCAAAATCAAAATGAAGTGCTGTTGTTGGTTTTATGACAGGGTTCCCAGGCTTTGTTCTCTTGGACAGAAGAAATGGGAATGCAAGGCAAAGGCAGTTAGCAGTTTTTTTTTGAGGAATGACCAAGGATCATCCTCCACAAAGTGAAGTTTTTCTTTTGTGTTATGCAGTCAAAGAAATCAAGAATGACAGAAAGTTTTCCATAAAATCTGCTATGTCATATGGTACAAGCATGGTTCATGGTTTTGGTTGTTGAAACAATGTCCTTTTTGCCAATGTTCAAGTAAGCTAGTAAGGCCATATGTACTTGCTGGTTTATTTGGCTGCAAAATGTGTGCAAAATGACAGAGAAAGTGCTGCATAACTGCTGTTCTTTTGAGGTACAAGGCAAGGCATGGTGGATGCAAGGACAAGCATGGTGCATTTGTACCTTTCTTACAATTCAAGTAACCAAGTATAGATTCACATGTGCTGCATAATTTGACTTTGCAAACACCTTCTAAATGACATTTATGAGCTGTTCCAATTGGCCAAATGCTGAAAAAATGTTTAGATCAAAAAGTCAACTCTTGGTCAAACTTACATTTAAATGAAAAAGGTCAAAATATGCCATTTTGATTGGTGAAGTTTTGGCACATGAAATTTATATTTTTGGAAAGAGGGGATCAAATGTGACTTGTAGGAAAAAACCCCACCAAAATTGGCCAAACGGTTTGGGAGATATGGCCCTTTGAAGTTCAAGATTTTCTGAAATCGATTCGATCATAACTTGCCAACCACACATGGGAATTGAGAGTTCTAGGACTTTTTGGAAATGGGAGAACAAGATCTTCAACTTTCATGTTGGGCAAAAATTCATTTGAGGCTTATATCATGATGTAAGTTTGAGGATCAAAACTTTCCATTTTTGGTAAGTTTCAGTTACAGGCCCAGTTTCCGTTTTGGGAAATTTTTGATCTGGCTTCAAATTCTTCCATGATGGTGTTTGGAATGATATATGATGGCTATTTGGACATGAATGAACTCTCACAAACCAATTCCAATCATCAAATCACTGATTAAATGGACAGTTGACCAACAGTTGACTTTTAGGGTTTCTGACTGATTGTGCATTGACTGATGACTTCCAAACCCTAATTCCTTGAGAACTTGACTTCAAATGATGTCCCAAGTTGTATGAATTATTGATCATTGACCATGGTGCCCAAATTCCACAAGAATGACCACTATCCACTGCTTTGACTGACAGTTAACTTTTTTTGGATTTTTGACTGTCTGGGCATGAACTGCTGACCTCTGAGCCCTTAGCCCTTGACCAAAATACTTCAAATAGACCTCTAAACCAGGTGAACTTGTTGGACAAACCCCAAGGCCTTGATTCAATGAGAAATTCTTTTGCTTGCTTGGTTGACTGATCAGGAGATTTGTTTTGACCTAATTCTTGATTGCTTGCTCTTGAGGCAACTGAGGGATAATGCAAATGCTATGCAATGGATCATGATATGCTATGACCTATTATGAAAATGTATGCATAATGGTAGGTGCAAATTTGAGGTGCTACACAAACCCTGGAAAGAGGTGATTGCGTACAAAGGAAAAAATCTATCCTATTGGCAATGCGGAACCGTGATCTCATCGGGTTCCAACTCGGTTACACCTCACATGTCCTCAAGACTTTCCGCACTTTCGGCCTTCTGAACAAGACGCTTCCAATCGACCTCCGTCGGAGACTAGCTGTGATGTCTTAACCAAAGCACAAATGATCATGCTGGACGCAGTTGTTCGTTTCAATCCCTCTTTTTCCTGGACCGCCCTTTCGGGTTTCAGTCCACCGGGATACCCTTTTTTGCCCAAGTCGCCCTCGTAGGGTTTTCGACTTGTCGGGTGTACAGTTTTTTCATTATCCCTAACTTTTGCCCGAACCTTTTCTCTTTTTCCTTGGTTCGCCGGGATGCCCTTTTTTGCTTGGACTCTTTATTCTTTTTGTCCAGCGGGTCTCTTTCACGAAGTATTTTCTAACTGCGTCCGCATTCACAGGGGATGGAAAATCCTCATCATTCGTGGTCGTCAACAACAAAGCTCTGTCAGAGGAGACTTTTTTTTTTTTTTTTTTTTTTTTTGGACCACGAACGAGCCTTCATAATTTGTTTATCCACTTGCCCCACGATCGTTGAGGAGGAAGGATCCTTTTCAACACCACATCTCTTCCATGCCACCCACGAGGTCGCACTTCTCGGTTAACAACACTCTTCATTTACTGGGTACAACTGCCCCATGACAAGTAACCGTCAGCCCTTTCCTCAGTCAGGCTCAACGCGTTATACCGAGTCCTCATCCACTCGCCCTTTTTCAAGTTTACGTCCAACGGGACCCCATGACGAAACCTGAGTCTCAAATGGTAGTACAACCTTCATCTCATACCGGAGTGAGAAAGGTGTTGCCCCGGTAGATGCACGTACCGAAGTACGACACTCAGGATACCAACCTCGTATTCAGCCACCATCGTTGGTGCATTCAAATGTTATCGGGGAAGCACTAGCTCATTCACTTTAAACTCTCCCCATCAGACATCAGAACCCGTTCGGATTCAGGGTCAGGCCCCTCCTCCGGGATCGGTCACTCTCAATCTTTCAATTTGAGTACCTCGAGATGTCCTCATCAGGGACTTCAAACTTCCTTGGTTGAGAATCATCGATGGGCTGTTGGGCGAGATAACCATACAATACCCTCTTCTTGATTGCTTTCTGGGAGGTATACCGAATATCGTATTCAGTCGACACCGTTTGCCCTCTCGCAACCCGTCCGTTCAACGCTATCTCCTCAAGCACATACTTGATCAGATCCATTTTGGACATCCACAAGGTGGTATGAATCAGCATACACTGTCTCAATCGGTGAGCAGCCTATGCCAAAGTACATCAAGTTTTCTCGAGCAGTGAGTGTATTGTTTCACAGTCGATAAACTTTTTGCTTAGGTAAATTGCATGCTCTTTTCGACAAGACTAGTCATGCTGACCCAATACACCTCATAGACCCCTTGAGGGCTGTCAAGTACCAGATTAACAGTTGTTTCTTCCAAGGAAGGTATCATAATCAGAGGTTCCTGCTACTCATTTTCCTTTCCATGCCCCTTGGCAGTCATCATTCCACCTGACCATTTGATTTCTTTTGTTTTCTTTTTTTTCGGTTCAGGCGTTTCTAGTATTGCTTTTTTTCTTTTTTTTTTTTTCTTTTTTTTTTTTTTAGCAGGATCGACCTCGACTACTCTTTCGTTCACAATAAGCCTCGGCAGCCTACCGGACAACACTCCATAAGTGCACTGATTCTGACTCAACAGTGTGAGTTATCCCGACCGGTCAAACAACTTGATCAAGTCCACCGGATGCCCCTCTTCTACTTGGGACTTTGTCATCATGTCATCAACATGGCATTCGCTTTCACGGTGAGTCATATCATGAAACAAAGTCACCGTAACCCTTTGATTCGTGGCACCGACCTTCTTCTTCACTAGAGGATAATCTTCTCTCGATGGTAGCTCGTGCCCCACAACATGGGTATTCCACCCTGGTGTACCTTGATGCAACCAGGTGAAGATATCAACCTGCTCTTTCAACAGGGCTACCATTCTGTTCTTGACTTGCCTCTGAAGCGGCCTCAACTTTCATTTCCCTTCTGACCTCGGCGGTACTTGGGATTACCATCTTGACTAGCTCCTCGTGTGGTTGAATCACCTTCTCCTCTTGTTTCAACAACCTAGCTAATTTCAGCAGATCACAATCTTCTTTGTCTTTTTCTTCGGCATGATAGCTTGGATTGTCGAAGTCATATAGAGGTGTAACCAAATTGTTATCGATGAGATCAAGAGGGTAATCACTTTTGTGGTTGGAACAAGACAAGTTCAAAAGAAAAACGAAAAACATTGCCATTTTTATTTTTTAAAACTGCAAAAAAAGAAAAAAAACAAGGAACACCGCTTTTGATCACAAAAACATCCATTTATTACTGATGCAAAATGTTGCAAAATGAGACACATGAGGTGGCCCTTACAATGGACCAGTACGTTTCGGGCAAAACGTATGGCTTTCATGCAAAAAAAACTAAAACACAAAAATACTACACTTCTGGATGAGTGACAGTGATGCTTTCGGAGGCCTTCCAGTTGCCTGGTACGCACGACTTTATCCACAGCTCTAGCTCGCGGTCACGGTCAATCTCTTCACTCACTGAACAAGCATGATCAGAGTTCAGCATTCCTGCACTGACGAAGATGTACGGTGGACGACGTCCTCTGTTTGGTCTAGACGACTCTTGATCTGGATAACCGATCCCAAACATGTCTGCCTTCACCACTATGTCAATGATCCTTCCCCAACCTCGGGCCTCTTTGTTCTTCACCACCTCTAGAGCTTGTTTATAGGAAGAAATGGACAGCTTCTTCTCTTTCCCAATAACAACAGCATTCTCTACCTTGACGGTTTTAATTGCTTGACTGGGTGTTTCAACTTTTTCACTATCCATTTCCACTTCCTTCGTCTTCTGGGTCGGATCTCCCATCAATGCCCACCCCTCTGTGGCAACGGCCGCACAACAATTGTCAACAACAGGGAAAGCTCCATCTTGTACCAGAGGTTTTGGGACCACGGCCATGGGAACCTTTAACTGATCTTCCTCAGTCATCTCTATTCCTTTCTTGACCTTTTTCACCATCTTCATCTTTACAGGACCCTTCCTGGGTACAGGGTTGACATCCCCATCCATGATCTGTGCCAAGCTGATGATCTTTGAGTCCACCATGTCCTGGACGACATGCTTGAAAGCCCTACAACCCTCAACACTGTGCCCGGGTGCCTCAGAATGGAACTCGCAACTGGCATTCTCATCATAGTCTGCGGGCCTCTTCTGTTGTGCTATGGGAATCAAAATCCTTGGCCGGACTAACCCCAAATCCCTCAATCTCCTGAACAAAAGGGTGTAGGTCACAGGTGGTTCCTCGAACTGACGTTCTTCCTTTTTCTTCTTCACCTGGCTCCTAGCTCTTGGTGCCTTCTGTTGAGGTGGTGGTTGTTGCTGTTGAGCAGGTGGATTACCAACAGGAGCGGTTGCAGCGGTATCATAAGGATGATAACGATCCTTACTGCGTTCTTTCTTTGCTGGCGAACTGCTTGACTCAACCTCTTTTTTGAGCGGACCACTACCAGAGAGTTTCTTCACTACAGAGTCAGAGGGATTTGTCACTTCGGATGATGGAGCTTTTCCCTGGACTTTCTCCTTGATCATCCAGCCCTCAATCCTTTCCAACCTCTCGGCCATGGCTTTCTGCCCCAGGGCAAGCCCTTGCACAATACCGAACAAATCTCTCACCATCTCTTTCAGCTCAAGGATGTCGGCGTTGGGAAGATCCATCAGCTTGGATTTGGTAGACCCTTAGCAGGTTATCTGAACAGACAAGCTATGCGCACCGGTTGAGTACTGAAACCTACAAAACAGCAAATGGGTTAGTATGACTCACACATGCAATGTCTGTCCGTACTAGGAATATTCTGTCCTTTGATTCCGGTTTCATCGAGACAGATAAAATTTTATCAACAACATTCTGACATCTGGATGTCTCTCAACCTGAGTCTCTGTTAAAAATAATGGACCCTGAGTACGGACAGACATGAGTTGAATGCAGATGAATGCGAAATGAGACCAATGCAAATGCATGAATGCAGGTCGCTGTGCCACCAAGTCATCTGAAGACCCATTCTCTGAACCAGTCACTGTCAACTGAGTCATCATAAATCCGACTTGGGGAGTTCCGAAATAAACGGAACTGGAGATTACATCACCATCATCACAGGAACATCCACTGAACGGATGACAGCCAGATTCTCTGAACAAGTACTTTCAAATTCAACCCGGGGATCCGAAATAAACGGAACCTGCTGATAAACCACGGACAGAACTCTGGCGTCCCAGAAATAAATGTCCATAAATTCGGCTGAACCAAAGTCACCATCACAGCACCGCTGACAGAAACTGTATCTGTAGAGATCAAACCCTCCCCTCACAGGTGAATTCTAACAAGGTCATCCTAAGGCGGATAATAGTCTCGACAATCGGGCAGAGATACTCAATGGGTTTGCCCTTTCGGGTGTGCCATTGTAGCTCTCCTGAGATCGTCTAAACCAAAGATCCGGGAAATGATCGGTCACCAGAGTCAACAGCTCAAATGAAGTAACTCAACCAAAGTGGAATATTCCACAATGGAAAGCACTATCAGATGAACCTCGTCCGGCTTGTGGTATGTCACGTTACAACATCATGCTGATTTAGCAAATGAGGAACGTGAGACCCACACTAATCCTAGGTGTATACTCGGGCCTGGGTTTTAGCCCCACTCAGAACACCCACCCCAGACAGAAGAACCACCTGCACAGGAGACAGTTCAATGACAGTATGATGCATGCAAACATACATGCGAACAATAAATGCAAACAATAAATGCACATATATACAATGAGTGCAATAAATAACAGCACAAAGCAACCAAGGCCCTAACCTAGAGAGCGCTAGGAGAGACTCGCTTAGGGAAGATGGACCAGCACAGGTCAACTTCTCGCCTCCCCAGCAGAGTCGCCAGCTGTCGCATTACGCGAAAAACCGGCGGGAAAACGAAACAACAGAGCCGCCACCGTGCGTTATTTATCCCAAAAGAGGGAAAGGAAACGCTCGAAGTAAACCTAGGAAAGAACATGGTCTCGCGACCAAAGAGGATGGATTCGGGAGTCGGTTATGCGAAGGGAAGGTATTAGCACCCCTACGCATCCGTCGTACTCGACGGGATCCACGCACAATAGGGAGGAAAATGGTTGCTAAAACACTGCTCAAAATCACACACACTGGCTGAAAGAGACACAAGAAAACAAGACTGAAACTGACTCGGCAGGACATCGTATCCTGGGCCTACTTAGTCTATCAGGCATAGACATCAGAGTCTAAGTAGTTCGGACTGGGGAAACGACACATGCTCGCTAGGATGTCGCATCCTATGCATACGTATCTCCTTTGGACAAAGGAGAATCAGAGCATTCGTAGCTCGGCTAACACGCACGCAAACAAACACAGGCGAGGGCAAACATGGAGCCTGAATGCCAATCACTGGGCTTACATCAGCATCCGAACCAAAACGCACTCAAGAAGGCAAACATGGAGCCCGACTGCCAATCACTGGACTTACGTCGGCATCCGAACCAAACACACGCACACAGGAACCCGAATGCCACTCGATGGACTTACATCAGCTTCCAAGCACACAACAAGACACAGGATGTGGAATGCCAATCGCTGGGCTTACATCCACCTCCTAACACCAACACAGGAAAAAGAAGGGTCTCGATTGCAACTAGGGCAAGAGAAAGGGAAGGTCTCAATCGCAACGAGGGCGAGAGAAAAGAATGTCTCAATCGCAACGAGGGCGAGAGAAGAGAATTAGTGTTAGTGGTTAGTCAAACTCGACAAGACATCGCGTCTCGTGCCTACGTATCTCATCTGAACATGAGAATCAGAGTTGCCGTAGTTCGGCTAAAATATTCCTGTTGGTTTGTGTTTTTTAAGTGGACGACGTCACTACGCAATCTACCTGATGCTCGACCTTTGGAGACTTACTCACCTGTAGTAGAAGGAGTTGACGTATCCTTAAGAGGGGATAATGTTTGTTTGTGTTTTAGGAAAGCTCAAGCAAGAAAGGAAGTCCTATACGAAGGAACCGTGCTACCTTAATTGTCATGCAAACGAGACTACGCGGAGTCTAGCAAACCTAGGGGATACAATCACACCACACCAACATATACAGCATGAAATAAACACACCAACAAGGGGCTCAAACATCAGGGCTAGGCTTTAGTCGAGGGGTCATATCAACCTCAACAAACAAGCCTCTGTATCGGGGTCAGGTTAGCTCTTAACCTTGCCATTGAGGGGCTAAGGTGAAGCCGATGAAAGGAGATGAGGGGTGTGCCTCATTGCTTCTATCTCTGGTCAGAGAGAGCATCAGACAAGGGGGCGTGGGTCCAGAATGGGGGGACCCTTCTACGCTCAGGACATAGACTCGACTGTACAATGTACAAGATCTTGGGCTTGGATCTCAATGCTACAACCATGTAATGGGAGCAAGGAGAAGACTCACAGAATAGTGGGGGATAGATTGCTTATCCCTACCTTCCACCAATTGCCTCAAGTGAGGACTTTACCTGCTTGGGACAAATATAAACATACACAAGCATTGCCTCTTAAGGAGGACTTCAGACAGTTTTGCCCGGCCCGGTAACAGCCGGGTCTCCAGACTACATGAAGAAGAAAGTTCTATACCTCAATGCCAATTGCTTATAAGCAAAGCAATGCAAGTTCTTAAGAGAACTGAGCAACTAAGTGTACCTGTACAAAAGTCAAACAGAATCAGCATCCCATTCATAATCAGACAACAATATAATGACCAATTAACAATCCCAATGATGTGCATAGCACAAGTCCATGTGGACCAACATCCTGCAAAACAGCCATATTAGTTTACAAGTATCAAGCAAAACATCCCAAATGTGAAACAATATCCTTAAGCCCTAACTTCTTAACCTGAAAAGCCAAAGACAAGTTCAAATGTAAGTGACAAGACCACTAGGACTAGCCTAGGGTCCAAAAGAAGGAAAAATCCTAAAACAGCAACCAATTCATGATCAAAGTCAAACTATTTCAATAACAAAGGGATCCCAATTGGTCCCATATCCAAACTATGTACACATTTTATTCTATGCAACGTGTAAGGCAAAGTGAACAAACATGGATCATATAAGAGCAACCAGCAAGATCAAACTCAAGTAAATGCCAAAACAGCATGGAAAATTCCACAAAAATTATATCCTAAACATAGGACCTTCAACAAGCTACATGTCAATTTTCAAGCAATTTGGACTAATGGAACAATGGGAATTAATTCAACATGTCTAAGCATGCAAAAACACAATCAAATGAAGTCCTTAAATGTACATCCACTTCAATTAAATGGTAAACAGTGATGGTAAATGAGAAATACATGGGACAAAAGCTAAATATGAGCTCAATGTGTTAGGAACTACCCTATCAAATTTCATGGTCATTGGATTAAGTATGAGAATATGGCAACATGCTAAGGAATGTGTCACAAGTGAGATCCTAACAATGATAGGCAGCATTCAAAAAAACTTAATTAATTAGGAAATGGATTGTAAAAATCCACAAAAATTCACAGTGAATGTTAACATGTTAATGGTGCTACATGCAAAAAATTAGGGCCATTGGCCAGGGGGAAGCATGGCAAAAAATTTGGGGAATTCAGCATATCACAAGGTGTCACCTTTTATTACTCACAAGTTCAATAAATCACATATCAAAACCCAGAAGGCTAAAAAATTACAAAACCTATGCCAAAAATTCCAGGGAAGTGTCAAGAATCTACATCTAAAATTTCAATTAATTTGGATTAAGTATGGTGATTATATAATTAAAAAGGTGAGACATGTGAATTTTGTACATATCATGAATATCTCTATGGCAATTTATTTTTCTACCAAGCACAATCTTATTTTTGATTTTTATAAAATAATAGAGAAAAAAAAGATGATTAACAAAAAAATCCTGAAATTATTTGGATCATTATTGGTCATGATATGATTTTTTGAAGTTTTTAAATAATTATTTAATACTTATTTAGATTTATAATGGATTTAATTTAATTAAATATGAATGAATGGCAGAAGCGTAATTAACTGGTCCTGATGCAAAACGCTGCGCACCACTTGAATGATGTGGCAGCCTGTGGTTGGCTCTGGCGTTCACAAACAGAAATCCAAAAGGAAAACGAACGGAAGCGGATCTAAGGGGCGATTTTCCAGAAAACTTTGAGTGTTCATCGCGGTTCTTCAGTTCCTCATTTCCAGATTTAGGTTTTGGTCCAATGTCAATGAAAATGCATAAATCATATACCGGTCGAACCGGTTTTTCATCAGGAGTACGAATATGGATGCGATTTCGTCTATAACTTAACATACAGAGCGAATCGATGGAAAGAATGAATGGGGACGAAACTCAAATTGACAATAACTCAAGCAATTTACAGCGAAATCATAATCTACAAATTGATATGTGACCTACAAGCAGCACTCTACCAAATCCCTAACACAATCGAGACGATTACGAGATTGAAATCCAACCTTTCTTGATTGTGCAGTAGCGGATCCGCGCGATTTTGAGCTTAATAATGCGAAACAGATGGAGGATGTAGCTTCAGAAGATGCGTGGCATCAATGTTTTTAGCTCAATTATGTTGCTAGCGGTTGATTCTTCAAGCTGCCATGGCAATGGAGGTTGCTTCAACAGTTGGAATTGTGACCACTTCTTGATTCCAAACCTGCAAACAGAACTTCAACAGCAAATATAATTGATGAATTCGCCAAGGATTCGTGCCAAGCTTGAAGGATTATGAATGAAATTTTGAAAAAAAGTATGAAAGTTCAAAGTGAAAAAGTGAGAGAATGATGAAAAATTTTCTTGAGATTTTCTGTTGAAAATGATGAATTGTGATTAGTGTGCATTTCTGTTAGAGATTAAGTATTTATATGGAAACACTAATCCAAGTTCTTAATCTCAATTAGTGAAAAATGGTGATTAGTGAAAATGAGTTTTATATGTGCAATTGGCCTTTTTTGCTTTTTCTCTAAACCAATCCATATATCAGCTCAAATTTGATTCCAGCAAGTCCAAAATATCACATGTGATGTATAGAAACAAGTCCCATTTCCATTGGATGCTTATTTTTGAATTTCACCATTTGATAGCAAAATGTCCAATTTTAACCATTGCATTTTTCAAACCAAAACTCAATTTACAAAGCCTATGCATAAAGTGATGATTCAAACACATTCCAAATGCCATTCCTGAGGTGCTGCAAAAAGTCCCATCTCAAAATTCCAAATATTTTGATATTTGGACAATTTTGCCCCTGATCCAATTTAACAGTCCAGTTGAAAAGTGACTTTTTGCATTGGCCACTTTTGGAAAAATCCAATGATGCACCCTTGAAGTACATGTCAAATGGAGTTTGTGCATATAAAGAACTTGCAATTTGGACAATCCATGTGGTAGTTATGGCCTCCTGATTACGGGTCTTTTCTGAAATTCACTGAGCCATATTTTGCAAACCACACATTGGATTTTTGAGTTCTTGGACTTTTTGGCAAGGTGAGAACAAGATCTTCAACTTTCATGTTGGACAAAATTCCATTTGAAGCTTGTATGATGCAGTTATTTTGAGGAGAAAAAGTTTCCATTTTGGGCAACTGAAATTACAGGTCGCCTGCTATTTTTGGAAATTTTCTGTCTGGCCTCCAAATCTTCAACCTTGGTCTTTGGCATGTCAAATGAGACTTATATGGACATGAATGAGGCCTTTCAAACCATTTCCCACCTTCCAATCCATAAAATCAGGCACAGTTGACCACAGTTGACCACATTTGACTTTCTAGGGTTTCTGGTTGACTGAACAATGACTGGTGACTTCTGAGCATCCAATCTTTGGCCAAACCACTTCAAAATGATCCTTGGACCATATGAGCTTGAAAAATCAACCCTAGGGCTTTGTCTCAATAAAAAATGGCACTTGCTTGCTTGATTGACCTGATCTCCTGACCAGTTTGTCCTGATTGGTCAGCTGAGCTTGCACTTGGGCAAATGGACAATGCAATGTTATGCAGTGGACATTGTTAATGCTATGACCTAATATGAAATGAATGTATTCAATGGTAGGGTGCAAATTTGAGGTGCTACATACAGGTAAATGGATGAGGCAACCGAGATTTTGCCATCATCATATTATTTTTGAAATTTCGAGCAATATTGTGCTTTGCTCGAAAAACATGTCCTGATTCTACAGGCAGGAGTTTGATATTGATTACTAAATATTATCTAAAATCTAAAGTACAAATAAAAAATATATGCAAGATGCTTCAATTATTATATTTTAATATTGCATGATTTTAAATTTTATGTCACATGAGCAAATGCTACATTTATTTGAAGAATTTTTTTTACGAACATACCTTGAGGGCGACGTGATAATACACCATTTTCTCTAGCGTCCATGTTAACATATGATATTACTGCATCCTCCAAAGCTTCATCAACATCCATATCATCTGATACAAAAATAATAATTAATATATATATATATATATATATATATATATATATATATATATATATATATATATATATATATATATACATTTGTAAAAATTAATACTCGCATACTTAGAACTATATCACTTATACCTGTATCGGATTGACTCGTGTTGTTTCGTGGATTAGGTGATGTGCAATTACGATCTGCGGGTTTAAATACATAAAATAAGATATGACGAAAGCGAACAAAATTATGAAATGTAATATATAATATATATATATATTGATAATCATCAATCAAGTGCAACATCATTAACATGTGCAATTCTACTTGGGTCGGCTTCACTGTCATGAGTTCCTTGAAAGTGTGATCTTGGAAAAGTCATATTTGTAAAATTTTGAAATGAAACTCTCGACTGACTGTTTATAGGGAGAGATGTTTGAGCTTGTTTCTCTTGCTCTTTTCGCCGCCTATAATTTTCACGTCATCTCGACAAATTGTTTTCTCTCTGCTCGTTGCTTATATTTTGTCTCCTCTTCCTTTCATTTTCGAACCTTCTTGACCTCTGTTGTTGACTTGATATTTGACGGGTATTATTTTCCATTTTATTAATGTAATTGTCAACTGGAAACGATACCGAATCCTCTACAAAAACATAAAATAAAAATAAAAAAATTATGAAAAAAAAAGTGTTGCAGTGAATAAGATGATTTTATTATTCAAATTATGAAAATATATTAAAATAAGCATTACACTTTGTATGTTACCCAAAATACGTTAATATTGTTTTCTTTTAACCAATAAAATATTATGTTACCCAAAATACGTTAATATTGTTTTCTTTTAAGTAATAAAATATTATGTTACCCAAAATTTCCACCAATTTATTAATTAATATTTCGTTCAACTAATTATTTTAATAATTAATTAATAACTAAATTATTATAGTATGTCAGTCCATTAAATCAATTTAAGTTGTGAACATCACACTCCCGCTAAATCAGTTGTGGATTCTGTCCGTTGCATTTTGTTTAGGCCGTTACCTAAATATATAGGTGGTCTTTTCTCCGAAGGTACTCATATGAAATTTTGTCTCTCTTAATTATTAATTTATTATTAAAATAACTTCTATAATGTTTGTCCCGTCCAAATAATTATGTGAAAGGTATTTTAAATAATTTGTCCGAAGGTACTAATTAGTAAAACGTGGTTATTAAAAATAACCGGTACATGAGTACCTAAATATATGAACATAAAAATTGGTACTAATTTCTTAATGCTTTTTAATTAATATAATATAGAGTTTATAAATTAGGAACTATTAAAAACATCATAATTATAAACGTGTAAACATCAATAAATAATTGATTATTTGAAACGTTTTAATTACAGAAAAAGAATTATTAAACATGTTTTATAAACTCTATGTAAATAATCATAATTATACATAATTGGTTATTTTAAACATTTTAATTAAAATGTAATAATTAAAAACATCATAATTATAATTAATTAATATACCACTATATAGAGTTACTAATTTCTTAATGTTTTTTCTATAATAATACACGTTTTATAAAATAACTTCTATAATGTTTGTCCCGTTCATATATTTTTACCTATAAGAAGTCATAAAAGGTGTAACTTTAACTTTATCACTCCTATAATGTTTACATATGATATTTACATGAGTACCTAAATATATGAACATCACAGCTTTTGAAAAAGTGCTAATATGGCAAATCTCACACCATAAACTTTAAACCTTCTTTCTTTTTGTTAATGCACTTTTCTTTTCCACTTTCACAATTGCAGAATGGAGAACTATAAATAAGTGAAAAAAGTTGATTATACAAATATGAACGAATCCTAACGAAAATTTCAGTGTTGCTTTCGAAACACATAAAGCAAAGAAGTCATAGATAGAAGTTAGAATTTCACGTACCTTCAAGAAGTTTCTGTGAAGGCAGTTCAATCGCGAAGGTTGGTCGTTGGATGTATCAGCGGTGATGTCGGAAGTTCAGCGGTGCTTTTGGTTGTTGCTGTAACCGGAGGAAATGAAAAAAAATGAAAATCGTGAATGTTCGTAGGATCGTTGTTGGTGGTGGTCCACCTTCTTTCTTTTTGTTAATGCATTTTTCTTTTCCACTTTCACAATTACAGAATGGAGGACTATAAATAAGTGAAAAAAGTTAATTATACAAATATGAACGAATCCTAACGAAAATTCCAGTGTTGCTTTCGAAACACATAAAGCAAAGAAGTCATAGATAGAAGTTAGAATTTCACGTACCTTCAAGAAGTTTCTGGCAAGGCAGTTCAATCGCGAAGGTTGGCCGTTGGATGTATCAGCGGTGATGTCGGAAGTTCAACGGTGATGTCGGAAGTTCAGCGGTGCTTTTGGTTGTTGCTGTAACCGGAGGAAATGAAAAAAATGAAAATCGTGAATCACGTGAGAGATGAAGGTTTATGTTATGGTGAAAAGATAAATATGGTTGGTAATTGTTTTTGTAGCAGCCAATAATAAGAACATTGATATTGAGAAGTTAAGGAAATATTTTGGTACAGAAACTCCCATTTAAAATTAAACCGTCATTTCCTATATGTTGTAACTGCTATTCCTATTTTGTAGGAGTTAAAATTTGATAATAGGAATAAAAGCGTGAGAAGTTATAAAGTGAAAATTTTGGTGATGTCACAGAAACTCCCATTTACACTTGGATTTTATGTGTGTAAGCCAGTGCATCCACTATTTAAAATTAAACTTTCATTTCCTATATGTTGTAACTGCTATTCCTATTTTGTAGGAGTTAAAATTTGATAATAGGAATAAAAACGTGAGAAGTTATAAAGTGAAATATTTTGTTAAATAAAAACGTGCAGTTTCCTATATGTTCTAACTGTTATTCCTATTTTGTAGGAGTTAAAATTTGATAATAGGAATAAAAATGTGAGAAGTTATAAAGTGAAATATTTTGTTAAATAAAATATTTTAAATAAAAACGTGGAGTTTCATATATGTTGTAACTGTTATTCCTATTTTGTAGGAGTTAAAATTTGATAATAGGAATAAAAACGTGAGAAGTTATAAAAGTGAAATATTTTATAGGATGGTATGAGTGCCACATATTATTATTATTATTGGATAAAAAATAAAAGAAAAAGAATTAAAAAATCTAAGGGTAAAATCGGGAGAAAAATAGGCCACTCCAAATAGGTGTATCCCCTTTATAGTTTTTTTTTATTTATAAAAAAAATGAAGATAAAGGGTATTTTAGGAAGTAAAAGGGTATTTTAAAATTAATTTTTGCCAAAAATTTTAACCCAGGATCTTTTCACCCCTCTAAATCTAAGTTTATTGTCTAACAGAACTTGTATGAACACAAAAGAGATATATTATTCACGTTTTAATTCCGGTTCTAAAATCACAACGATATAACTCTAGACAATATAAATCCGCAATATATCAGACCATTATAGTTATCGATTTAGTAATGTTAATACATATAACAATTTAGTTTGGGTTCATTTTATCGGAAAAATCTTAACCCCTCTTTCTAAATTTATTGTAAGTGTATTATTAAAATTGAGTAGAGCACAAAAGCCAATATATTATGAATCTATGATACAGGTTAATAAAAAACAATTACACAATGTATTTTAATGTAAATCCTTACATATGGTTATTTCTTGAATACATATATTTTTTTGGCAGTTCATTTCATCCCCATCATAACAGAGTACGTTAATTAAATAAATATCATTCAACTATAAATTAAAAACAGTTCAGTTTGATGATACACTATTGACAGAATAAGGATTTTTGATAATTACACAAAATCTGCAATTATAGAATAATTCTGAAATTTTAAACATTATAACAGGAATTATATAATCATTAATATTCAAATCAACATTTGTAACTCTACAATCTTCTTTTTATAAAATAAAACACAAACCAATTTGTGATAAACTAAATCCTAGAACAATAAAATAGAGGAAGAACAAAGAACATAGTTCAAGAACGGGTGAATTTGGTAACGACCTTGGGACCCTCAGAGACAACGTGTATAATCAATTCACCGGTAAGAAATATAATTGTAGCAATAATAATTAGACTAATATCACCTAAAAAATAGACAATTGAATAGAAAAGATATTTACACTTTATATATGTTCACCACCATGTTAGAATGTCTCACAATTCTTGTATGTAGAATTTCTTCAATGTTACTCACTCTCAATTTTTGTGGGAAATAATTTATTTGGGAATGAGTGAAAATTTATTGGTTTTGTGTTATAAATGATGGAAGTTATTAACTTTTGAATCCATCTTCTCAGTAACGGATGGAAGTTACTAACAAAACTATCCATTTATATATAATTATAGTTTTTTTTTATTTATAAAAAAAAATGAAGATAAAGGGTATTTTAGGAAGTAAAATAGGTCACTCCAAAAGGATGTATCCCATTTATATATAGTTATAGATTATAGTTTTTTTTTATTTATAAAAAAAAATGAAGATAAAGGGTATTTTAGGAAGTAAAATTGGCCACTCCAAAAGGATGTATCCCTTTATATATAGTTATAGATGTAATAATATATCTCATTAAACACAAACATGTTATTCACATATAATTCAAATCAAAATTCAATTGCACAATTTGAAATCATTAAAGGTAATAATATGTCTCATTGAACACAAATCATGAACTTTACGGTTAATTTGCATTTCATATTAAGCATACGGAAACAGAAATCACATTATGCTTTTAATATGTATAATTAACATTACACATCTACATCACATTAAGGGTGGCAAACGGGCATGCACGTTCCATTTAAGTCCGCCCCGCAAAAGCTCGAAAAAAACGGGGCGGAGCGAGACGGTCATAGTTGAGGATGTGGACCTAAAACTTAGGCCCGTCCTGCAAAAAAGTGAGGGCGGGGCAGGGAAAGCCCGCGGGCACTGCACTTTTTAAGCCTAAAAATACAAAAATTTATGTAAATAAATGTGCCCGCAAAAGCCTACGAAAAAAACATGGCGAGGCGTGACGAACACATTAAAGGATGAGGGCCTAAATCCTTAACCCTCCCCGTACTAAAGTGCGGGCAAAACGGACATGTCCGGCGAAGCGGACCCGTTTTGCCACCGCTACATCACATGCATATATTATAGATAGTGATTTAATTGTTTCTAACAAGTAACAACTAAAGGAATCATTCTCAAAATGATCATCATTAAAAATGAATATTATTTTCGTTTTTTACTAGTATTGACAGGAAGAAAATTTATCAATACAATTAACACTTCTTTTGATAATTGACGGTAGTTATAAAATCTACATATGCATATCTTTACAAGTAAGATGTATATATATATATATATATATATATATATATATATATATATAAACGAAAAGGCTTCATATCTTTTTTTTAGAGCATTTTAATTTTGATTAACGATGCGATGGTCTGTTTATAATTGAAACCGATATTGTCTTTTTATTTCAACTCCATTGATTGTAATCTTTTAAGAATTTATTCATAATCTAATATCTTTCAATAAGACAATATTGTATCTAAGAAAGATTACCAAAGTATCTATTAGGCAGACAAGTATATCTCATTCAATTAGGAGGTTGTCGCTTTTGAGTGTTTTATTTCAACCATCACTACCGATTTATATAAAAATAACTTAACAACCTTCACAACCGATATATTCATATCAGTTATATATTCATTTAAAGAGAGAGTTACAGAAAGTTAATTAATTGTTTTCATTATTTAACCTATTACATAGGTTTGAATCATTCATTCTAGACAAATTTTATTCTGTTAATGTTCAAATTATTTTAATATTAATTAAATATTAAGGAAAAATTATAATATTGTAATCATGTTCTAAAACTATTAGTTTAAAATTATTTAAAATCTTGATATTATGATTTTCACGTACTTTAATATCTATGAGAAACAATAAAAACCTACCCAGACTCATTTGACGATTTTGTTTATGTTTAAAATGTGTCTACGTCACAACAGTTTGTTCTTTGATATTTGAAACGGGAGTCTCGGTTGTCATTATTTGACATACTGTAAGATTATTAGAAAATTAATTCAAGTCAAATGAATCGAGGTTATCATCGTAAACGAATCACTTTCCTTATAGTAGTTCAAACACTCTTAAATTGTCTTAGAGTTTCTACACAGGAATATCCAGGTTAATTGAGGCTATGTACGTATTTTCTAATGTATTTTTCTGAATCTGAAATGCTTAATTTATAGGCTAAAGTGGTGATGTTTCACAAGGTTGCGACCCTTGATGAAAGTCGACAACAATTCAAAATTGTTGCTACTTTTGAATTTAAACAAACTGTCTATTGCAACAGTTCACCAACCGTTGCCAATTTTCGTAAACACCTTATTGCAAGAGTTCACCAACTGTTGCTTGTTTTTGAATTCAAAAGGCAAGTAGCCTATTGCCATTTTTACCAAACGTTGCATTGTTTCGTCTACAGCAAATTTTTTATCAAATATTACAATGTTTCGCATTCTATAACACTTCACAAAATATTGCATTTTTCAAATTTAAAATACTTACTTCACATGTATATTTTCTTTTCGTTTTGGCATACACCCATGGTGATTAATTACTCTTAATTATTAATAAATTACAATATTGCACTCAGAAATATGCAAGATAATTCAATTTGTAATGTTTGTAGAAGATCGATGAAAATTCGAATGTAAGAAAGATGAAATCCAAAATATTGTATGAAGAGGATAACTAATGTATTTTTTTGAATTTGAAATGCTCAATTTATAGGACAGAGTGGTGTTATTCAATAGGTTGCGATCCTTGAGGAAACACATACTTTCAGCATCACTTTTCCTAAATGTTGCAAGGTTTCGCATACAACAACACATTTTCAAACGTTGCACTATTTCGCCTATAATAAGAGTTTTCAAAAATTGTATTGTTTCAAATTCTGCAAAATTTCAAGAAATGTTGTATATTTCTGAATACAAAATAATTACCACCTACTGCAACACTTCTCAAGTGTTGCCTATTTTTGTATTAAAATAATAACCTTCACTTTTATATTTTCTAATCATTTTAAAATACACTCAAAATTATTAATTGTTAATAATTTACGAAACGAAATACCAATGATATAATAAGCACAATAAATTGACAGGGATACGTTGAAAATTATCTGCAGTGATGTAAAATGTGTATTAAATTAGTCAATACATGCATGGCTTAGGATTTAGGGTTTAAGTAGGTTCAAAAACCTCGAACTTGTCATTTTAAGTAGGTTCAATCTATATATTTTCTCTGAAAAATTCACTTTTTAGATTCATATGATAAATGTATATGTATATATGAACTAGATACATAGATAATTGAATGAATCTAAAAATTGAATTTTTTCTTATAATAAAGATCAAAGATAGTACCTGTATTTCTATATATCAGGAAAAGTGAAATACATAGAGTAAAGTGAGTGCAATGTAAAAAAAAGTCGAAAAATGTATTTAACTATTTATTATTCGGAAAAAAAAGAATCAATTTACATATAAAATGGGAGAAAACACAAACTTTTCTTAGTATATAAGAGATAGCTACATAACACTGAGATAGGTTTTATTGTCGGTATATTATAATTGATCTCTTCTTAAATTGGCATTAACGTCCAAAATTTAATAACCACATAACAATATCAAATATTTTAATTACTGTATCATTTTCTAAATCTTAGGATCAATTTGATATAAACAGTGTAAGGTATTTTTATCAAAAAAAAAATATCGCGTATGTTAGAATTTATTTTTGCAATATTTTAATTTCTATGAAAAACAACAATAAGAACGTACCTGAATCTTTGATGACGTTTATTATTTGTGATTTTTGATACAAAAACTTTGGTTGCCATTACTTGCAATACTATAAGATTGTTAAAAAATTGATTATAAATTTAAGCACTTTCAAATCGTCTTAGAGTTTGTACGCAAGAATATACAAGATAATTCAATTTATACTCGAGTTTGCAGAAGATCGATGAAAATTCGAATGTAAGAAAGATGAAATCCAAAATTTTGTATGAAGAGAGGATGTGATTTTCTAATGTATTTTTTTGAATCTTAAATGCTCAACTTATAGAGAAAGGTGGTGTTATCCATTAGGTTGCAAGTCTTGATGAAACACACTTTCAAAAATATTTTTGCTAAATGTTGCACTGTTACGCTTAAAGCAATACATTTTTAAACTTTGCATTGTTCCGCCTTCAATAACAATTTTAAAAAATTATACTGTTTCAAATTCTACAATATTTCACGAAATATTTCTGAATTCAAACAGTTTTATGATTTTTAAAAATTGAAATACAAAAAATTTATTTGATACATTTGTTTCTCAAAACTATTTCTAAAAATACTTTTAAAATTCAGTGTTTTAAAATCTAAAAAACTGAAACTATCAAAATATGTTTTGATTTTCAATTTTCAGTTTTACTTTACAATTTTCAATTGAGGTAAGATGGAAAAAAATACGGTTTCATTAATCGGTTTATAGTAATTACTTGTAATATTTTTTAATTATAATATTTCACTCTCAATCTATTGTTAATCCTCATATATTGTTAATGAAAATTAAAATCCTCACTCAATTATTCTCTCTCTAATTAAGCCTCATTAATTTTATACATTAAGTGAATTGTGTATATATATTCAAACCAATACTCAAATATAATTTTTATACATTAAGTGAATTGTGTATTTTATTATTAATTATTAAAAATGTTTTAATGAACTTAAATGTATATTAACTGAATTTTAATATTTTCAAAAAATATATCACAATTATTTTTATTTAGTAAAACAGATTTTAAAAATATAGATTATCAAACCAACTATATTGTCCTATTTAAAAAAAACAGTTTTTACAAATTATACTATCAAACATATTTTTTCACTTTTTAATTTTTAAAACAGTTTTCAAAAATTGAATAACCAAATGAATTCTTTTTATTTTATTTACTCAAAAACAAATTTATAAAATAGATTTGTAAAATAAATTTTACAAACTAAAATTGAGAAGAGATCAAAACATGTCCTTATTGTCTACTGCAACACTTTTCAAGTGTTACTTATTTCTATATTAAAATATTAATTCACTTTCATATTTTCTTATAATTTTAAAAGACACTCAAAATTATTAATTATTAATAGTTTACAATACGAAAGACAAGTGATATAACAAGCACAATAAATTGACGGGATATGTTTAAAATTCTTTGCAGTGATGTAAAATGTGTATTAAATTAGTCAATACATGCATGGCTCAATATATCATAATAGGGATTTGGATTCTCTCCCGTGAAAAAATCACTCGACTTGTTGCAGTTTGCATATCTATCATTCAATTATTGTTTTAATAATATAACAATATATTGTATAAAAAGGCCGTGGTTGAGATTCCACTGGATAACAGCGGGAGAGGATCTCTTCCCATCATAATAGTGAGATAGGTTTTATTGTCGGCTATATTATAATTGATCTCTTCTTAAATTGGCATTATCGTCCCAACTAAGCAAATGATAGATGGATGAACCTATTACTTTGAATAAAAGAGAGAGATGTTTATTTTATGGATAATATATAGATTGTGATATGTTGAAAATTCTTTGCAGTGATGTAGCAGTCTGTATTGAATTAGTTAATACATGCACAATGCTAATACATCCACGTCTGCATTAGTATGATATACCTACTTAACTTGACCAATAAAAACATTTCTCTTTTCTTATAATTAATTAAATTTAAGTTAATTATATAATTTTTTATCTTTTTGTTTTTCTCTCTCTTTGTCTATATTAATGGTTATTGAAGAAAAAATACTTTATTTATGTGTGATTTTTGCATTTTAATAATCAATTTTTTAAAAATAATAATTTTATAATCAAGTTGTTACATGTTTCTGAAATACAATATAAAAGAACTTATCTAAATTTTTTTTCAAAATAATTTTTTTGAAATAATATTGAATATTAAGAATATAAAATTTAATATAAATTGTTTCATTAAAAAAATTTATCACTAAAAAAATGGTATTCAGTTCGACATTAATAATTTAATATAAACTTTTTCAAATGACCGATAATATTTTTTTTACAATCAATTTAAATAAAGGTTAGTAATGTAATATTTATTATTTTTTATATTTTCTTTCCTTATTTATATTAGTGATCTTTGTAGCAAAAACAAAAGAAAAACACTTTGCGTGTGTGATTTTTTGGCATTGTACTGATCAGTTAGTTTTACTGAAAAGATTCTATAATCATGTTAGTATATGTTCTTGAAATACAACATAATTTCTTAAATTCTTTTTAAAACAACTTAATAATATCTTAAATAAACAAAAATAATAATTAAAAAAATGACTTTTATTGTTTTTTCCTTGAAATACAACATACAAAATTTTATATTCATTTTTTTAATGAAGCAACTTTCCAGGCAAATTAATTCAACACAAGTAATATCATTAAACAATTAACTCTTAATATTAAAAAATAATTGATTATTAAAATATAAAAATCACACAAAGATAAAGTATTTTTTCTTCAAGACCAACAGGGGCAACAGTCCTCCCGCTTGTTGCTGGGCTACTTGAAAGATTTGAGTCTCAAGCATCTTCTTGTGTGTAGTCATGGCGTTAACCTTATTTGGGAACTGTTTTATTAGCTCATTAGTATGAATGTTCTGGTTCATAAACTCCTTTTCTGTTGGGTATGGGACATGAAAAAATTCTCTTTCATGAACTCCATATTAGACTTTTTAGATGCAGAATGAGCAGGAGGGGATCCTTTATCATTTGAATACCAGGGGGAGTAGTACGAGGGGGGCTTGGTGCAAAAAGAGCATTGTTGTTCTTATAGGATAAATTTGAATGATTCCTCCATCAAGGATTATACATGTTAGAGTAGGGGTAACCCCGCACATAACTGACATGGTCGTGGGAAACCTCAAACAATAATTGACAATCAAATGTGACGTGTCCTTGGACTCCACATATCTCACAGAGGGGAGCTACTGCATCTACGGTAGCCATAGAAGTAATGGTTATGTTATGAATCTTCTACATGAGGGCATCTACCTTAGCATTCACGTGATCTAGGCCCTTCACTTCATACATACTGCCTTTCATTTGAGACATTTCAACAGGGTTGCGCTCACTACCCCACTAATAATGATTTTGGGTCATGTTTTCAATAAGTTGGTAGGCGTCATAAAAGGGTTTGTCCATCAAAGCCCCTCATTCCACAACATCAACTATCATCCTCGTGTAATAGAGGAAACCATTATAGAAAGCGTGGATAATTAGCCACTGCTCTAGGCCATGACGCAGACGAAGTGTCATCATATCTTTGTACCTTTCCCAGACTTCAAAGAGGGATTCTCCTTCAGGTTGTCTAAAACAATTGATTTGGTTTCTTAAAAATTCCATTTTAGACGATGGGAAATATCAGACTAAGAAAACCATTTTGAGCTCATTCCATGTAGTAATGGAATTAGTCGAGACGGATTGTAGCCAAGCTATGGCTCTATCCCAGAAGGAAAATGGAAAAATACATAATGGATTGGCTTCGGGATCAATGTCATTACTCTTTAACGTGTCAGCATATTGAAGAAACACAGAAAGATGCATATTGGGGTTCTCCGTAGGGTTTCCAGAGAACTTGTTCTATTGCATGATTTGCAGCATAGAGAGTTTAAGCTCAAAATTATTAGCTTGAATATTCGGGGGAGAAATACTCAAATGAGGCTCGTTATGATATGGGATAGCATAGTCCTTAAGAGGACACTCATTATTTATCGCATACATTAGAGTGTTATACTGGCCGCAAAGTTGTTCTAATCGACGCCTAATTCAGATAAAACGCTCGATTTCATTAATTAGTTTCTCTAACTCGTCCACGAATGAGCGGGTACTTGGCATACAACCGAGAAAATAGGAATAAAAGAATAAAAAGAATGCCTTAGCCTATACGACGAAGCAACATGATCATGATATTGACTAATGGTCCCCAACAACGGTGCCAAAAACGTATAGGTCTGCAAGTGCACAGAAATATCGTATTAATAAAAAGATATTGAATCTACAAAGATAAAATGTAAAATGTATCGTTATCTATCACTACAGTGTAAATCTAAGGCTAATAATAATAATAATTTATGATGCAAAAGAACTAAAATAAGCTAGTTTAGAAAATCAATTAAATACGTAGACCAAAATGAGGCTCTCACCAACCAACTGTACTCGTAGAGTCATACTAATTTATAATTAAATTAGGATAATATTTTCTCAAAAGAAAATGAATTAATTTAAAGTAACTATTCCCTTTCGCACAGCCAGAACCAGGATTTAGTCTAAAATCTATACTGTCACTTTCGCATGTTCAGCGTGTTAAAGTGCAAAACTTCTATTTTTTAAAATTAATTACTTTTAATTAATTGAGAAGTTATTTACGGTAAAAAAATAAGTTTAAAGGTATTACAAGATTTTGCTCATCTAATACCATATTTTAAGCACATAAACGCCCGCTTTCGCGCATACGTTTATGTTCTTAAAATCCCTTTTTTGAAAATAATTAGTTTTACAATTTAAATAAAATATGCTTTCGCAATGCAGTTAATTAAAATATGACTTTTCTCTAAGTCGGATACAGGTTATGTTCTTTCGAATCGGAACCGATATCTCTAAATTATGCTTTCGCAATGAATATTTTAATTAAAAATCATAAATTTTATGACTAAAATGTGAGCATCGTCGATACGATGTTCCTCACATTCTAGGCTCTAAGAATTTAGTCGAACATATTATTAACAAAGCAAAAACTATATTGAAAATTAAATTTAAAAATGTCAAACATTCTAATTATAATAATAAATTAATAGAGGCACATGCAAGTAGTGATGAAACAAAGTAGCAAAAGCGAGAAAAACCTGAAATTCAGTGAACACTACGCCAAATAAGGGAAAAGAGGGCGCTTTTTTTGGCCTATAACAGCGCTTCAAAGCGCCCTCTAATCTGGCGCTGACATAGGTAAAGACAGCGCTTTTTTTCCTAGTGAAAGCGCTGTCTAAAGTGGCTCTTTAAGCCCTTTAAGGGCCACTTTAGAGGGCGCTTTTTCAAAAAAGCGCCCTCTAAAGTGGAAACATTTAAGGGTTTAGAGGGCGCTTTTACTGGAAAGCGCCCTCTAAAGTGGAAACTTTTAAGGGTTTAGAGGGCGCTTTCCAGTAAAAGCGCCCTCTAAACCCTTAAATGTTTCCACTTTAGAGGGCGCTTTTTTTAGAAAGCGCCCTCTAAAGTGGGTGGTTATTTAAATTTTTTTTTTAAAAAAGCGCTATATTTTTTTATTTATTTTAGACAACCTGTATATTGAAGCAGTACACCCAAAACTATATAATTTGAAGCCCTTTTTCACACATTGCATTCAACAAGCCTTATATACAACAATCCATACATATACAACAATCCACTGATATATAATCGTTTAACTTCTAAAGATTCTATATACAACCAATTCATAACTTAAAAAGAAATAAAACTAAGTAGCAAAAGCATCTCTGAGATGTATGTTTTTTTTGCTAGCAGCAGTCTTCTTAGCAACAACCTCTTTTTGTTCAATATCAATAGCATGAACCTAAAATATCATAAAATTAGTTAGGTGATGTATAAGATCAAGAATTAACATTTTCTATGCATAAATATCATATAATTGTGTTTATACCTTTTTTTTTGATGCAACTGACTCGATTTGCTGCGTAATCCCCTTATATTTTTGGTCTCTTATCTTTTGAAGATAGAATTGATATTTGTTTAGATGGACATGTTCCATTGTCGTAGAGGGATACTTTCAAATATCCAGCATCATCATCTACGCGAATGAGGCTTGACGACAATGGAACATCTCCATCTAAACAAATATCAATTGATACTTTCGAGTATCCCTTGCCCCTTGCACGAATGATTGACTTCATAATAGCCATTTTACCTGTAATAAAGAAAACAATTAAAATCAGATGACAAATGTAAAAACAATTAAAATCATAAAAGTCATTTTACCTGTAATAAAGAGCACAATTAAAATCATTTGACCTGTACCTTTTTCACTAAGTTCTCTTTCTTTTCTTGGTTGGAATATGTTCTACATGTCTCTTAACAACACGGACGGTTGGATTGATCCAAATACCCTCATTATGATCATTTCTAATATATGAATCATTTGATATAATATTCTCATCTTGATCATTTCTGGTAAACGATTCAATCTCAACATCAATATCACCTTGATCTCCAGTGTTTTCATCAATTACTTTGTTGGAAAAAAGAACTATAGACCATTTCGTACTTTTCGGATCATTGACATAGAACACTTGTCTAGCTTGAGAGGCTAGAATAAAAGACTCATCTTTGTATCCCACCCTATTAAGATCCACTTGCAAAAATCCTGACTTATCCATTCGAATGCCGTTATTATTTTCAACCCACTTGCAACCAAATATAGAAATCTGAAACTTCTCATAATCAAACACCCAAATGCGCTCGATAACACCAAAATACGACAGATTTGCAAATTTGGGGTTTAAGTCCTTCACACTTGATATGTGCATTGCTTCAGCTACCACGGTGACACCACTATTCTGCATAGTACTTTTATCATCTTGTTCTTTGGTATAAAATGTGTATCCATTAATCGCGTATGCGCTATAAGAAAAAACATGGAAACTTGGACCATATGCTAAGCATCTCAACCTTTCTGTTATTGAAGCGAGATCTGAATAATACTTTGAATAAATATGATCCTTAAACCAAGGTATAAAACATCGATTGTGCTCTCGTACTATCCAATTTTCATTTCTATTGGGATTTAAACCTCGGAGAACATCCTTGTGAATTTCAACATACGGCTCAACCTCATTCTTATTGTGCAGAACATACAAATGCACTTGATCCCGTTCGACCCTTGATACTGCCACGATTTTATTTCCAATTAGATTTTTTCCTTCTTTCTTTTCGACAAGCTGAGACTTGGGGAGTCCGATTGACTGAACATTAGACAAATATTCAGTACAAAACTCAATCGCTTCTTCAACAATGTATCTTTCAACCATACAACCTTCTGGTCGACTTCGGTTCTTCACGTACCCTTTTAATATTTTCATATAACGTTCAACAGGGTACGTCCATCTCATATAAGCTGGTCCACACAATTGTGTCTCTTTCACAAGATGAACAACTAGATGTACCATTATGTCAAAAAATGATGGAGGAAAAAACATTTCAAGCTCACACAAAGTAATAACGATTTCTTTTTGCAACATTGGTAAGATCGCAGGATTGATCACCTTACTGCAAATTGACTTGAAGAAAGAACACAACTTAGTTATAGAGCTTCTTACTTTTTCTGGAAGAATAGAACGTATACCTATTGGGAGAAAATGTTCCATTATAACATGGCAATCATGGGTCTTTAAACTCTTTAACTTGAGGTCTTTCATAGACACAAGTCTTCTAATATCTGAAGAGTACCCTTCTGGAACTTTAACTTCACTTAGAAACTTACACAATGTATTTTCTCCTTTCTAGATAGAGTATAAGCAGCAGGCGGTAGATATGTTCGTTTTCCTTTCTTCAAGGGTCCTAATCCAGTTCTTATTCCCATCGCTATCAAGTCCTTTCTTGCCTTAAGGCCATCCTTAGACTTTCCTTGTATATTGAGTAACGTGCCAATAACACTTTCAAATACATTTTTTTCAATATGCATAATATCAAGAAAATGTCTCACATACAAGGACTTCCAATACGGCAATTCAAAAAAAACTGACCTCTTCTTCCACCCACTTTTGACAAGTGTGTGGGCAAAAGGCTTGCCAAACTGAGTATCCAAATCTTTCACCTTTTCAAAAATTTGATCACCCGTCAATATAGGTGGAGCTCTGCCTTGTTCTGTCTCTCCATTGAACGCCTTTCTCCATCCACGGTAGTGATGATTTGAATTTAAGAATCTCCGATGACCGAGAAAGACATTCTTCTGACCAAACTCCAAGCGCTTCCAATCTGTTTTATCTTCACAAATAGGACACGCACATTGACCTTTTATGCTATACCCTGATAGATTTCCGTATGCTAGAAAATCATTAATTGTGCCAAACAACATCGCCCTCAAGTTGAAACTTTCTTTCCTATATCCATCATAAACCTCCACACCGGTCTCCCACAAAATCTTTAAATCTTCGATTAAGGGCTTCAAGTACACGTCTATGTCATTCCCTGGTTGTTTAGGTCCAGAAATCAACATAGACAACATCATGTACTTACGCTTCATACATAGCCATGGAGGTAGGTTATAAATCATAATAATCACAGGCCATGTACTGTGTGAGATACTCTGGATACCGTGTGGGTTCATTCCATCAGTAGATAATGCCAAGCGAAGGTTTCTTGATTCTTCTCCAAATTCAGGATAATCATTATCAATTTTCAACCACTGTGGTGAATCTGCCGGATGTCGATACTTTCCATCTATAATTCTTTCATCTGCATGCCAGGTCAAGTGTCTTGAATCGGTTTCACTACGAAACATGCGTCTAAATCTCGGAATAACAGGAAAATACCACAAGACTTTTGCTGGAGACAACTTGTTCTTAAATCGCGAGACACCGCATTTAGGACACTCATTTAACGATGCATACTCATTTCGAAACAAAACGCAATCGTTTGGACATGCATGTATCTTATCATAGCTCATGCCAATAGAGCACAACATCTTTTTGGTCTCATATGTTCGATTGGGAAGAACATTATCCTCAGGAAGCATATCTTTCAAAAGGGCTAATAACTCTGTGAAACTTTTATCCGACCATCCATTGCCCGCCTTTAAGTTGTACAACTTTAATACCGCAGACAATCTTGTGAATTTAGTGGAACCATCATACAAAGGTTTCTCTGCATCACTTACCAACCTCTCAAACATTTCGGGACAATCCTTAAGATCTCCTTCAAGTGCTTCTGCAATCTCTTCAACTCGATCACAATCGTATGTATCTGCGCCACTATAGTTTGAGGCATAGGTCGTACTATCACCCGGTTCAACATTCTCGTTACTTTTCTCACCATGCAAATTCCAACATGTATAACTTCGATCAATTCCATGCCTCATTAGATGCGATGTCAACTGAACTGCGTCAACCCGTTTCCCATAACAACAACCCAAGCAAGGACATATCATTCTACTGGGGTCTTCGGCGTGCGCAACGGCAAACTTAACGAATTCTGATACCCCATTCTCGTACTCTCTCGACAATCGATTGGAAGACATCCATGTATTATCCATTACTAATTAGAATAAATAAAAAACAATTTCAGAAGAGTTCAAACACATTCGGACCTAGGTTTCTAATGATACTGGTGTTGACACAAAATCAAATGTTCATAGGTCGTATAACCCTAACTACTGGGTAATGTAGTCCCATTGCATGCGCTAAAACAAAGCTAAAACAAAGCAATAGTAAACGCGCAGCTAAAACAAAGCAATAGTAAAACAATAACATAAAACTGAAATTGCGCAAAGCTAAAACAAAGCAATAGTAAAAGTAATAATGTATGCATCGTGTACCTTTGATTGGTAGAAGGAGGAAACGCACAGTAATAATGTAGATCTAACAGAGGTGGAAGGAAAACGCCTTAGAACCCTAACGTGAAAAAGAACGAAAATAACAGAGAGTGAAATAACAAAATGCGCAGTATGTTATAATTTTAATGTTTATTAAAGGGGACCTTAGAGGGCGCTTGTGGAAAAAAAGCGCCCTCTAAAGGGGGCCTAAGAGGGCGCTTATGGAAGCGCTCTCTAAGGCTTTCCAGAAGCGCTTTATAAGCTGGAAATGCACATGGACTTATAACAGCGCTTTATTAAAAGCACCCTCTAAGGTATCTGCTCCTTATTTTTTCGCTTCACCTTAGAGGACGCTTTATTAAAAAAGCGCCCTCTAAAGGGGGCCTAAGAGGGCGCTTATGGAAGCGCTCTCTAAGGCTTTCCAGAAGCGCTTTATAAGCTGGAAATGCACATGGACATATAACAGCGCTTTATTAAAAGCGCCCTCTAAGGGTAACCTTAGAGGGCGCTTTCTAAAAAGCGCCATGTATTGTTGTCCCTCTATCTCCTCCTTATTTTTTCGCTTCACCTTAGAGGGCGCTTTATTACAAAAGCGCCCTCTAAAGTGCGCTGTCTATTGCTCCTTATTTTTTCGCTTCACCTTAGAGAGCGCTTTTGTAATAAAGCGCCCTCTAAGGTGCGCTGTCTATTCCAGTTTTTGGCGTAGTGGAATATGTAAATAATAAAGAAAAGCTCCAAAAACTGGTATTGAATAATTGTTGAATAAAATTCCTAAAATATGATGTCGGCAGGATTACAACTTGAACGATCCAAATGTAAATATGAAAATTGTAGAATCTAAACTTCCTAATGGACTTGCTCTAAACTTCCATTGCTCCTGATTCCCTAACTCTTGCCACTTCAAACGATATTGACCATCTAGACCGTAATTTCCCAGGAAATAACCTTACACTAGAGTTAAACAATAAAATAAGCTCGCCTTCATTAAATACTCTAATAGTTATGCATTTGTCGTGCCACTTATTTTTCCGTTCCTTATAGATCAGGGCATTCACATATTCATGGTTTTGTGGCCTAATAGGTTTTATGCTCAAATTCCACAGGAAGATGGTAAGACTTACCATAAACAAGCTTAAACGGGGTGGTTCCTATAGGAGTCTTAGAGGTTTCCCTATACGCCCAAAGTGCGTCTTTTAGTTTTTTAGACCGATCCTTCCTAGAGGTGGAAACCATTTTTTCAAGTATCCTCTTAATCTCTCAATTAGAGATTTCCACCTCTCTGCTGGTTTGCGGATGGTAAAGGGTTGTAACTCTGTGCCTAAATCCATATTTGGTCAACAGGTTATTGAAACATTTCAAGATGAAGTGTGAGCCGCCATCACTGATAACTAACCTGGGGGTACCAAATCTAGGGAAAATATTTTTTTAAACATCTTAATAACCACATGTGCATCATTTGTAGGAGAGGCAATGACCTCAATCCATTTGTAAGAGAGGCAATGGCCTCTATGAGTTGTTAGGCCTCAGGGAATGAACTATCCATCAGAGCTCCTCCAGCTGCAACATCAACTTTCATCCTTATATTATAAAGAAGACCCTTATAAACAGTGGGGATTATAAACCACTTTTCTAAACCATGATGGGGGCAGAGCCTCATCATGTCCTTATATCTCTCTCATGCCTCAAAAAGGGATTCATCACCAGGTTATCTAAAACAAGTTATCTGGTTTCGTAACATTGTCGTCTTACTCGGAGGGAAATATCTACCTAAGAACACCTTTATAAGGCCATTCCATGTAGGAATGGAATTCGACGGTAAGGACTGTAGCCAAGCTCGGGCTCTGTCCCTTAAGGAAGAAGGAAAAAGGCATAGTCTAATGGATTTTGGATCAACGACATTACTCTTCAACATGCTAACATACTATACGAACACGAAAAGATTCAGATTAGGGTCTTCCGTTGGGCTACCAGAGAACTGGTTCTGCTGTACGATTTATAATAGAGAGGGTTTCAACTCAAAATTGTTAGTCTGGATCGTAGGGTTAATAATACTTGAGTATGGCTCGTCCTGGGATGGGATGACAAAGTCCTTATGATGATGATTATCATTATTCCCAGTGATTGGGATAATGTACTGGGTGCAAAGTTGTTCTAAACATCGTCTAATGTGAAGAAACCCCTTGATTTTGTCTATTGGTTGCTCTAACCCGTCCCCAGAGTTGTGGGTACTTGGCACACAACCGAGAAAAAGAAAAATAAATAGAATAAAAATGTGCCTTAGTCTATACGGCCCAATAATGTAGTTACGATATTGAGCAAACTGGTCCCCGACAACGACACCAAAAACATGTTAGGTTCACAATCGTACAGAAATATCGGTTATAGTATAAAAAGTGTCGAACCTACAGAGACCGATGTCAAATATCTCTATCTATCGTTACTTTGTGTATCTATGCCGATGAAAAAATATTTCTGTTTTCAAAAAAGGGAATATAAGTTTTTTTTGTAATAAATAAGAATGGGAGACCATAATATGACTCGCGTATACCTATTGTATTAATTAAGTTGTGCTTTATAATTATAACAAGAATATATTTTTTTGTGCAAAAGAATTAAATTAAAGGCGCCGTCCTCTTTCGCGAGTGCGTGTTATAGCTTCGAAATCCTTTTTGGTAAATTAATTAACTTTTACTGAAAAGTTACTTTTTAGTAGAAATTTCAATCTAAAGATTCCGTCAGCTTTCACATGTCCAGAACCGTATTTTAAACTTAGAGACGCTCAATTTCGCGTATTCATCTATAAATTTAAAATAATGCTTTCGATGTATTATAAAATTAATTTCTAAATTAGTAATTTCTAAATTACCCACAGACAAATACAACATCTCCTCTTTAAAGGAGAGACTAGTATCACAATGTTATTACTTTCATTGTAAACTTTTATCGTAAAATCAGAAAATTCAAACATAAAAATAATTCATGTTATTTTTATAATTATTACTATTTAATGGAGTACCTTTGGTACAACGATCCTCACATTCCGGACTCGACTGATGTAGCCGAACATGTTAAAAACGTAATACATGCGGTATATATTTTTCATGTTCATACTTAAGAAAAAAACAATAAACAATTGCATGTACGTAACAGGAAAACAAAGTAAGGGAGAGTAAGTAACCTAGAATGAATAACTTTGATTAAAATAATGAATTGATTCCGATTAAAATCTCTATCCGATACAAAATGAAAAATAAAATTGTTGATAAGATTTTGGCATGATTAATTAAAATAGAAGCTACAATAGTCGCAAAAGGTAAACTACAAGCTCCGAAACTTAACTCTAAAAGGCGCAATATTGTTCAATGTGAGACAATAATTGCTCTACAATAAGTATTTTTTCTACTTAAAATTAAAATCTAATTATTACATTAAGCTTGGATGATGAAACTATCCTAGAAAAGAGTTAGTTATAGTGTCAAATGAGTGCTGGTAACTGATAAACACGTGCACAAGTAATGTAGATAATGGAGAAAAACAACAACTTCTTCCTTAAAGTAGGTGAGAAAATTAGGATGACCCATCATGACGGGTGTCATGCTGGTGACGACAAGCCCATCACAAGTATGGGTTCCATGACGCACGTCATGAGGCTGACGACCAGCCTATCATGCTTTTGAAGTCCGCTGATTGAAGTCCGTTGATTCTCATGTATGATCCATGAATCTAGGAACCTTTAACACCCTAGAGCCTACCTGTGAGGGGATTATTAGTTACATAGCACCCATAATCGTCCTACCATGAGAAATCAATTTTCTCATATAAGTATGTCTAAGTCTTATGTGCATAGACTTTCTATTATTCACTTTGGAGAATGCTCTAACTAAATTATTTTAACTATCACAATGTATCAACACTTTTGAAACATTGTCTTTTGCTAATGGAACTTCCAACAAAAGGTCCATCAACCATTCAACTTCTTGACCAACGGAATCGAGAGCCACAAACTTTGATTCCATGGTTGAAATAGTAATACATATTTGTTTCTTGCTCTTCGAAGAAATTTCACCTCCATCTAGTGTGAATATTCACCCAATTATAGATTTATGATTTCTAACACTCGATATCCAATTCGTATTGGTATATCCTTATAATATGGCAGAAATCGTACCATATTGAGGCCATAATTGTTGTTTTTCCAAAATATAACCGAAATTTTTGTGATGGCCTTCCTATGCTCATCATCGACATTGCTAGTAAATATAGTCATTTTACTAACTGCAAATTCTATGTCAGGTCTAGTACATTGGGTCAAATACTTTAGACAACCAATTTTCACTTGCATATTTCAATTGAGTTATGAATCTTCCATCATTTTGACACTGGGATCAAATGGAGTGGTCACTTTCTTAAAGCATAAGTGTTTGAACCTATCAAACATTTTCTCAATATAGTGTGTTTGACTAAGTTCATAACCCCCATTATTTCACTTTACTTTGATCTCTAAAATTTTATTTTCGAATAAGTTCATAACTCCACTATTTCACTTTATTGATCTCTAAAATTGTGTCAACTAGCCAAGATCTTTCATCTTGAATGTGGAAGTTAGAAACCTATTTGTTTCTAATATTCCATTCATCTCATTGCTAATGAAGTTAGAAACCTTTTTATTTCTAAAATTTCATTCAGCCCGTTGCTAATGATATATCATATATTCAACATCGAGACATAGAAATATCACAATATTCTTACACAACTTTGTGTACATACACTTGTCACAAAAATTAGATGAAGAAATATTTTAGATGATCATATATGACGATGAAAGAAGGTTGTAGATGAAGTCAGAGATGAGATTCTGAGCAATTTAAAGTAGTATAGTATGAATTGCAATGAGTACCTTAGTTATGTTCACTTCTCCCAAAACATCACTTGAATTTCTATGCTAAACCTTCTTGATCAACTTCTCTCAAATCTTTTCTTCTTTGATAATATTTGTCTTCATCAAAATTGAACTTGATATAAGATGTATTCTTCCCAATCTCCACTTTTTGATGATAACAAAATATTTGAGTTTGTGTTTTGATAATGATTGAAAAGTCTCTCCAAAAGTTTACAATGACAAAGTAAAACTGAAATCATATAACCTTTTGGTTTCTCCATGTAAAAACTTCTCATCGAGATCTCTATGATGTTTTGACATCCATTTGATGAACTCCAATAAAGTTAGTGCAAACAAAACTCTAATATTTTATGTGTTTGCTTCTAGTGTATACGTATCAAAATAATCAACACCTTCCTTTTGTCTAAAACCTTTGACTAGCTAGTCATCTATTCATTGTATGTGTTTAGTGTACCATCATTGTGATACTTTCTTCTAAACACCCATTTGTATCCAATGGATCCTGATCTCTTAGGTGGATCGACAAGTTCCCTAGTATGGTTTGACATTACATAATCCATTTCGTCTTGGATAAAATCATGCTAATATGATGAGTCCTTTGAAGTTACTACTTTCTTGTAAATCCTAGGATTATCTTCCACTTGAAGAATAATGGAATTTTACGAACTAAATTCTCACTATTTCTATTTGATATAAAAAATAAGCCAAGAATCGATTTTTTCGGTCCTAGATCCTTAGCATTTCAGAATCTCTTGTTTATTCTAAGTTCGTGTTATTTTTCAACAATCCATGAAGAACTTTCGGTTTGTGATTCAATAATCCGTTAAGAACCTCCTCGTGAGGTTCTTTAATTGTGGGAATCTCAAATTCCTTATCATCCGTGATAAGATTCTTAAAATTCCAATTCTCGAGATTCAATAGCGGCATTAAACTCCAAATTCATAGGTCTATATAAGTTATGATCATTTTTTGGATGATCTTCAGATGTCTTGTAATAATATGTCTATTTAGCACAAACATCTTATTCACATATAATCCGAATCAAAGTTCAATTGCATAATTTAGTATCAATGAAGTTTAATAAATTTACCCACTATTTAGCATAATTTAGTGATTGGCACATTTTTGAATATACTAAATTCAAAATTAACTGTAAGAATAATAATATTACTAATAATATTTATAATACTATTTAGAATGGAACATAATAAAAATTAATGATACAAATATAATTATTATTACTTAATTATTATTATTGAAACTTTATTATTTTTGAAACATTAAATGAAATATTATTTTCTTTTCCTACTAGCATTGAGAGGAAGAAAATTTATCAATACAATTAACACTTCTTTTGATAATTGACGGTAGTTATAAAATCTACATATGCATATCTTTACGATTAATGATGAAATCCATCTATCAATATATATATATATATATATATATATATATATATATATATATATATATATATATATATATATATATATATATATATATATATATATATATATATAAATGAAAAGGCTTCACATCTTCTTTTTTTTTGGAGCATTTCAATTTTGATTAACGATGCGATGGTCTGTTTATACTTGAAACTGATATCGTCTTTTTTTTTCCAACTCCATTGATTGCAATTTTTAAAGAATTTATTCATAATCTAATATATTTCAATAAGACAATATTGCATCTAAGAAAGATTACCAAAGTATCTCATATTGCACAAGAGAAACCTCAAAATCAAAATTCAAGGGCCACCCCGCCCCACTTCTCTAAGACACTACCCTGTCCAATTATGAATCGACAGAAAGAATCATTTCAACCTTCACAACCAATTTATTTAAAAATAACTTCACAACCTTCTCAACCGATATATTCATATCAATTATATATTCATTTAAACAGAGCTACAAAAAGTTAATGAATTGTTTTTATTAACCGATATATTCATATCAATTATATATTCATTTAAAAACAGAGCTACAAAAAGTTAATGAATTGTTTTCATTATTTAACGTATAACATATATTTGAATCATTCACTCTAGACAACTTTAAACCCCAAACAATTGTACTACAGTCAAAGTGACTCTCACAAAAATTATTCAATTAATGTTCAAATTATTTTAATATTAATTAAATATTAAGAAAAAATTATAATATTGTAATCATGTTCTTAAACTGTTAGTTTAGTTTTATTTAAAATCTTGATATTATGATTTTCACATGACTTTAGTATCTTTTTAGAAACAATAAAAACATATCCGGACTCATTTGACAATTTTTTTATGTTTAGAAGGTGTCTACGACACAACAGTTTGTTCTTTGATGCTTGAAACGGAAGTCTCGGTTGCCATTATTTGACATACTATAAGATTATTAGAAAATTAATTCAAGTCAAATGAATCAAGGCTATAATCGTGAACGAATCACTTTTCTTATAGTATTTCAAGCACTCTCAAATTGTCTTAGAGTTTCTACGCAGGAATACACAGAATAATTCAATCTATACTCGAGTTTGCACAAGACGGACGAAAACTCGAATGTAGTAAAGAGTGTCTGGAATTAGTGAAGAGGATTTACATATTTTCTAATGTATTTTTCTGAATCTGAAATGCTCAATTTATAGAATAGAATGGTGATGTTTCACAAGGTTGCGACCCTTGATGAAACACATCATTTCAACAACATATTTTGTTGGAAATTGTAACTTTTCACCTAGGACAACAATTCAAAAGTGTTGCTACTTTTGAATTCAAACGAAGTGTCTATTACAATTGTTTAGCAAACATTGTCTATTTTCGTAAACACCCTATTGCAATAGTTCATCAACCGTTGCTTGTTTCCAAATTCAAAAGACAAGTAGCCTACTGGAACTATTTTCCAAACATTGCACTGTTTCTCCTATATCAACGATTTTATCAAATGTTACACTGTTTCGCATTGTATAACACTTCACAAAATGTTGCTTATTTCAAGTTCAAAATACTTACTTCATATACATATTTTCTTGTCATTTTGGAACACACCCATGATGATTAATTATTATTAGTTATTGATAATTTACAATATTGCACGCAAGAATATGCAAGATAATTCAATTTATTACTCGAGTTAGCAGAAGACCGATGAAAATTCGAAGGTAAGAAAGATGAAATCCAAAATTTTGAATGAAGAGGATATGATTTTTTAATGTATTTTTTAAAAATAAAAAATGCTCAATTTATAGGGTAAAGTGGTGTTGTTCATTAGGTTGCAACCTTGATGAAACACACACTTTCAGTAACACATTTGCTAAATGTTGCACTGTTTTTGCTTACAACAATACATTTTCAAAAGTTGCATTGTTTCACCTACAACAAGAGTTCTAAAAAATTATATTGTTTCAAATTCTGCAGCATTTTACAAAATGTTGTCTATTTCTGAATTCAAAATAATTACCGTCTACTGCAACACTTGCAACACTTCTCAAGTGTTGCCTATTTCTATATTAAAATATTAAACTTCACTTTTATATTTTTTTATCATTTTAAAATACACTCAAAATTATTAATTGTGAATAGCTTACTAAATATGTATTAAATTAGTCAATACATGCATGACTCTTCACCCTCAAAATCCTCGAACTTGTCATTTTAAGTAGGCTCAATCTATATACTGTCTTTCTGAAAAATTCATTTTTTAGATTTATAGAATGCTAAATATATATGGTGTATATATTGAATGAATATAAAAAATAATTTTTTTCTTATAATAAAGATCAGAGATAGTACATATATTTCTATATATCCATTGTAGTTTTTCACGTTAAGTCTATTTCATTAAAAAAATTATCAGAAAAAGTGAAATACATAGAGAAAAGGGAGTGCAGTGTAAAAAGAAAGTCGAAAAATATATTTAACTATTTATTATTTTAAAAAAAATAAAAAGAATCAATTTACATATAAAATGGGAGAAAAAACAAACTTTTTTTAATATATAAAACTATCCATCTTAGTTTTATTGTCGGCTATATTATAATTGATATCTTCTTAAATTGGCATTATCGTCCAAAATTTAATAACCGCATAGCAATATCAAATATTTTAATTACTTTATCAGTTTCTAAATCTTAAGATCAATTTGATATAAATAATATAATATAATTTTATCAAAAAATTTAATAACGCATGTGTTAGAATTTATTTTTCCAATATTTTAATTTTTATGAAAAACAATAATAAGAACTTTTCTGGATCTATGATGACGATTATTATTTATGATTTTTGATACAGAAACCTTGGTTGTCATTACTTGTAATACTATAAGGGTATGTTTGTTTCAAGATTCACAATTATATTCCTTGGAATAATATTCTCAGGATTATTATTATTATCAGGAATATTATTCCTATTCAAGTTTGGTAGAGATTTAAGTTTCTTAAGAATAATTATAAAATTTATTTGATTTAAAATTATAAAAAATTAAAATTAAAAATAAATGTGAAAGATAGTGGGAAGTTATAATTTGTTGAACTTATTCACGTGTAAATAAGATTCCTAGAAATAAAAGATTTCTTAGAATAATTTTGTAAAACTTGAATCAAACATGAGAATATTACATTTCCATAATCATATTCTTGAGAATATTTTTTCAAACCTTGAAACAAACACATCCTAAGATTGTTAAAAAATTGATTATAAATTTAAGGACTTTCAAATCGTCTTAGAGTTTGTACGCAAAAATATGCATGATAATTCAATTTATAATCGAGTTTGTAGAAGATCGATGAAAATTCGAATGTAAGAAAGATGAAATCCAAAATTTTGTATGAAGAGGATGTGCTTTTCTAATGTATTTTTTTGAATTGGAAATGCTAAACTTATAAGACAAAGTAGTGTTATTCATTAGGTTGTAACTCTTGATGAAATACACACTTTCAGCAACATATTTTTGCTAAATGTGTTACATTGTTTCGCCTATAGCAATATATTTTCAAACATTGCATTGTTTCTCCTACAACAACAGTTTTAAAAAATTGTACTGTTTCAAATTCTGCAAAATTTCACAAAATATTTTTGAATTCAAAATACTTCCAGCCTATTGCAACACTTCTCAAATGTTGTCTATTCCTATATTAAAATATTAATCTTCACTTTTATATTTTTTTATCATTTTAAAATACATTCAAAATTATTAATTATTAATAATTTACTAATCAAAGTATCAATGATATAATAAGTACAATAAATTGATGGGGATACGTTGAAAATTATATGCAGTGATGTAAAATGTGTATTAAATTAATCAATACATGCATGACTCAATCTATCATAATAGTAACATAGGTTTTATTATCGGCTATATTATAATTGATCTCTTCTTAATCTGGCATTATCGTCCCAACTAAGTAAATGATAGATGGATGAACCTATTACTTCGAATAAAAGAGAGATAGGTTTACTTTATGGGGCCGAAAAAAGATAGATAATATATTTTATGAACCAATGACAAAATAATCACAATAAATAGATTGTGATGTGTTGAAAATTATTTGCAGTGGTCTAGCAGTCTGTATTGAATTAGTTAATACATGCACCTGTAATGGCAACAAGTAACATCCATAATAATAACATTGTTAGCTTGTTATATATTCCTCCATCTATATTTTTTATAATAAAAAATAAAATCTCTTACTCAGAATATATATTGGTGATGCTAATACACACCTATTTGACAATTAGAAAGTGTACCAATAAAAACATTTCTCTTTTGTTATAATTAATTAAATTTAAGTTAATTAATGTAATTTTTTTTTCTTTTGGTATTTCTCTCTCTTTGTCTATATTAATGGCTACTGTAGCAAAACTTGAAGAAAAAAAACTTTATTTTTGTGTGATTTTTTCATTTTAATAATCAATTTTTAAAAAATGATAATTTTATAATTAAGTTGTTACATGTTTCTGAAATACAATATAAAAGAACTTATCTAAATTATTTTTCAAAATAACTTTCTTGAAATAATATTGAATATTAAGAATATAAAATTTAATATAAATTGTTTCCTTAAAAAAATGATCACTAAAAAAATGGTATTCAATTCGACCTTAATAATTTAATATTTACTTTTTCAAATGACCAAGAATTTCTTTTTACAATCAATTTAAATCAAGGTTAGTAATGTAATATTTCTTATTTTTTATATTTTCTTTCCGTGTTTATATTAATGATCTTTGTAGCAAAAACAAAAGAAAAAACACTTTGGGTGTGTGATTTTTTGGCATTGTAGCGATTTGTTTGACTGAAACGATTCTATAATCATGTTAGTATATGTTCTTGAAATAAAACATAAATAAACAAAAAAAATTAAAAAATGACTTTCATTGTTTTTTCCTTAAAATACAACACACAAACTTTTATATTCACTTTTTTAATGAAGCAACGTATGAAGCAACCTTCCAGACAAGTTAATTAAACACAAGTAATCTTATTAAACAATTAACTATTAAAATTAAAAAATAATTGATTATTAAAATACAAAAATCACACAAATAAAGTATTTTCCTTCAAATTTTGCTACAACAATCATTAATATGAACAAATAGAGAGAAAATAGAAAAGATAAACAAAATTACATTAATTAACATAAATTTAATTAATTATAAGGAGAGAGAAATATTTTTATTGGTCTAGTTCAAAGCTCCTCTCTCGCACGCACACAGATGAGTTGATTCCCTTTAGGTCACTTAGGTTATCTCTTCAAAACATCGAGTAACTTATCGGTCTTATCACTACCAGACTATCATTGACTATAATATGGTGATTTAGCTCAAAATCTAAAAACTCATATCTTAGGGTTTTTAGTAACACCTTAAGCTTTACTTTTGGGTTCTCTATGTCGGACATCGGATTGGGGTCAAAGTGAGGCATTGATCTATACCTTTATCTAATAACACTTCAGCCTCAGCTTCCTCTATATCCAATATAGTAGGCGCAACCGGCTCTTTAGCAGAAGATGCCTCTAGCGACAATTCTTTCAAACATTCATTGTTGATGTCCATAAAACAACATGAATCATCGATAGCTTGGAGACACTCTTCATCTCTTTCCTTTTTGACTGATCGAGTGTTCGATAGCAACACAAACATTCGATTGGTAGCCATGGTCATTTTAAAAATCAATCCCTTTTTTTGGTGATAAATTCGGCCCATATTTGACCATACCAGTACGGTCAAACCCCTTTCTTACAGCTGCCTAACACTGAGAAGATTATTCTTCAACACCGGTATAATACACATCTCGTAAAAGGTGATTCACTCCTTTTACAGTCAATCAAACACTTCCTTTCCAACAACATTCATGCTTGCATAATTCCCCAATCTTACCACCTTGTTGAACCCCTTTTCTAAATCACAGAAGAGAGATTCGCCACACATGTGATTGCTAAATCCATGGTCAATAAACCATGCATCGTCTGGATCACCTCCAAGCGTATCGGTATACGCCATTAGCACCATCTCTTTCGATGCATACAAATTTGCATAATTTGCTTGGCACTCGTACTGAAAGTGTCCAAGCTTATGATACTTATAACACTCAACTGTATCTTTGTTCCAGTTTAGACGACCCCTGCCTCTACCTTGTCCTCAACCTCCTCTGAAAGCAACTTTTCCTCGTCCTCTTCCACCATAGCCTTCTTCATGAGTTACTTTCAAAGCGTCTTCTTCTCCTCCATCTCCTTTGAATTTTTTCTCATGAACGAGCAGAGAACTTCGCAACGCATCCACAGAGAGTTGATCTATGTCTTTGGCTTCCTCAATGGAATAAACAATGTAGTTCCATTTATCAGTAAGTGTTCTTAAAATCTTCTCAACGATCTTGACATCACTCACATATTCCCCATAATTCCTCATGTCATTTGCAACCGTCATTACTCGACCAAAGTAATCATTTATTGATTTCCCCTGCCTCAATGCTAGAACCTCAAAGTCTCGGCGTAGTCGATTGAGCTAAGCTCTCTTCACTCGAGCATTACCTTGACACTTCATCTTCATGGAATCCCATAGCTGTTTGGATGTCTCCTTCTGCGTAATCGTCTTCAGAATTGACTTGTCAAGTGACTCAAACAAGTAATTCTTAGCTTTTAAATCCTTCAGCTTCATCTTCTCTAGGTTCTGTTTTTGGTTTGGCGTCATCCCATCCATACTCGTAAGCTGGTTGTAGCCCGATTCGACAACAACCCAATACTCCTTGGATCGAAGAAGATTCTCCATGACCATGCTCCTATGATCGTAGTCACCGTCGAGCTTTGGAATGGACGCTGAAACAAAGTTTGCTTCTGAACCCATCTCTCTCAAGTCACGTTCTGATACCAGATTGTTAGACGCAACTAGAATTCAACAGAAAACAACTAACAGTACTGAGAATGACTTATTTATTCCTTGTTAAATGCAGTAAAATAAATAGGGAACAAAATGAACGTGTAGTAAGAAATTACAACCCACTTCTAACTACAAATAAAGAAACAAACTTAACTAAATCAATTTAACAAACTATCCTAAAAACTAGGACTCTTATTTGACTAAAGACTTATCAAAATTAAATATCTTGATAAGCTCCACTAGTATATTCCCCGCCCCACGTTATTGACTCTTCTCCATGATGAGAATACAAACTTAATTATGGTTTCTTTTATCTTCAAAAACTTCATTGTCATATTTATTGTGATGTCTCTTACTAGTCAAGCCCTTTGGGGCTATATATAAGTGTCTTACAAGCATCACATATATCAAACACACACAACATATTAAGTGAAGTGAATCATAAAAATCAAATCAACCTTGACGAAGGCCCAAACACATAGTAAAACTTCACAAGTCAATAACAATGGCTTAACATAATTTCTACATAATTAATCAAATTAAAATGCATTTAAATTAAATTATGTTTGATCAGAAACCTAAAACCTCTTCAAAACACCAAATAAACGTCAAGAGATTTATCCTAGGTCAAACAAGGTCAAATGACCTTAGACAAAAAATTTCATGATTTTTGAAAAGTCAGAAGTATTTTTAAACAATTAAAAATATGCACAAAAACAATTATAACATGAAAAATATAAAAATTATTCCAAAAAATAATTTTAATTCAGAAAATAAAAGAGAAAAATATTTAAATTTTTTTGGTGAAAGTCCTATATTTTTGGGATTAAAAATGAAATTAATATGAATTAATCAAAATAAAAGGATTAAATGAAAAATAAAAAAAAATCAAAAAACCAAAGGCCATCTGACCTCCCTCATTAATTGAGGTGGCAGATTAGATGATCAAGAGCATGCATTCCAAATAGATTAGATGGTCTGTATTGATCCAGGGCACCACCGGAGCCCTAGCTCCTGCCATCTTCTCCGGTGAATGTAACACCCCAATTAAACTAAGCTAATTATTTAATTTAAATTAATATTTTATTTATTAATTTAATTGAATAATTGGAAGTTTGGATTATTATTATTTTATTATTATTTTGGAATAATAATTATTGGGATAATTATTTATTGGAATAATATATAAGTTGGAATTTAGAAAAATCCCATTTTTTGGTAAAAAGGTTAATTTCACGTGAAAAGGGAAAAGAGGCAGAAAGGGCAAAAAGCCAGAGAACGAAGGTTGAAGGAAGGAGAAGCTTGGAGCTCGGAAGCTGCCGGATTAACTCAGGTAAGGGGGGTTTATCATCGATTAACGGGTATTATGGGATGATATGTACTGGGTAGTAATAGACCATTGTTTTACCTCTGATTGGATGATATATGTTGAATTTGTGAACTTTTGAGATGAACGAAAATTGGATTATAATTGACGAAATTCGTAGGAATTAGAGGTAGAAAGGTTAGAAATTGTGAAATCGAAAGTGTATGATTCGTGTTAGATGATATGAATGAATTGTGTGTGAAATTTGGACTGTAGAAGGTTGAATTGGGTAGATCTCGTAGCAGAGAAAGCCATTGCAGATCTGAGAATTCTGATCTCTGGTCATACGCGTATGGCACTAGGCAATACGCGTATGAGCTGGCTGGTACGCGTATGGAGGAGGCCTTACGCGTATGGGAGAAAAAGATGACATTTTGAACGTGAATTGGTCTCTGTTGGTACGCGTAATAGGAGATTGATACGTGTAGCATACGCGTATGAGACAGGTGATACGCGTATGAGTTGGGCGAGGGAACGCGCAATACGCGTATGAGAGTGGGCATTACGCGTATGAGTTTGGCCAGGTTTGGGCAATACGCGTATGGCGGAGGCAATACGCGTATGGGCAGAATTGTGTTTTTGCTGTGCTACTGTTGTGCAGTTTTTGGTTGTTTAGGCTGAGTGATGCGACTTAGCTGAGATATGATGTGATAGGGATCATTTCCCGTTGTTTTGAGTGGCATAGGTATTAGTAGAGTGTGCTAATACTGTGTTTGCTTTTGTGGCATGATATGATATGCTTTTGTGATTAATTATGTTGATGATGTGTGATGGTATACATGATGATGTGAATGTAT